>NC_134687.1:282659780-282966511 GCF_050947455.1 Rhinoderma darwinii | reverse complement strand
CATTTATCTACATTAAACTTAATTAAATGCCCAAACACTTAGTGTGTTCAAATCAGCTTGCAATTTACAAACATCTTCCATAGACTGAACAATACCACATAGCTTGGTGTTATCTGCAAAAATAGAAATAGTGCTATTAATCCCATCCTCTATATCATTAATAAATAAGTTGTGTAATAGTGGTCCCAGCACGGAACCCTGGGGTACACCACTTATAACCGGGGACCATTCAGAGTAGGAATTATTGACCACAACTTTCTGGATACAGTCCTTGAGTCAATTCTCAATCCAATTACAAACTATACTTTCTAGACCTATGGTCCTTAATTTACCCATTAGACGTCTATGCGGGACAGTGTCAAATGCCTTTGCAAAGTCCACTATATCCACTGCGGCCCCTCTGTCTAGGCTCCTGCTCACCTCTTCATAAAAACAAATCAGGTTGGTTTAACAACTTTTGTCCTTAGTAGAACCGCGCTGGCTGTCACTACTAATAATACTATTTTTTGTCACATAATCCTGTATATAGTCCCTCAATAGCCCCTCAAATATTTTCCCCACGATGGATGTTAAGCTTACTGGTCTATAATTACCCGGGGAAGACCTAGAGGCCTTTTTGAAAATAGGCACCACATTTGCCCTGCGCCAGTCCCTTGGCACTATACCAGTCACTAGAGAATCTCTGAATATTATGAAGAGCGGGACAAAAAAACCTGAACTAAGCTCTTTAAGAACTCTAGGGTGTAACCCATCTGGTCCCGGGGCCTTGTGTACATTTATTTTATTTAACTTAGCTTGGACCATATCTACATTCAGCCAATTCAGTATATCAACTGATATAATAACAACACTGGCCCCAGCTACATCAGCTGCTCTTTCTTCTGTTGTATATACAGAGCTAAAGAACCCATTTAGTAACTCAGCCTTCTCTTGATCCCCTGTGACCAACTCCCCATTACCACTATTTAAGAAGTAACTCCCCATTACCTACATGTTCAGACCTTGGCTTTTTTTGCATTTACATACTTGAAGAATTTTTGGGGATTTATTTTTACTATCCTTGGCCACCTGCCTTTAATTTTGTATTTTTGCTGATTTTATTAAATTTTTACAGATTTTATTAAGCTCTCTATAATTACCAAAGGCTACAGCTGTACCCTCAAATTTGTATTTTTCAAATGCCCTTTTTTTTGTCATGTATTGTCCTTTTTACAGAAGGTGTAAGCCATGTGGGGTTTAATTTTAGTCGTTTGTACTTGTTACCTATAGGAATACATTTTGCACTATAATTACCCAAAGTAGATTTTAAAATCTCCCATTTATCATTTGTACCACTATTTGACATTAGTTCTTCCCAGTCTATATCCTGAATTGCAGCCCTCATCCTGGGGAAATTGGCCTTTTTAAAATTAAGTGTTTTTGCCCTCCCAGCCTGTGTTTGTTTTTTACAGTATAGGCAAAATGTAACTATATTATGATCACTGTTACCAAGGTTTTCACGAACATTGACATTCCCAACAAGCTCTGCATTATTCGAAATGACCAGATCCAACAGAGCTTCACCTCTAGTTGGGTCTTCCACAAACTGGCCCATAAAATTTTGCAGCAACACGTTGAGAAAATATCTCCCCTTTGCAGTTGAAGCCGAACCATGACACCAATTAATATCCCTGTAATTAAAATCTCCCATTATCACTACGGTGCCAACATGTGCAGCCCGCTCCATCTGTTTATATAGCTGACCTTCCATCTCCTCAGTTATATTGGGGGGGGTCTACAGATTACACCAAAAGTAATTTTTTCAGTGTTTACCTCCCTTTGTAATTCCACCCACAAGGTACTTAACCCCTTGTTTTAGCCTTAAAGGAACAGTGTCATCACAAATTATTTTTTCATATGTTAAAGATGTTAGTGCTTTATTAAAAACGTTTATATTTATTTGTGTGTTTGTGTTTTACTTTTTCTTATTTTTACACTTTTTCTTCCCTATGGGGGCTGCCATTTTTTGTTCCATTTCTGTATGTGTCGATTAACGACACATACAGACATGGAATACGGCAGCCACAGTCCCATAGGGACTGCGAACGGCTCCCGTCCCATCCACTTCTGTGTACGCCGTCTGTGTGGGAACTGCGCATGCGCCGCTCCCACACAGTCCAATTTGAAATTGGCGCCGTCCGGCGCCATTTTCCTGTGGACCGGAAGTCGCGGCCGGACAGTAAGATTACTACTTCCGGTCGCGGCTTCCGGACTTGTGCACTTGGACCAGCGGCAGCAGACGGAGCGGACGGGCCGGAGGGAGCCGCGGCGGCAGGAGCAGGTAAGAGATTTCAATGTATGTTCGTGTTTGTGTACGTTTACTACTGTATGTAAACCTACTACACTGTGTGTTAGCTCAAAAAATGGCGACACACAGTGTAGGAGGTTAGACCGTTCAAACCCCTCGTTTATCCCGGCACTAGCCAGGATAAAGGAGGGGGGATGCTGAGAGCTCACTAGAGCGAGGGCTTTTTACCCAATTTTGCAATGCTGCAATTTTGGGAATAGCTCCATCTAGTGACCAGCAATGGGAAATATTATAAATTAGAATCTAATTTATAATATTTCCTGACTCGTGAAAAAAATAAAAAAATTTTGAACAATGTTTAATCACCTACACACTAAATGTTTAATTAAAAAAAAAAAAACATGTTTTTCTGGCAACACATTCCCTTTAAGGCTCAGAGCCCATTTTTCAAATCTGACATATTTCACTTTATGTGGTAATAACGCCGGAATGCTTAAACCTATCCAAGCGATTCTGAGATTGTTTTCTCGTGACACATTGGGCTTCAAGTTCGTGGTAAAATTTGGTCGATATATTCAGTGTTTATTAGTGGAAAAATGCAAAATTTAGAGAAAATTTGGAAAAAATAACATTTTTCAGAATTTAAATGCATCTGTTTGTAAAACAGACGGTTATACCACCCAAAACAGTTACTAGATCACATTTCCCATATGTCTACTTTAGATTGGCATCATTTTTTGAACATTCTTTTATTTTTCTTGGACGTTACAAGGCTTAGAACATAAACAGCAATTTCTCATATTTTTAAGAAAATTTCAAAAGCCTTTTTTTTAAGGTACCTGTTCAGTTCTGAAGTGGCTTAGAGGGGCCTATGTATTAGAAACCCCCATAAAACACCCCATTTAAAAAACTAGACCCCTCAAAGTATTCAAAACAGCATTTAGACCGTTTTTTAACCCTTCAGGCATTTCACAGGAATTAAAGCAATTTGCAAATTTGCAAATTTCATTTTTCTTGCTGAATTTCAATTTTATTCAATTTTTTTCTGTAACACAGAAGGTTTTACCAGAGAAATACTACTAAATATGTATTGTCCAGATTCTGCAGTTTTTAGAAATGTCCTACATGTGGCTCTAGTGTTCTCGTGGACTAAAACACAAGCCCTAGAAGCAAAGAAGCACCTAGTGCATTTTGAGGCCTCTTTTTTATTAGAATATATTTTAGGCAGCATGCCAGGTTTGAAGAGGTGTTGAGGTATAAAAGCAATGGAAACCCACCAGAAGTGACCCCATTTTGGAAACTACACCCCTCAAGGAATTCATTTATGGTTGTTGTTAGCATTTTGACCGCACAGTTTTTTCACAGCACCTATTTCAATTGGGCTGTGACATTAAATAAATGCCTTTTTTTCCAATAAGATGTAATTTTTGATCAAAATTTCTTATTTTCACAGGGAACAAAATACCCCATTTTGTTACCCAATTTGTCCTTAGTGCGGCAATACCCCATTTGTGGTGATAAACTGCCGTTTGGGCCCATGGGAGGGCTCAGAAGGAAAGGAGCGCTATGTGTTTGTTGGAGTCCAGATTTTGCTGGATTGGTTTTTGGGTGCCATGTCGCATTTGCAGAGCCCCAGAGGTATCAAAGCAATGGAAACCCACCAAAAGTGACCCCATTTTGGAAACTACACCCCTCAAGGAATTCATTTATGGTTGTTGTTAGCATTTTGACCGCACAGTTTTTTCACAGCACCTATTTCAATTGGGCTGTGACATTAAATAAATGCCTTTTTTTCCAATAAGATGTAATTTTTGATCAAAATTTCTTATTTTCACAGGGAACAAAATACCCCATTTTGTTGCCCAATTTGTCCTTAGTGCGACAATACCCCATTTGTGGTGATAAACTGCCGTTTGGGCCCATGGGAGGGCTCAGAAGGAAAGGAGCGCTATGTGTTTGTTGGAGTATTTTGCTGGATTGGTTTTCGGGTGCCATGTCGCATTTGTAGAGCCATCAAAGCAATGGAAACCCACCAAAAGTGACCCCATTTTGGAAACTACAGCCCTCAAGGAATTCATTTATGGTTGTTGTTAGCATTTTGACCGCACAGTTTTTTCACAGCACCTATTTCAATTGGGCTGTGACATTAAATAAATGCCTTTTTTTCCAATAAGATGTAATTTTTGATCAAAATTTCTTATTTTCACAGGGAACAAAATACTCCATTTTGTTGCCCAATTTGTCCTTAGTGCGGCAATACCCCATTTGTGGTGATAAACTGCCGTTTGGGCCCATGGCAGGGCTCAGACGGAAAGGACCACCATTTGGCCTCCTGGAGCTTTTCTGGTGCTAAGTTATGTATGAAGAATCTCCTGAGGTACCAGTACATTTGAAACCCCCGAAAAGTGACCCCATTTTAAAAACTACAGCCGTTAAGACATTCATCTAGAGATGTAATGCGCATTTTGACCCCACAGGTACTGTATAAAAGATAATGCGCAGCAGATGGTGCAGAGTGAGATTTGCAATTTTCTATATATATATGGCATGTCAGTGTCCGATATAGTGTGCCCAGCATGCGCCACCGGAGATCTACACCCCATAAGCTGTAATGTGGGTTCTCCCGGGTACGGCAATACCCTACATGTGGCTGTTATCAGCTGCCTGGGCACACGGCAGGGCTCAGAAGGGAAAGATGAGGGGGATAAGCTGTGCGGAGTGCATCAGGGTAAATTAAAAATCAAGGGATGTATGATAAATTCGAAAACAATCTTTCATACAGAGCCCTGGTTTTTCGGGACACGTGTCACATTGGTATATTGTTTCCCTCCTTATCCCCCTCTTTGAGCAGACTCTGCACCTCTTTTGACTTTTTCCCTTCTTGCCAGTTTGGGGAACTTCTCCTGGAAAGTGTTGCCCTGGTACGATGCGTGTGGCCTCGCCTCCAGAAGTACTGGGTGCCCCCCCTTCCTGGTCCCTAAAGATTAGGTTCTTGATAACCACCTCTTGAAATTCAAGGAAAGTTCCCCTCTGGCCTGCACATCGACGTAGCACGTACGCATTGTACAATGCCATCTGTATAATGTGCACGGCCAGCTTCTTATACCACACCCTCGATTTCCGCATGGCGCTGTAGGGTTTCAGGACTTGATCTGACAAGTCCACCCCTCCCATGTACCTATTGTAGTCCAGGATGCAGTCTGGTTTGAGGGTCTCTGTACTGGTACCTCGTACAGGTACATGGGTACTGGTGTGGCCATGTATTGTTGTCAATACAAGGACATCTCTCTTGTCCTTGTACTTGACACACAATAAATTGCTGCTAGATTGTGCCCTGCTCTCACCCCTTCTGAGTGTTTGCCCAAGCAGAGTCTTAGGGAGGCCTCTCAGATTTTTTTCTAGCAGTGCCACATGCCACAGTACTTCTGGAAGCGAGGCACTTGAAGAGTGGGAAACTGGTTTAAAAGTTATCCAGGTAGAGGTGGTAACCCTGGTCCAGCAGTGGGTGCACCAAATCCCACACAATTTTTGCATTAATTCCCAGTAAGGGGGGGCATTCTGGGGGCTGAATACTGCTGTCCTTTCCTTTATAGATCCTGAATTTATATGTATACCCTGATGCACTCTCGCACAGCTTATACAACTTCACGCCGTACCTGCCCTCTTACTCGGCAGGTACTGGCGGAATTGAAGCCTCCCTTTAAAATGTACCAGGGATTCATCTATAGAAATACACTTCTCGGCGGTGTATGCTTGGGCAAACCGGGCACTGAAATGGTCTAATAGGGGTCTCAGTTTGTATAAACGGTCAAAACTGGGGTCATCTCGGGGTGGGCACTGCTCATTATCCGTATAATGCAAGAAGCAAAGTATTGCCTCATAACGCATCCTGGACATGGCCATACGGTACATCGGGGTGTGGTATAAGATGTCCGTGCTCCAGTAGGTCCTAATGGACGGCTTTTTCAGAAGCCCCATGTTCAAATGAAGTCCCCAGAACTTGCCCAACTCTGCTGCATCTACAGGGGTCCACCTGTGGGACTGGGCATAAAACGATGTGGGGTTCTTTGTTATATACTGTTGGGCATATAAATTAGTCTGGGTGACCATTAGTTCTATAAAGTCATCAGTGAAGAAGAACTTGAAAAAGTCCATCTCACTGAGCCCTGCCGTGTTAAATTTTATCCCTGAGCTGCCCGTGTACTCTGGGATTTGGGGCTCATAAACGTCTGGTGTGGGGGTCCAAATGGGGTCACTTCGCTCGGGGGCTTGAGCTGCGGCAGGGTCATTTCGCTCGGGGGCTTCAACTGCAGTGGTGGTCCTGCGGCGTCTCCTAGGGGGTTCCTCTTCTTCATCACTGGATGAGGAGGTAGACAAATAGAACAGAGTCTCACCACCCGACGACTCTGTGTCTTCGGCAGTAAATGTCCGTTGGGACATGTTTGATTCCTTCCCAATAGGTTGCTAAACCAGCCAAAAAAATTTGTTTTTATAGAACGAGTGGGCTTCCCTGACACTAAACCTAACTAGGGCGAGGGTACCTAACACTAAACCTAACTAGATTTTTTTTTGAACTTCCCTGAGACTAAATCTAACTACGGCGACTATTCCCTGACACTAACCTAACTAGATTATTCCGAGCTTCCCTAACACTAAACCTAACTACGGTGACGGGTACCTGACACTAAACCTATCTAGATTATTACGAGCTTCCCTGACGCTAAACCTAACTACGGTGACGGACTCCTAACGCTAGCTCTAACTACGGTGACGGATTACGGACGCTAAATTCCCTGACGCTATACCTAACTACGCTTTTTGACGGTTCCCTGACACTAACTAACCCTAATACTAAACTAACCAGTTAAATTGTCAAAATTGGCTAAACTAACTATTTTTTTTTTGTTTTTTTTTAAATTTTTTGTTTTATATGAAGAAAAAAAAAAAAAAATCCCCAGGGACCAAGAAATTGGTCCTGAAGACTAAGAAGTGGTCAGTGATAGGAGATCACTGACCAAAAACGTGGGGGGAACACAAAGAGGAAGGGTACAGGACTGGGTAGTGGATTGGGGAGGTGGGAAGCACAAAAAAGTTGTTTTTTAACTTCTTATTTGACTTTTTTCACACTTTCTCTTCTCTCTCTCTTTCTCACAACCGCTCCGAACGCCTCGCTAACTCCAACAGGGCGTTCAGGGCGGATGTGAGGTCAGGGAGAGGAAGTGAAGCGACTGATCGCCACTATTGGACAGTTGCTCACTAACTGTCCAATAGAGGCGATCGTGGAGGCGGGACCATCGCGGCAGGTCCCGGCGTATTGAGCTGTGATAGCCTGCTGTTGGAAACAGCAGCTGTCACAGCTCGTGCACGCGCCAGGGGAAAATGGCGATGCATTTTCCCCGCGACGTAATAATCCGTCACTGAGCGCTAACGATATAGTTAGCGCGACGGATTATTACATCGCTGAGCGCGAAGGGGTTAAAGAGGCTCTGTCACCAGATTTTGCAACCCCTATCTGCTATTGCAGCAGATCGGCGCTGCAATGTAGATAAGAGTAACGTTTTTATTTTTAAAAAACGAGCATTTTTGGCCAAGTTATGACCATTTTTGTATTTATGCAAATGAGGCTTGCTAAAGTCCAACTGGGCGTGTTTAAAGTAAAAGTCCAACTGGGCGTGTATTGTGTGTTACATCGGGGCGTGTTTACTACTTTTACTAGCTGGGCGTTCTGACGAGAAGTATCATCCACTTCTCTTCAGAACGCCCAGCTTCTGGCAGTGCAGACACACAGCGTGTTCTCGAGAGATCACGCTGTGTCGTCACTCACTTCCTGCCCCAGGTCCTGTTACTGTAATCTACATTGCAGCGCCTATCTGCTGCAATAGCAGATAGGGGTTGCAAAATCTGGTGACAGAGCCTCTTTAAGTATTTGAGAATTTATGCTTGAATAATTCTAGTGGTCATCATCTCTTGTCTAATATTTACTCATTATTGGTTTCTCCATCGGACAAACTGTCATATATATCTATGTGGGAACGGGACTTACACACATCTTTTACTGTTAGGGAATGGCAAGATATGGCAGAACGTACTGCAAAAATTTCCATTAACGCTTCGCTGGTCGAAGCCAATTATAAAGTATTTTTACGCTGGTACTTAGTTCCTTCTAGACTGGCCAAGATGTTCCCTTCTTCCTCACCTTCTTGCTTCAGACAATGTGGATGTATGGGAGACCCTCTGCATATAAGTTGGGGTTGCTCGAAGGTACGCCGATTCTGGCGACGAATCTTTAATATGTTATATTCTATAACTCAGATTAACGTGAAACTTTCCCTCCCACAGGCATTACTTAATGAGACCATCCCTGGATTATCTAAGGCCTCTCATTAATTTGTATCCTTTCTTTTCCTGGCAGCCAAAATTGATATAGATACATCCTGGAAAAGTCCTGTAATTCCTCTTCATCTATAGCTATATAAACAGATGGAGCGGGCTGCACAGGCTGGTACTGTAGTGATAAGGGCAGATTTTAATTACCGGGATATTAATTGGTGTCATGGTTCGGCTTCAACTGCAAAGGGGAGAAATTTCCTCAACGTGTTGCTGGAAAATTTTATGGGCCATGGTTAAGAATAAACTGAATTGGATTGTGGTCAATGACAGTTTACACTGTATGGTCTCCGATAAGGAAGAGCTCATCCTTCAAGTTTGGCAGCCGTGGCTCAGATACCATGAGACGATCTCTTAGGTTAATTTTGCCTAGAAGACATTTGACCCTCATTCTCCTACCTTTCCCCCCACTTTTCCCTTTTTCTCTCCCTCCCTTTTATTCCTTCTTTCTTTTTTGAAATGTGGCAATGTTTGGCATTAATTTGTCTATCATGATTAAATTTATGGGGGTTTCCCCCGGATGCTAATTGCATTGTTTGATGTACAGTTTATCTTTTCTTGAAAACCTTCAATAAAAATTATTGAAACAAACTTATTTATTCAACTAGGAATGTACACATCAGGTCAGGCTATAGTTTCCATCCGAAAGGTCTGGTACAACTCAACAAATGTATAAGATTTGTTTAGGAACAAAGACACAACTGTACATGGAAGAAACATTAAAGGAACACTGTGGGGAAAACTAATATACTGTGTTATAATTAGTATAAGGGTACGTTCACACGGGCTATTTCCGGCCGTTTTTCGGGACGTAAACGGCCCGAAAAATGGCTGAAAAGTCGGAAGCAGAACGCCTACAAACATCTGCCCATTGATTTCAATGGGAAATACGGCATTCTGTTCCGACGGGGCGTATTTTTATGCCTCATTTTCAGAAAACGGCACGTAAAAAGACGCCCGCGAAAAAGAAGTGCATGTCACTGCTTGGGACGTTTTTGGAGCAGTTTTTCATTGACTCTATAGAAAAACAGCTTAAAAAACAGCCGTAAAAAAGCAGCGAAAAATGCGAGTTTTATTAAAAAACGGCTGAAAATCAGGAGTTGTTTTCCCTTGAAAACAACTCCGTATTTTCAGACATCTTTTATTAAGCATGTGAACATACCCTAAGACTTCGGGGTGGGTGCATGACATAAGGAGTCTCTTTTTGGTGTTCTTTGAATCTCTGTATCATTCTTCACCTTCTTAAGCACTGCGCTAGACAAAACACAGGGCAGGATCGTAGCTATAGGGGGTGCAGAGGTAGCAGTCCAACCTGGGCCTAGGAGTCTGAGGGGGCCCAATGCGCCTCTGCTACATATGAAAGCACCAGTATTATAAATGGCACATGGTAGTTGTTGGGCCACTGTAATAGATTTTGCATTGGGGCCCAGGAGTTTCAAGTTATGCCTCTGACACAGGGTATCAGTTTTGTCCAGAGTGTTCCTTTAAAGTGACGTTTTGTATTATATGCAGAGCACCTGTGTAAATGTAATTTATTCATGATAACCTATAGTTTCTTTGGAGGATTGTTCCTTCTGTAAAATGTTCTGTTTGCTAGAGTTTTCACCCATCTTGCCCGGGCAGTAATATTGTTATACAGACATGACACAATGATGTCACCTGTTCTTAGTGAATTTTCAGACTGAACATTTAACTATCTGCCCACAAGTGTTATTCATAGATTTTAGAGACTTTGGAGCCATGGAAACAATTAAAGGGAAACAGATTTTCCTGAATTCTTTGAAATGCCCTAAGGGGCTTTATTAACAAACATGTCCAGATCTTCTAATTGACTACAGCATTAAAATTACCCCCTAGTTTGAACTCTATTTAACATAAGAAGTGATAGAAGAAATGCATATTAGGTATCCTTTTACTTAACCATTCACTGTCGTTGAAGGACTAAACTTTCCTCAAATTTTTTACACCTGCACACTAAACTTATATACACACAGCTGTATTATGGCTCAATGAGACTTCAATGGGAGCTTTATACATCTTCATGCAGTGAGCACCCCCTTGTGGCGGATTCAGGCAGCCAGATTTTTATCATGTAACTGGCTGTGTGAAAGGAATCTGGAGATTTGGAGCTCTGGATCAGAAAACAACAGAGCTCTGAACATGAAATTAAAATGTAAAGGGGCTGTTTAAAGTATATCTTCTGTCTCTTAAACTGTTGACAACGTGACGAAAGTCGAGACAGCACCAGACCAAACAATCCATAGAATCTACGTATTTTGAAGTGGGATGGTCCTCAGTTCCAAAGATGGATTCCAAAAAAATATAGTAGCAAAAGCCAAAAAATTCATCCAGACAGGAGCAACCTTTCCAGCAAAAACGGTTGCAGGGTTAAAGCTTGACAAAGACCCTGCTGCGATTTTTCGTCGAAAAGTTGCTGCTGTCTCTTTGTCTCACAATAAAACGCAGTAGTTACAAAAACAATTATGTATTGTAGTATGAGCAGGGGCGGACACAGGCAGCTGAGGGCCTCTGTGAAAGAACAGTATATACGATTACAGGAAAACCTAGTTTTTAATTATACCATTTTGGGGTACATGCAACTTTTTCTTAAAAATATTTATTACATTTTTTGTGGGAGATGAGGTGACCAAAAATAGCGATTCTGGCTTTATTTTCACGGCGTTCACCTTGTGGGATAAATAATGTTAACGTGTAATAGTTCAGACTTACAGACATACCAATTATGTTTATTTTATTTTTTTTACAATGCTTTAGGGGGAAAATGGAAAAAGGTGTTTTTTTTAGCACATAAAAAAAAAATATACTGTATATATATATATATATCTTACCCTTTTTTCCTAGTGGACTTGAACCTTTAGTGTATGTGCACACGACCAATTTTCAGGCGTAATAGAGGCATTTTACGCCTCGAATTACGCCTGAAAAGATGGCTCCAATACGTCGGCAAACATCTGCCCATTGCTTGCAATGGGTCTTACGATGTTCTGTGGAGATGAGCTGTCATTTTACACGTCGCTGTCAAAAGACGGCACGTAAAATTACGGCCGCATCAAAGAAGTGCACTTCTTGGGACGTAATTGGAGCCGTTTTTCATTGACTCCAATGAAAACCAGCTCCAATTACGTCCGAAAAAGACGCCGCAAAAAACGTCTGCTCTGGTAAAAACGTCTGAAATTCAGGAGCTGTTTACTCCTGTAAACAGCTCCGTAATTTCAGACGTTTTTGGCTTTGTCGTGTGCACATACATTTAATGTATTGCAGCATATCGTGGTTCTGACAGTCTCCTACTAAGCCCTGCAGGAGGGCCTGTACCTTGTTACTCACCATAGAGTGAAATCTCCACGAGCTAGGAGCTGGTGTAGATTTCAGCTATAGTTTACACCATTTTTCTGTCTTAAAGAGACTCTGTCACCACATTATAAGTGCCCTATCGCCTACATAAGGAGATGGGCGCTATAATGTAGGTGACAGTAATGCTTTTTATTTAAAAAAACGATCTATTTTTACCACATTATTAGCGATTTTAGATTTATGCTAATGAGTTGCTTAATGTCCAAGTGGGCGTATTTTTACTTTAGACCAAGTGGGCGTTGTACAGGGGAGTGTATGACGCGTGATCTCGTTGTAACCTGTCATTTACAGCGAGATCTCGCTTCCTCTGCTGTAACTACCACATACAGAGTAACGAAGTGCAGAGATTGTGAATAGACTACCCGTGGAATGTCTATTCACTGTCTAAACACTTCAGTATTGTTAATGTGTTAATATAAGACAGCACATAAGGATCTAGCAGGATCCCTATGCGCAGAGTAAATGATTGGAGAGGAGTGCATGAGGCTGATTGGTCAGCGTCATACACTCCTCTGTACAATGCCCACTTGGTCTAAAGTAAAAATACGCCCACTTGGGCATTAAGCAACTCATTAGCATAAATCTAAAATCGCTAATAAAGTGGTAAAAATAGATCGTTTTTTTTAAATAAAAAGCACTGCTGTCATCTACATTATAGCGCCGATCTGCTTATGTAGGAGATAGGGCACTTATAATGTGGTGACAGAGCCTCTTTAAATTATATTAAATCCATCGGTCTGCAGAGGTCCCTTTTGTTAAGCCCACCCCTTTTTTTTCTTTTTCAAAAGTAGCAAGGGTGGCGTAAAATGCACAAAAGTAGCAATTTTCACGGCAAAATGAAACCTTTGTAGATTAACAAATACCCCCCACTGTGTAACATTTGACAGGATAACTAGAAGACACACAAAGTAAAATATCAATTACACCCACAGACACACTCCATTCACCCATATTCATCCCCTTAGGCCTTGATCAAACGGCTTTTTTTGCAAGCTGATTCCGACAATTTTTCCACATTAGAATCGGCATTGAAACAGCTCTTTTTTTGCCTCCCAATGTTTTAGTAGACCCATAGGTGTCTAACCGCTGGGTCTTTGACTGCAGGTAATGTGGGTGAAAAACTAATAGGGCCCCAGCTAGGGATTCAGCTATTTGTTGTATGCCCAGCAAGGGTAGGGGTTAATAAGTTTCTTACCTCTGGCTGCTGCTCTTAGCCCCCTCCATCCGGGGGGAGGGGTTATGGTCCTTCTCCTTTCTCCCTCCTTCCTAGTGGATTTAAGGAGCTGTCTTCTGGGTCTCTGCCTCTTTTGGCCGTTACATTGCAATCTCCTGCACATCTTGTGAGAGTACTGACCGGCAAGAGAGCAGCATGGAGGATTCAATTCGTCGTCGCCTGCTCCAAGAGGGTCCAGGCTGGCTGCAGTCTCTGCTGGACGAGACCTGCCGCCCAGCTTCTTCTTCTCCCCTGGCTTCAGCTGTGCATCCTGTGCGACGGTCTGCTCGCCGTTCTCGCCCACCGACGAGGCTGTCCCCATCTGTAACAGTGAGTCAGCGCTGCATGGTACAAAGCCATGAGGTGCCTGTAGACTTTCCTTATCAGTCGACATCCGCCCCTCCCCCACCGTCTGTGCAGGGAACACGAGGCCTCAACTCAGAGGCTGTGATGGGGGATTATGTTCCCCCCTCTCCTGGCCTGTCAGCTCCTAAAGGGATGGGTAGGGCTCGGCCCCGCATGGGGACAGTTCAAACGACTCGTGTCACTGCAAGCCTGGCTACCAATACAGCAGACTTGGCGGATGTACCCAGGGGTGCCCCCCTTCCCCCTTCCCACAGACCAGTGATTCCTACTGTACCTGCAGGTGGCAGTGTGACTGTTCCCCAGGAGGTGGCAGAGGACACATGGCATGATTTATCCCCACCTCCCCTAGACGATGAGCCTGTATTCTCTCTCTGCGATAGTGGGGAGGATTTATTTCCTGCTGAGCAGGCTCCTCCTGCTGTTTCTACCCTGGCATCCACCATCGCTGACGTGCCAGTGTTTATACATAAGGATTTGGGCCCGGCCTATATGCGGCCCTCTGACCGCTCTGATTCTCGGTCGTCCCATTCCCGCGAGGGTTCGACTCGGTACTGTTCCAGGTCGCGGCGCCATCGCTCCTCACGGCGTCAAGGTTCGCGTCGCTCTCGTCGCCGCTACTCCAGGCGTAGGGCGACTTCATCTTCTGATAGCTCATCGGACGTCTCCTCTAAATGAGCACATCGCAATTCTCGTAACCGTGGCACCTCTGAACGTGGCCATGCCTCAAGGAGCAGGGCTCGGACGCCCGAAGAACCTTTTCGCTCGGTGGTACCAGCTGCCTCAACTGTATTGCCGGTTTTACCTGAGGCACCTGCGCTTCAACCACCACCGCTACCTATCGCCTCTGCTACTGGACCCGGTGAGTATGACTGCCTACGGGCATGGCGTACGAATAATGTTTCAAATGTTGATTTACTGTCTGTTTTACAAACTTTATTGGCTGGCAGTACCGGGCCACAGGTCGATTGTGTGCCTGTTCCAGCGGTGGCGAAGTCTTTGGTTGAGGCTTCCACATCTACGTCTACTCCGGTGCTGCCTGCGTTTAGGGATACGTATTTTTGTGGTATTGCACCCCTCGGGTCTCACTTGTCTGATGACACCAGGGAAAAAATATGTAGAAACTATTACATGGATATTTGGTCCTTGGTGTCAGTGGATTCAGTCACTATCGATAAGGAGCGGCGTTTTGAGAGGGGGGTGCAGTCTAAACCGAAAGTAGCGCGTACCTTTAATAACTGGTTGCAGGCGTTTGCAGTGTTAGGATGTGTGGTTTCGCAGAAGTTCCCTGAGAAGTCGTTCCAGTTGTTTGTGTACTTGGACACAATTTTCAGCGCTTATAAGACCCACGGGGGCGCCGCATGGTGGCGCTATGATGAGGAATTTAGGCGTAGAAGGGCGCAGCGTCCTGAGGTAGGTTGGGACACGAAAGCGACGGACGTGTGGTTGCGTATGATGATGTTGCAGCGTCCCTTTCAGCCCGCTGCCCCCTCCTCCGGGTCCTTTTCAGGTTACTCTCCCGGGGTTGGGGGCACTGCATTGCGCCGGTCCGGATCTTGCTGGCTCTTCAATGAAGGGCATTGCAAGTTTTACGGATCTTGCAAATTCAAGCATGAATGCTCCAGCCGCCGTGCGTTGCTCACGTCGAGCCCCCCCCCCTCCTGCTAAGCCGCAGAACTTTGGTAGAGTCGAGGACCCCAGTACGCGTCAGCGCGATGTGGCAGTGGCTAGATTAGTACCCCAGGATGGGGAAAGCCGCCCTACTTAGAACTGGTTTCATGTTTGGTTTTTTCATACCGTTTGTTTATAGCCCCGTTCCAACTTTTTCACGCAATTTGAAGTCAGCTAGTGAATTTCTGACCATTGTCAAGGACAAGGTTGTTAAGGAAGTTAGTTCGGGCGCATGGCCGGTCCGTTTCCCGCTTTGCTTTTTCCTAATCTCCGTGTTTCGCCTCTTGGCGTGGTTCCTAAAAAGGAAGCGGGGAAGTTTTTAGTTTAATTCATCACTTGGCATACCCCAAGGGTAGTTCGTTTAACGATGGTATTAGCAGGTATATTGCGGCGGTATCTTATGTTTCATTTGATAGGGCAGTAGAATTAGTTTGTAGTTCCGGGTGGGGTGCCCTCATGTCTAAATCTTACATCGAATTGGCTGTTGCCGGTTCATGCAGATTGCTTTCATTTATTGGGGTTCCAGTTGGAGGCCACGTTAAAGAAAAGAAAAAAAAAAAAGGCAATATTACTACGACGTGTGCCTTCTCATGGGTTGTTCCATTTCATGTTTTTATTTTGAGGTGTTTAGTTCATTTCTTGAATGGGTTCTTCGGGAGCACACCGGAGCTGCGTCCGTTACGCACTATTTGGATGATTTTTTCTTTGTCGGTCCCCCAGCATCACCGCGTTGCCAATGTTTACTCAGTTCCTTCCAGTTTTTGGCTAGTTGTTTCGGCGTTCCGCTTTCCCTGGAGAAAACAAAGTCCCGTTATTGTGATTTTCGTTTTAGGGACGGAAACTGACTCCTTACATATGGTTTCGTTTGCCGGCTGACAAAATGGACAAATTACAAGCCATGTTGGTTTTTGCATTGTTGGCGTGATGGGCTGGTGTGGTAACCTGACACTCTTGGAGATGTTTCCATTAATGGTAGCAGTTGAACGGTGGGGTGGGGCTATGGCTAACTCATCTGTGTTGTTTTGGTCAGACAATGAGAGCGTGGTGCATGCTGTGAACCAGTTGACCTCTGCTTCCCTCCCGGGGGGATACTTCTGCGCCGGTTGGTGCTGAGGTGTTTTCAGCATAACATCCACTTCAGGGCTCGCCATGTTCCAGGTGTTGATAATAAAATTGCTGATGCTCTTTCTCGGTTTAATTTTCAGGCATTTCGTTCGCTCTGCCCGCAGGCAGACATGGAGGGGACGGAGTGCCCGGCTGGGCTATGGAGGCTGCTGGATCACAGTTAGTGCCGTTCGTTCGGGCATCACTCGCCCCATCGACATGGTCGGTCTACGGTAATGCGTGGAATGAGTGGTTAAATATGGTGGGGAAAAGCATCGTTGGGCCTCCTGAAGCTCCTCGCTGGTCTTATGTGATGTAGTATTTGTCTGGTTTGTCAGAACGCGGCGTGTCAGGGTTAGTTGCACTGGGTTTGTCATTTTTCTTTAAGCTCCATGGGTGGCCAGATGTCACAAAATCTTTCTTTATCCTGCAGGCCATTAAGGGGTGGTAGAAGTCAGCTGTGCGTAGGGAATCTAGGCGCCCTATTTCTTTTGCTATTTTGTTGAAACTGTTGCAGTGTTTGCCGGGTGTGTGCGCATCTATGTTCGAATCGGCCCTGTTGTCTGCAGCGTTTTCTTTTTCCTTTTTTGGCGCTTGGCGAATATCGGAATGAGTCCCGCCCAGTGCTTCCCGGGTGGGCGGCCTTTTATTTGAAGACGTTAGTTTGTCTTCACCTGGCCTGCGTTTCCGGATCCGTCGGTCCAAAACAGACGTGTTCGGCAGGGGCTGCTGGGTGTCATTGCGGGCGATAGGGGGTCGGGTTGCCCGGTCGCGCTGGCAGCTTCCTATTTAAGCATGTGTAAGTCTGGCTCGCAGTTTTTTTGCGCATATCGACGGCAGCCCCCTCACCAAGTTTCAGTTCTCTGCGGTGTTTAAGAAGGCCTTGTCGGCTGCAGGCCTCCCCCCTGGTGATTTCGGCACCCACTCATTTCGCATTGGTGCGGCTACGACCCAGCAGCAAATTGGGCTTGGCGGATACGGAAGTGTGTCGGATAGGGCGCTGGCACTCCGATTGCTTTGCAGGGTACGTTCGCCCGGATTTGTTGCTGCATTAATTTTCTTTTCTTTTAGGTTACCGACCATCGGTATGGATTCTGGGCCATTCCTACGTTTTCTGGGCTGAGCGGAGGGCAGCCCTACGGCCCGGGGGACAATCGCTGGGGTTTCAAGACGCTGAGATCTTTTGGAGAGGCCTGAGGGGGCTGAAGTGGTTACAGGCCTTGCCGGAAGTGGTGGATATTAGCCGGCACCGGTTGGTGCCGACTGTGTTGGTGTTGCACATCGGGGGAAACAATCTGTGCTCAGTGCGTTTTGGGGAGTTGATGTCGTTAATACAGTCTGGCCTGAGATTGGCCTGGATATATTTCGGTCCGGCCTGCAGGACGGGATTGAGCAGGCTCTCTTTCTCTTGGCTGGGGGTCGTGGTGGGTCGGAGGTACGTGTAGGGTGATTACACGCCCTCCTTGTGGCGGTTTGGTAAGGTGAATTACCTACATGCCCACCTATGTCGGTAGGCCGGCATACGGGTGTTTACCTTAAAAAAATTTAAATTATATTTGTTATATTTATAATAAAAGCTGTGGCCGACCCCAAGTCAACCCACGTTAAAGGAACGTTCATGTTGTCCTGTGTCAATTTACTATTAGGTACCATTAGCTATGTTATCTAAGGGTTATGGTATACATGCAGTCTAGTAGACCCATAGGACCCATATGTGGGTGAAAAACTAATAGGGCCCCAGCTAGGGATTCAGCTATTTGTTGTATGCCCAGCAAGGGTAGGGGTTAATAAGTTTCTTACCTCTGGCTGCTGCTCTTAGCCCCCTCCATCCGGGGGGAGGGGTTATGGTCCTTCTCCTTTCTTTCTCCTTCCTAGTGGATTTAAGGAGTTGTCTTCTGGGTCTCTGCCGCTTTTGGCCGTTACATTGCAATCTCCCTCCCTCCCGCCCCTTTTGAAAATTAATGTTCGGTGTTATAAAAAAAAATAAATTAAAAAACAAAAAAAAAAAAATTACAAAAAAATTGAAAATAAAGAAAATAATAATAAATAAATTAATACATTTAAAAAAATAAATAAATTAAAAAATAATAATAATAATATTTGGACCAGCACAGGCATTCGTAGGTGCAGGATAGCTGGTTTGCCTTGCGGTTAGCAATACTTCAAAGTGGCAGATGGCACTGCCTTCAGAACGGGGGTTTTTCTACAATTGTATTGTGTGGTATTTTGCACTTTTCTTGTGTTTATTAATTTAGGTTCTGTTCATGGGTGAAATGTTGTTTTGTCGCAGCTGGCGGTTTGGTAAGGTGAATTACCTACATGCCCACCTATGTCGGTAGGCCGGCATACGGGTGTTTACCTTAAAAAAATTGAAATTATATTTGTTATATTTATAATAAAAGCTGTGGCCGACCCCGAGTCAACCCACGTTAAAGGAACGTTCATGTTGTCCTGTGTCAATTTACTATTAGGCTATCCCTAGCTATGTTATCTAAGGGTTATGGTATACATGCAGTCTTGATGTGAATCAGCTCTGTAGTTGATATGGCACTGATTTTTTAGGCTGCTAAAAAAAAAACTCCTGACCTACAGTATCTAGGAGCAGAATCTGCCTGAAACTTCCCATTGAAATCAATAGGAAGCTGAAAAAACACTAAAATGCACCAAATACAGCGTGTTGATTTTAATGCTCAAAATCAATACCTCCAGTGGGATGTTTTAAATAAAAAGTGCATAAAATAAGCATCAAAACAGCGCCCAAAATCATCCTGGAAAACGCGCTAATTTTCAAGGCAGATTCTGCGTCTGATTTTTCGGATTCAAAAAAACGGTGAAAAGTGTGAGCATACCTTTACAAATCAGCACAGGATATTGGACAGGATATTGTCAGCGCTTTATTCTTTATGATGGGCTCTGGCACTGTTTATGGAGGAAATAAAAAACTTTATATTGTATATACACTCATTACCATTTAGGCTCCACAGTTTCCCCTATGCCTCACGGTTTAGTTGCATTTCTGTGACGTAAATTGGACAAAATTATGGCATAAAAATGCTTGCATTTTGGTTTTTCATAGAATCTAGAACGGAGTCTTTCCCAAAAAATGTGTGCACCACCAACAATAATAATCTGTTTACAGACTGTTTTGTAGCTTGCTTTTTAAATTTTAGAGGTTATATTATATGTCAAGCTCTGGTCATACCATGCTTTTTTATGTATATATTTAAAATACTATTTTAATAATAATCTCATATATTGCTGGGACATAAGTTTAGTGTTCCTTTAATATTATAATAAGAATTAAAAAATAAATCCTCAGAATGAAAAAAGAGAAATTTCACAATACTAAAGCAATAATCCATATATTTGACATAAAGAAATTTGGAATGATAATTGTAACAACCTCTACAATAAATTCACCAATTTATTTATTGTGTTTACTATTTATAGTATGCACAATTTTGACTCATTTTCACACTTATAAATGTTACCTAAAAAAGAATAAGTTTAAAACATAATGATATAGAAGAAAGGAGGCCTGTAGCGCTATTGACCACCAAAGCAAAATCCATAAGGATAAGAAACTTTATTGGTGACGTGTTTCAACCCCGGATTGGAGTCTTCATCAGACGAGAATCCATCTGATGAAGATACTAAATTGTCATTGAGATGCGCCACCAATAAAGTTTCTTATCCCTATTAATTTTGCCTTTGGTGGTCAGTAGAGTTACAAGCCTCCTTTCTTCTCTACCATTATTATCAGGTTGTTTTTTTTTGTCTTCTAGTCAAGGAGGGCAGCTCACGGGGGCTCAGTGGTTAGAACTGCTGTTTTGCAGTGCTGGGGTCCTGGATTGAATCTGACTAAGGAAAACATCTACATGGAGTTTGTATGTTCCTCCCATGTTTCTTCTGGGTACTCCCACACTATAAAAACATACTGATAGTAAGAAATTAGCTTTCTATTCACCCTAGTTTATAAGTGCATGTTTGAGAGGGCTTCGGAGATTCTATTAGGAGCATTTTTTAACCTTTTCTATACTAGAAAAGTTGCAATAGGGCATTATTTGCACTGCAAATTGCGACTTTTGGACTTTTTTATGCCGGCCTTGCCACTTTTGTGAAAAGGTTGCGTGACTTAAAAAATGCTGGCAGGCCCACAGTGGCCTGACAAATGGATTATAATTTATGCCAATAAACTGGGCGTAAGTAATAGTGAAGATCTACGCCAGCTCCATGTTGGGCCTCGTACATTGACGCTCCGATCAGACTGCCCCCCCCCAACCGCTATTTCCTTCTTCAGACAACTAATTAATTAATTAAATAAATGCATACATTATGCTTACCTCATCGCTCCTTAGCATGATGCTGCTCATACAATGTACTCAGGATGTTGTATACGACGCAGCATTGATGACATTCAGTGCTGTGTCACATAAAAAGGCCCTGGGGCTGCTTGGCATCAGGACCTTGCATGAGTGCACCATGCAGAGGGGACCAAAAGGGGCAGAGGTGTAGCTAAAGGCTCATGGGCCCCGGTGCAAAAGATCTTCTTGCCCCCCTCCCCAACTTCTCTACACAACTGACGGCGACAAGCTTAATCACAGTTTTTTTTTAAGTGACCGATTGATGCAGCACTAGCAGTCAGAGGCATTGCTAGGGTTTTAAAAGATCAGTAGGTTTTAAAAGATCAGTAGAACAAGCCCCAAGACCTATGTTTTGTCCTCCCCATACATAACATTATGTTCATCGTGCATACAACGTTTTGACGCTAAACAGCATCAGGGCCAAGCACTGCACCCCAAATCGAAGAGGACCCGAGGAGGGTAAGTACATGAAGATATTACTGTAGTAATAGAGGCATGTGTAGTTTACTACATAGACACCAACTACTACAGTGACTGTGGATAGATGTGGTGCGGGGGCCCATGGCTTCAGGGCCCGGTCGGAACTGCGACCACTGCGACTCCTATAGCTACACTACTGCCCTAACCCAAACCAAAATAAAGTTACGTGACAGCTTGACAGGCAACAGAATTCTTGGGTTATCAGTAGGGAATACCTGTACGCATAGGTAAGCTTCCCTGGACTCAGCCAAGTCCTGCCTGTTGTCGCCTAGAATAGGCGATGATTTGGTGTCTGGTCTCACCATAGTAGAAGCAGAGACACAGACATCTAGACATCTATGATGAGCTCATTCAGTTGTAGGCATCATGACCCCAATCTGCATGGGTTCCCCAGAAAATTATTGAACCTCCCGGCCAACCCCGATAAGAGTCTTCTTGCAGTGGCGCCTGGCAGGGAAATACGGCGCTGGAGCACAGAGAGGTAAGTACATTACATCAGGAGTTCTTTTTCAAGAGAAACTGCATTGTTAGCATAGGGGGAAATGTGTACTGGAAAGGGCATCATGGAAACAAAAAAAACAGCAGGCCCTGTTTTTCTGAGCGGCAAAATCCAAAGTCATATTTTGGGGCCCATGTTGATCTTTGTTATGTTGCCCCCTGTCCTCTAAGTACGCCACAGGTGACAAAGATGTATCTGTAATATGGAAATATTTACTAAGAGAGTAGGTTTTACCCCTTTTTAGAAAGCCTATTTCTTACTTTAAAAGCCAGTCTAGTAGGAGTTATGATATTGATAATTACTTATAGAGGTTCCCTGACTAAATTTAGTTTAAAGTCAGAGTTACCCTGTAAAACAATAGACAATGATAGTGCAGAAAACATTCCTTTATTTGCAGAATTGTCATTTTCTGAAGGCCTTCTTGATGATTTCTGGAGGCAGAAGGATCTTGCATGCATCTAGGAGCATAAGTACACTTGGGGAATGTCACCATTCTTGGAGGTATGTTCTGTCAAGTGTGATGAAATACTGGAAATGTTGCATTTACGTGCCTCATTCAGACGAGCGTGATTCTCATCGGTGTGCTGTGCCCCATCACTCCCCTCCTTTCAGCCCCCTCCAAAATACAGTCCCATGTAAAAAAAACTTCCCTTCAGCCCCATCCAACAAGTCTTGTCATGTGAAAAACATTACTCCCATACCTTCAGCCCCCTCCAACATACAGTCACATGTGCAAACTCTCATTCTCCTCCCTTTAGCCCCCTTGAACATAGAGTCCCATGTTAAAAACATCACTTCACTCCCTTCAGTCACCTCAACACAGTGCCATATGCAAAACATCACCCGCATCGATTCAGACCCTCTCCAACATACAGTTCTATGTTAAAAAATCATCACAACTCTCCCTACATCCCCTTCCAAGATACAGTCCTATGTGCATAACATCCTTTCCCTCCCGTCAGCCCGCTCCAACATCATTCCCATCCCTTCAGCCCCCTCCAACATACAGCCTCATCCTGCAATCCCTCACTCCACCTATGTAGACAAGCACACTGCTGCTACCTGTTCTCCCAAGAGGCACCAACACTGGCTGTGATGTTATACATAGAAGGAGCACAACCAAGACTGCAGGGGTTGGGTAACTGACTGAATGACCCATGCAGAGACAGGTCAGAAAGGAGGTGGAGGAGCTACAGAAGCCTTTCGGGGATGCCAAGGAGAGCAGCCCTCTGCAGACAATGACCCATCTGACATTTGCCAGAATTGTCAGATGGGCAGTTTGGCCCTGACTGTAACCTTGAATGAAATGAGCTAAAAAAAAAAAAAGATTTCTAAATTTTTAGGTCTTCAGGCACTAGAATAGCCAGATCCTAATAAAGAATGAAACATTTTAAATAAGCAAAAAACATAGAACAAAATGGAAAAGTTAAAGGCCTTTTAGAAAGGACAAAAACACAAATAAAAGACAAATACATAAATACGCAATAGAGACCAGACTGTGACCCCCACACATGGAAGAGTCTTACCCCCACCATAAAACTGCTACATTTACTAACATAGAACTTACCAAAACTCTCTACTGTTCTCTAAACAGAGTGTTCATCTATAGAGGAGTCTTCTTGAGAATTTAAGATATTCTATTATAGATGTTATTATAGATGGTGTTATAGATGATGTCATTTTAGATGGCATTAGAGATTATGTTATTATAGATAGTATTAGTTCTGTTAATCCTTGTTATTTTAGATGGTGTTATAGATGATGTTATTATAGTTGGTATTAAAGATTAAGTTATTATAGATGGTATTAACCCCATCCCGCCGCAGCAATTTTTCGGATTTTCACTTAAATTTTTTCCTCCCCACCTTCCAAAAGTCATAACTTTTTTTTATTTTTCCATCAATATTGCCGTATGAGGGCTTGTTTTTTGTGGGACGAGTTGTAGATTTTCACGGCACCATTTATTCTACCATATAATGTAGCGGGAAACTGGAAAGAAAATATTTGTGGGGTGGTATAGGAAAAAAACAGTCATTCCTCAATCTTTTGGAGGAGTTTTGTTCTTCTGGCGTCCACCGTGCGGTAAAAACTATACATTTACTTTTACAAGGAAAATACTGATTGTTAAAAATAATATTTGTTTTGTCGCCATATTCTGAGAGCCATAACTTTTTTTTTTTCCGTCGATTAAGCGATATGAGAGCTTCAATTTTGTGGGGCGAGCTGTAATTGGTTTTGGGGTACATGAGACTTTTTGATCATTTTTTCTAAAAAAAATTTGTCGGAGATGAAGTGACCAAAAAACAGCGATTCTGGTGTTTTTCATTTTACATTTTTTACGGTGTTCACTGCGCGGACTAAATAAGGATATATTGTAATAATTTAGACTTGTATGAACGCATCGATACCAGCTAAGTTATTTATTTATTTATTTTTACTTTGTGCTTGAGAGAAATGGGGGGTTTTTGAACTTTTTTTAAAATTATTTATTGGAAAAAACTTTATTTTGCTGTTTTTCACTTTTCATAGGAGTACAAAGATGGCGGACCTGTGAATCTTCATCAGGCCCCCAGGCTGCCATGCCAACCAACAGCGCCCCCGATCGCGTTGTGCGGGGGGGGGGCAATGGAATGTTACAGGGGGCCGCCCCCCTGTTTCCAGTAATTTAAATGTCGCAGTCGCTATTGACCGCGGCATATAACTGATTACACGAGCGGGATCTCATTCTAGCGGGATCCCACACATTATCCTGAAGTGAGACACAGCCGATACGCTCGCTCTATCCATACTCCCCCACCCAACGTGCGCCGTGTATATTCGGCAGATGTCGGGAAGGGGTTAATGCTGTTAATCCTGATGTTATTATAGATGTTCTAGATTTTATCATTGTTGTTCTTGTAAAGACTGTCCCTGAATAAAAAATAAAATTACGTTTAGTATTCACATAATTCCAGAACAGCTCTGTAATGAAAATATAATAACTGCAAAGCACTAAGGCCGGCCCTGGATGGATCCACCATATTCATACCAGATTTTGATACTTTCTTGTTTCTGTTCAGTGCAAACACTATATTATAATACACACATTCAACGTATGAAGTATAATGATATTCATTTCACTCCGCACTAAACGTGTTCTACACCTGCAAAATTTCATTTATTATATAATTTATTTATAAATAAAATATTTTATTGTGGTTCCTTAGAGGACAGCAAAATAGGTTGTCCATCTCAATCCTTAGGAGAAAACATCAATATTTGTTGATTGGCAGGGATCTGAATCAGGATGCCCGTAAATAATCAGTTTTTTTTTTATTGAGTACGCATATTTTGACGTGTTTTTTCGCCACTTTTTTATTCTATTTTATTCTGAATTTTTAAATATTGTACCTAAATACCTGTGGGGTATGTTTCAAATTGTTCTGGACAAATAATATGTGCCGCGTATTTTGCACGGGTTTACACATTCAAAACACTCAACGTTTTAACCCCTTCCCTGTTTAGCCACTTTTGATCTTCCTGACAGAGCCTCATTTTTCAAATCTGACATGTTTCAATTTATGTGGTAATAACTTCGGAATGCTTTCACCTATCCAAGCGATTCTGAGATTATTTTCTCGTTTCACATTGCCCTTTATGTTACTGGCAAAATTTGCTCGATATGTTCAGTATTTATTTGTGAAAAACACCAAATTTTAGCAAAAAATTGCAAAAATTAGTATTTTTCTCAATTTAAATGTATCTGCTTGTAAGACAGGCAGTTATACCACACAAAATAGTCACTAACTAATATCCCCCATATGTCTACTTTAGTTTGGCATCGTTTTTTGAACATCCTTTTATTTTTCTAGGGCGTTACAAGGCTTAGAACTTTAGCAGCAATTTCTCACATTTACAAGAAAATTTCAAAAGGCTATTTTTACAGGGGCCAGTTCAGTTGTGAAGTGGCTTTCAGGGCCTTATATATTAGAAACCCCCAATAAGTCGCCCAATTTTAAAAACTGCATCCCTCAAAGTATTAAAAACAGCATTTAGAAAGTTTCTTAATCCTTTAGACGTTTCACAGAAATTAAACCAAAGTAGAGGTGAAATTTACAAATTACATTTTTTTTTGCAGAAATTCATATTTAATAAAAAAAAATTGTAATACAAAGTTTTACCAGAAAAATGCAACTCAATATTAATTGCCCAGATTCTGCAGTTTTTAGAAATATCCCACATGTGGCTCTAATGTGCTACTGGACTGAAGCACCGGCCCCAGTAGCAAAGGAGCACCTAGTGGATTTTGGGGCCTTATTTTTATTAGAATATATTTTAGGCACCATGTCAGGTTTGAAGGGCTCTTGCGGTGCCAAAATAGTGGAAATCCCCCAAAAGTGACCCCATTTGAGAAACTACACAACTCAAGGAAATTATCTTGGGGTAAAATGAGCATTTTGATAGCACAGGTTTTTTACAGAAATTATTGGAATTAGGCCGTGAAAATGAAAATCTACAATTTTTCCAAAAAAATTTAGGTTTAGCAATGTTTTTTCTAATTTCCACAAGGACTAAAGGAGAACAAGCAGCACAAAATTTGTAAAGCAGTTTCTCCCGAGTAAAACAATACCCCACATGTGGTCATAAATGGCTGTTTGGACATACGGCAGGGCTTAGAAGGGATGGAGCGCCATTTGGCTTTTGTAATTCAAATTTAGCAGGAATGGTTTGCAGAGGCCATGTCAAATTTACAAAGCCCCTGAGGGGACAAAACAGTGGAAACCCCCTACAAGTGACCCCATTTGGGAAACTACACCCATTGAGGAAATTATCTAGGGCTATAGTGAGCGTTTTGACCCCACAGGTTTTTTGCAGAAATTATTGGAAGTAGGCCCTGAAAATGACAATCTTTTTCAAAAAAAATGTAGGTTTAGCTAATTTTTTCTCATTTCCACAAGGACTGAAGAAGAAAAACCACCACAAAATTTGTAAAGCAATTTCTCCTGAGTAAAACAGTACCGGGAAGAGCCGGGTATGAACCAGTACCCGACCATCTGTAGTGATGGCCAGGCACCAGGGCAGCCACAGGCTGGTATCATTAGGCTGGGGAAGGCCAAAAACAGTGGCCCTTCCCACCCTGGTAATGCTGCCTGCTGCTGCTGTGTTGTATCTGGCTGGTTATGAAGATTGGGGGGGGACCCCACATCGTTCTTTCCAATTATTTTTTTAAAATAACATGGGGTCCCCCCCATTTTTCATAACCAGCCAGATACAATAAAGCAGCAGCAGGCAGCATTACCAGGATGGGAAGGGCCGCTGTTTCTGGCCTTTCCCAGCCTGATAATACCAGCCTGCGGCCACCCCATTGCCTGACCATCACTACAGATGGTCAAGTACTGGATCGTACCCGGCTCTTCCCAGCACCCCTGGTGGCGGGGGGTACCGGGGTAATAAAAGGGGTTTGTGTTCGCCTCTGCACCGGCTAACACTAAGCCCCGCCTTAGCAATGGACGCTGTAGGCTTAGATACAGGGTCCAGCAGACAGTAATCTTATACAGTATAAGATTACTGTGTGCTGGGGCCCTGTATCTAAACCTACCCTGTGGTAGGCTTAAATACAGGGCTCATCAGACAGGATCACACATGGGCCATGTATCTAAGCAGCCTACCATGTGATTGGCTTAGATACAGGGCCCAGCAGACAGCATCACACAATCTGTGATCCTGTCTCATGGGCCCTCTAAGCCTGCTACATCGTAGGCTTTAAGGGGTTGTGTCCAGTCCCTAAACATTGATGGCCTATAGTCAGGATAGGCCATCAATAGCTGATGGTTCGGGGTCTAACTCCCGGGAGCCGGCCAATCAGCAGTTTTGAAGGGGCCGCAGCACTCGTACAAGAGCTGCTTCCCCTTCATTTCCCTTACTCGCTCACACTGTGAATCGCCGACACGGATTCACAGTGTGAGCAAGTGACCGGAATGAAGTGACCGGAATGAAGGGGAAGCAGCTGTCGTACGAGTGCTGCGGCCCCTTCAAAACAGCTGATTGGCCGGCTCCCGGGAGTCGGACCACGCCAATCAGCTTCAGCAGACAGGGATATTAATCTTACCCTCCTCTTCAGTAGCGGCGGAAGTTCTGTCCTGACTCTATCCAGGATCACGATGTTGTGTGCGGCGCATAGCATTGTGACGTCAGGACTTCTGCTACGCTCCAGAACCAGGAAGGTAAGTACTGTCAGTTACTATAGTAACAGGGGCCCGTGGCCCGAGTTACTATAGTAACTTTTTATTGATGGTGCGGGGGGCCGCGGGCCCCCCTGGCTTTGGGGCCTGGTCACAATTGCGACCGATGCGACCCCTATAGCTACGCCACTGTGCCATTTATAATACTTATTTTGCAGATGGGGCTTTAGGCCCCCACAGGCACCAGGACCCGGGTACATCTGATACCTCTGCACCCCCTATAGCTACGCCCCTGCAAAGGAGAGTCAAGTGAGGAGGAGCGGTGAGGCGAGTATAATTATTTTTATTTTATGTCTGATTGGGGGGTGGAAATGGATGGCGCTCAGCATCCATTTGTCGTTACTCCACAATTATTGCGCATGGTCACGGCCACAGTCAGTGGGAAGATGCAACAGATTTATTATGAAGCATTCACCTCTTAATAAATCTGTTGCATCTTATTTTAGCGGAGCAAATGGCGTATAAAACGCCAGTCTTAGTATATCTGCCCCAATGCCTTTTTGGATCTGTCTGATGTAAATGATATTTCAGCTGGCCTTTTTTAACAATTCTAGCTTGGGAAATGTAAAAGTGGCATTTAGAAAAGTAACTCATAAACTTTGCCGGTCACCTGTATAGTAATATGTCATAGAAGCAATCAAGGGTTCCTTTCTGATTGGCCATTCATCAACCATCTGGCGCTAGGTGACATTCTTCTCCCATGAGCAAATAAAGTTTGCAGATCGTAGATTTCTCACATATTCTTTATTTTCGGACCAGGAAATCTTTCACGTCGAATCACCATCTGAATTTAATAAGCAAATTAGAGAATGAATGAGTTGCTAGCCAAGTGAGCGATTATGGGGAAATAGCAAAACACAGAGTATGAAATATAGAAGACAATTTAGGACAAGCCTTTAATGTATGGGCGGAATTACATGTATATTGCTTTAGGGCTCATTCACATTTGTGTATTGAAATACTGAGCCAAATATTGACAAAATACAGATCCATGTTATTGCATTTAGCACTGTATTAATATCATTATCATGTCAATATTTGCCATTTATTATGTTGTTAAAGTATTTTTAATCTGTATGTTTTCTCATAAACAGACAATATTGGTGTCATACAGATTTAAAATACAGATTCGTATTACCAATCTTTTTTTTTTTAGGCAGAGCTGACTTGTATGGAGGGAATATGAGGGAATATGGCCAATACAATTAAACATGAAAAGGGTGACATCCTTTGCCAAATTTAATAAGTGGACTTTTAAGATTTTTAAGTCATGTTTGCAGCAGAAATTTTCTACTGTATGTGAACATGACCTTTAATTCCTCTCTTCCCTTTGACCAGATTCATATGGTGCAGATTTTGATGCCAAATTTGCTTGGATTTCACCCATATAGTACAAAGGGCAAAACCTGTACGCTTCCGGCAGAAAAGGTTAGGACATGCTTCAGATTTTAACGTCTGAAGCATGCCTTAAAATTTGTATACAATTTTTTGCAGCATGTGAATTGGATTTAGCATTTGCTCCGAAAATGATCAGTGTGAAGCCTTTAGCAGTTACTGTTGTCAAAAAGAAAAGAAAAACATGCAAACACTGCACCAAAACAGCACTGTGAACACAGCCTTGAGCACCGTGCACATGGCCATATTACAGCTTACTAAAGACGTTCCAGATCCCATAAGAGAAGATCCGATCACTTTATTGGCAGTAAATATACAGCTCCTGCATTCAACCATAATGCATCTATGTGCATGAACCCTTGGCTTGGCGGATATTTTCCATCGCGGATTTTGCATTTGTGTTACATGAGGATTTTTACACAGATTTTGTTACGGATTAAGGGGGGTTTACACAAGCGTGTGCGTTTTGCGCACGCAAAAAATTCGGCATTTTGCGTGCGCAAAAGGCACTTAACAGCTCCGTGTGTCATCGGGTAGGATGTGCGGCTGCGTGATTTTCGCGCAGCCACCATCATTATGACACTTTGTGGTGCTTTTCTGTTTCCAAACATACTTTTGACTGCTGTTGCGCGAATCACGCGCCTCCCACGGAAGTGCTTCCGTGTCGTGCGCGTGATTTTCACGCACCCATTGACTTCAATAGGTGCGTGATGCGCGAACAGCACAGAAATATAGGACATGTCGTGAGTTTTACGCAACGGACTCACGTTGCGCAAAAAATCACAAACTGTCTGCACGGCCCCATAGGCTAACATAGGTCCGTATGACACGCGTGAAAATCACGCGCGTTGCACGGACGTATATCACGTTCGTGTAAATAAGCCCTAACAGTAATACAAAGGGTGGATTTTGTGGTGAAAATCTATAACATGTTTGCAACAGAATTGGCAACCCGTAGAACTGTGCCGTACATTGTTGTGGATACTCTGTGTAAAATTCCATCACATCTGAACCCACCGTTAGAATGAGAAATATTTAATAATATCTATTCACAGTAGCAAGCGGGTAAAAACATTAGGGGAAATTTATATACCTTTCTAATCGAGTTTTCGGACATAAAAAAAATTAGCAAAAGGGCCCAAAAGTCACATTTTTACGCAGCGTTGCCACTTTTGTGAAAAGGGGGTATGGCTTAGCAAAAGGGATCAGGGGCATAGAAGCCCTACAAATCTATTATAACTCAAACCAGAAAACTGGTGTAAATTATATTGGAAATTTACGCCATCTCTTAGCTGGCCTAGATTTCACACTGTGGTGAATAGCAAGGTTGAGACCCCGTACTTTACCCTCCACCCCCACACACTAGATCGTACTACTCCTTCGTTACCATCAGACAATTTAATAAAAAATAAAAAAATGCTCAGCTCACTGCTCCTTTTCTCCTCTCCGGGTCCCCTCAGGCTCCCTCAGCATGCGGCGACTCATAGGCGGGATTCACACGACCGGGTCGTTCCCGAGCCCGAGTGTCGGCCGGTAAAATCGGCCATTTTGCCCGGCCGGTTTGCATTAAGTTTTGCATCCGTGCCGGGCCGGGCAGATCCGGACAGTGACATCAGCGGCAACTCCTGAAGGGGAATCCCCATGTGTTCGGGGATTCCGCTTCAGGAGTTTCCCCTGATGTCACTGTCCAGATATGGACAGAGACATCAAGCGCTCTGTCCAGGAGCGGAATCCCCGAAAACACGGGGATTCCGCTCCTTCAAGGAGCTAAAGTGCGGCTAGCGCATAGCAGAGCGGGGAGATACCTCCCTGCTCTGCTATAGTGGCGTCGCTACAGTAGTAGCAGCCGCAGCAGCAGCTGCAGCTGCTAGCGGCGCCATCGAAGGTGTCGCCGGGCCAGGGTGCTTTTCAAGCAGGGGAAGGGAGCCAGCGCAGCGCTCCCTTCCACCTGTTGTACACCCCGGCCCTGCCACACAGTGTACAGCGATGCCATTCGTCAGAATGGCATCAACTCCTCCTCCTCACATGCACTCTGCGCTGTGAGGAGGAGGAGATAGAGCGCAAGCTCCGGAAAACCCGGGCATCACTCGGGACACATCCCGGTGATGGCCGTGTATTACCCGGCCCCATAGACTTCTATGGGAGCCGGGCGGCCGGGTACCCGGGCGAAGTTAGAGCATGTCCTATTTTTTGACGGCCGGCTTTTCCGGCCGTCAAAAAATCGGTCGTGTGAATAGCCCCATTAGGGGTCTATTATTCCTAATGCAGCCGGGTGCCGGCCGATTTATGAACGGCCGGCACCCGGCCGGGAAACCCTGCCGTGTGAATGAGGCTATACAATGTACTGACACCGGGCAGTGACAGGACGTTGTATGTGACGCAGCACTGATGACATTGATTGGACAGCGACAGGGCTTTATATGCAGCGCAGCAGAGTCAGTATGTTGTACGGGTCGCGGCATGTTGAGGAACCTGAGGGGAACGATAGGGGAGAAGAGGAGTGGTGAGGTGAGTATACTTATTTTTTTATTTTATATACGATGGGGGAGCGGACGGCCCACGGACACGGTCATTGCACCACAGCTAGCAGGAAAATGTGACAGATTTATTAATCTGTTGCATCTTACTTCAGATTTAATAATAAATCTGTTGCATCTTACGCGGAGCAGATAGCTAAGACTGGTATATGAAACGCCAGTCTTAGTAAATTTGCCCCATTAATGTAACGTCAGGGGCGTAGCTAGGGGGGTAGGCGATGCATGTGCCCTGGGCGCAACTAGGTGAGAAAGTAGGGGGGTGAGCGCCGGGCCGGGAGGCACAGGCATAGTTGCCAACAGTCCCGAATTTGCCCGGACTGTCCTGAATTTACAGAGACAGTCCCAGCAAATTACTGTCCCGGACGTGTCCCGGCAACTGCCATTCCTCAGGACACAGATACAAATTAATATTATGGCAGAGCAGGAAACTATCCATTCCCTGCTCTGCCATTCATTCCTCCTGGAGCGGAATCCTCGGCCAGAGCATTGCCGATATTCTGGCCAGGTATTCCGCTCCTGGAGAAGCCCCTGCAGGCAGCCCCAATGGTGCTATGTACAGGGAGGGGGCGGTGTTTTTGGCACAATCGCAAGGGGGTGTGGCAGTATCTACACGGGGGCTGTGTGGCAGTATGTACAAGGGGGTGTGTGTGTGTGGCAGTATCTACAGTGGGGTGTTTGGCACTATCTACAGGGGGGTGTTTAGCACTATTTTACAAGGGTGGGTGACTTTAAATTATTACAGTTTTGAAAGCCCCGTTGACATGTATTATACTGTAATTTGTTGCAGATTTTCAGTGCAGAATTACCATTTAATACACCATTCCATCGATGAGAGAAAGCAAAAAGTTGGAATCCAAGATACAAATCTGACAACCACCCAGGTAGCCATTGTGCATTTCCTCCCCTATACAATGGAAGGAAGGTAACACGAGTAATTGGAGTTATTCTTTACAGAAGAAAACTGATGTTTTGTCTTCGGTCTGGACACATGCTGGATACAAATTTAAATATACAGCTTTTGTCTATATTTTCGAACAGTTTAAATATTTTTGAGATATCTTGTTGGTTTGTTACTATGGATTCTATATGAGACTGTATGTGCCAGTCTGATTAATGCAGGTTAAGGTGTTCTGTGCTGCCATCTTGTGGTAATGAAATAGTAAGACAATGAATACTAGAAGGCTTTGTCAACAAAGGCTTATGAAGGAAAATCTTTGCATCATGTGTTACCATCAACAAAAAGTTACATTTAGCTTAGAAGTGATAATTATTAGAATATAATATTAATTAGCATCACCTTTGAGACAGTGGTCCTCAAAACAAGACACATTTTGCACTGTGGTAGTAGCAGAAACAAGAAAACTTCTCTTAGATTTAGGGTTAGTTCACACTCAAACTCAAAAACGTCTGAAAACACGGAGCTGTTTTCAAGGGAAAACAGCTCCTGATTTTCAAAAGTTTTTTGAGCCACTCGCGATTTTCACAGCGTTTATTAAGTTTTTGGAGCTGTTTTCTATAGAGTCAATGAAAAACGGCTCCAAAAATGTCCCAAGAACGGACCTGCACTTTTCTTTTTTGAAAAACGGTCGCGTAAAAAAACAGCCCATCGGAACAGAACGCCGTTTTTCCCATTGAAATCAATGGCCAGATGTTTGGAGGCATTCTGCTTCAGAATTTTCGGCCGTTTTTCGGGCGTTTACAGCCCGAAAAACGGCCGAAAATTGGCCGTGTGAACATACCCTAAGGGTATATTCACACGCTTAACAAAAAACGCATGAAAATATGGAGCTGTTTTCAAGGGAAAACCGCTCCTGATTTTCAGATGTTTTTATACGCAGCCCGTAAGAACAGAATGCCGTTTTTCCCATTGAACCAATGGGCAGATGTTTGGAGGCATTCTGCTTCGGATTTTTTGCCCGTTTTTCGGGCGTTTACTGCCCAAAAAACGACCGAAAATAGGCCTTTTGAACATACCCTTACATAACAAGGTGTCTTATAATAATGCTGTCTTACTATACACATACACACACATTAACGTTACTCAAGTGTACTGAGACTTAATAGATGTCACTGCCAACCAGGACGTGATGTGTATTCAGAATCCTGACACTTCGCTAACGTTTGTGTGTCATTTACAGCACAGCACATCGAGATCATGCTGGGCTGTCATTTACAGCGTAATTTCGCGAGACTACGCTTGCTGTGCTGTAAATGACACACAAACGTGAGCGAAGTGTCAGTATTCTGAATAGACATCATGTCCTGGCTGGTAGTGATGTCTATTCACTGTCAAGACACTTGAGTAACGTTATAGTGTGTGTATGTGGCTGCACATAGTGATCTAATAAGATCCCTATATGCCGTGTAAATGAATGGAGAGAAGTGTATGACGCTGATTGGTCACTGATTGGTCAGCGTCACACACTTCTCTTTACAACGCCCACGTGGTCAAAAAGTAAAACACGCCCAGTTGTTCATGAAGAAACTCATTAGCATAAAGCAAAAATAGGTCATAACTCAGTTAAAAATGATTGTTTTTCTAAATAAAAAACACCTCTGTAATCTACATTACAGCGCCGATCACATTATCTACAAGATATGCCACTTATAGTGTGGTGACAGAGCCTCTTTAAAGCCTAATAAATGTCAATCTAGAAATTCTGTAGAAATTGTATTTGAACAAAATCTGAAATCAGATAATATTTACTTAATTAACCTAACTTAAAATATTATATAATATTATTATAAAGATATAAAGGTGCAAGAAAATGTAAGTGCGCCCTGTAAAATTTTCTGGATTTTTGTACTGATTACTAATAAAATGTGGTCGGATTTTTATCTAAATTAATATTATAGACTAACATAATCTAACTAAACTAATAACACATAAACAGTTGTACTGTCCATGTCTTTATTGAGCACTTTGGTAAAGATTAAACAAAACTGGTGCAAAGGAAATGTGCTGTAGTTGCCCATAACAGTTTCAAGCTCCCATTTTTTATAGGTCATTTTAAAAATGAAAGAAGAAATCTGATTAATTGCTATGAGCAACTACTTCACTTTTCATTTGCACCAGTTTTAATAAATCTCCCCCATTGAGTAAACATCCACACTGCACAAGTGATCATCTGTGTTGAGCTAAGCGGCAAAAGGTATTTCAAATAAGGTGATGAAATTGGAAGTGTGGGTTTCACAGGTGCCTTGCCCATTAAATAAAGGCACACAAAGAATGGTTACTGACAAATCTGTTACACTCCAGAAAAATTGGTTAGTGTGAACCATGCCTCGAGACAAACAACTTTCAGAAAACTCAGAAGACGTGTTAGGCTGGCTTCACACGAGCATGTTACGTCCGTAAAGGACGGAACGTATTTCGGCCGCAAGTCCCGGACCGAACACACTGCAGGGAGCCGGGCTCCTAGCATCATAGTTATGTACGATGCTAGGAGTCCCTGCCTCTCCGTGGAACTACTGTCCCATACTGAAAACTTGATTACAGTACGGGACAGTTGTCCTGCAGCGAGGCAGGGACTCCTAGCGTCGTACATAAGTATGATGCTAGGAGCCCGGCTCCCTTCAGTGTGTTTGGTCCGGGACTTGCGGCCGACATACGTTCCGTCCTTTACGGACGTAACATGCTCGTGTGAACCCAGCCTTAGAGAGACACATGGAGTTGGAAAAGGCTACAACAGCATTGTTCAAACCTAGGTGTACGTCAATCCACGGTTAGATCAAATTGAGAAAATTCCGAAATGTTGCGACTCTTCCTAGGGGTGGGTGTCCTGTTAAGATCATTACAAGAGCACAACGTGCAATCCCGAAACAGTTGAGAAAGAACCAAAGGGTAACCGCAAAAGACCTACTGAAGACTCTACAAACTGTAAAAACCTCTGTTCATGTGTCCTCTATTACTACTTTTTCTCCCTGTACTGTGGATGTTTAACTCCATGTGCTCAATAAAATACATGAACAATACAACTGTTTGTGTGTTATTAGTTTAGTTAGATTGTGTTTATCTATAATTGTGACTTAGTTAACAATCAGACCACATTTTATCAGTAATCAATGCAGAAATCCAGGTAATTCCAAAGGGTTCACTTACTTTTTCTTGCAACTGTATATCTTCTTTCAGGGCTCTGTAGAGCTGGTGGGGGGCTTGCAAAAATGACTTAGGCCTCATGCACAAAGCTGTAATTTTTATCTGCAATTACGGATCGTAATTGCGGATCAAAGTACAGACCCATTCTTTTCTATTGCCCATGGACACCTTCCCGTATATTTATGGGAAGGTGTCCAGGCCATAGAAATGGCCCGCAAAACATAGGACATGTCCTATTTTTTTATTTTATGGGCCGTGCTCCCATACGTTATAATGGGAGCACGGCCCGCAAATGCGGATGACTTCCACGGCCGGCCGTGCCCGTAATCACCGGCCTAACTTTCATCATATGCATTTTGGTTACCATGGTATGTATATGATGTATTGGTCCTCGGGCCAATTAGGTGTAACAATGCCAAGACTAAAGGGATATTATGGTTATAGCAAATAAAGGTTGTTCATTGTATTTAGAAATACTACCTGTACCACATGCCACACCAGAGAGACAATGGGAGATTATGGAGGTAAAGTACTGGTGTAGGAAGTACGGGTTTGATTTTGTAGAGTATCTGATGAAGACCTCAGCTGAGGGTGGAAAAGCGTTGCACATTATATTTGTCCTAATAAAATCCTTCCTGATTGGAAAATTTCGGTGAGTAGCACTGTTTATCCAACTGACCTAAAGCAGCTCCTTGGGGAACCGCACAATGAGGTTGTTATTATAAGTGACTTCAACTACACAGATATAAATTGGGAAACTGAAACCTATCAATCTTATAAAGAAAACAGCTTCCTGGCAATAAATAAAGATTGTTACCTTTCCCAACTGGTGGAGTGGACCCTTTTGCACTTAAAGAGGCTCTGTCACCAGATTTTGCAACCCCTATCTCCTATTGCAGCAGATCGGCGCTGTAATGTAGATAAGAGTAACGTTTTTTTTTAAAAAAACGAGCATTTTTGGCCAAGTTATGACAATTTTTATATTTATGCAAATGAGGCTTTCTAAAGTACAACTGGGCGTGTTTAAAGTTATGTACAAGTGGGCGTGTATTGTGTATGTACATCTGGGCGTTTTTACTTCTTTTACTAGCTGGGCGTTGTGAATAGAAGTGTATGATGCTGACGAATCAGCATCATCCACTTCTCTTCGTTACCACCCAGCTTCTGCCAGTGCACAGACACACAGCGTGTTCTCGAGAGATCACGCTGTGACGTCACTTCCTGCCCCAGGTCCTGCATCGTGTCGGACGAGCGAGGACACATCGGCACCAGAGGCTACAGTTGATTCTGCAGCAGCATCGGCGTTTGCAGGTAAGTCGATGTAGCTACTTACCTGCAAACGCTGATGCTGCTGCAGAATCAACTGTAGCCTCTGGTGCCGATGTGTCCTCGCTCGTCCGACACAATGCAGGACCTGGGGCAGGAAGTGAGTGACGTCACAGCGTGATCTCACGAGGACACGCTGTGTGTCTGTGCACTGCCAGAAGCTGGGTGGTAACGAAGAGAAGTGGATGATGCTGATTCGTCAGCATCATACACTTCTACTCACAATGCCCAGCTAGTAAAAGAAGTAAAAACGCCCAGATGTACATACATAATACACGCCCAGTTGTACTTTAACTTTAAACACGCCCAGTTGTACTTTAGAAAGCCTCATTTGCATAAATATAAAAATGGTCATAACTTGGCCAAAAATGCTCGTTTTAAAAAAAAACAAAAAACTTTACTCTTATCTACATTGCAGCGCCGATCTGCTGCAATAGGAGATAGGGGTTGCAAAATCTGGTGACAGAGCCTCTTTAAAGGCTATGTACATCTTTGAAATAGACATTTTTATAAAATTTAAAAAAACTATCAGTGTAATTGGTGCAACTTTCAAAATACTTTATTAAAATTATTTTTACTTTTTGAGATACAGCTGCTTTGTATACTGTATACAGAGCAGTTGTATCTAGCGCTGAAACTTCTATCCGTCAGGTCAGTGGCACTGATGGCTTCAGTGTCAGCGGGTCCTGCGTGTCTCTGACACGCAGGACTGAGCTGTTACTGATCACATCTAAGTTCATAACTTAGATATGATCGATTACAGGTGGATCCTGCGTGACCCACTTTCACTGAACCCGTCAGTCCCGCTGACCTGATTCAGGTCTTAGCACACGATACAGCTGCTCTGTATACAGAATACAAAGCAGCTGTATCTCAAAAAGTAAAAATAATTTTTAATAAAAAGTTTTTTGAAAGTTGCACCAATCACACGGATAGACATAAAAAAAAACAACGATTTCAAAGGTGTACATAGCCTTTAAATATTAACCAATAGACCTGACAGAATAACAATGGTCAGTAAAATAGTAACAATATTATAATAAACTTCCACTTGTCTTTCAATAAGATGTTTTGTCAAGAAGCCACAAAAACACTGAACTTCAGGAATGCAAGGTTTTACCATCTTAAAGCTGCCCTTTGTAAATATATTTTATTACAAATAATTTTAACTTTTTTAGATACAGCTACTCTGTATTCTCTATACAGAGTAGCTGTATTTAGCTCTATTCACTGAATGTCTCTGACACGCAGGATCCACCTGTAAACTATCACATCTAAGTTTATAAGTATAGGCTTTTTTTTTTCACCACTGTCTTCCGCAGCCAACATTCCGGACGAAAAACTGCACCACAAATAGGTGCGGTTTTTCAGCCAGAATTCCCTAGCAGACTCCATAGTGGATATGCTGTGTACCTTTATGCAGTGTATCCGCCCTGTGTGAACATACCCTTAAGATGTTTATTTGTGGTTGCTTTAAAGAAACAAAAAACTGGTCTGAGAATTATAGGGGCTGTTTTATATGAAGACAACCTCTTTTATCATCACGGGTTCAGCTTCTCTAACTATCGGCAAACAGTGGTTATTGCATGGAGACGCTGTGTCTGACCAAAGATTTTTCCTGCAGAGATTGCCACAGTGTTAGGCTGGGTTCAAACACCCTATTTACGGACGTAATTTGGATGTTTTAACCTCGAATTACGTCCGAAAATACGGCACCAAAGCGTCTGGCAAACATCTGCCCATTCATTTGAATGGGCTTTACGATGTTCTGTGCCGATGGTAAAAAACACTCCCGCGTCAAAGAATTGCCTGTCACTTCTTGAGACGTAATTGGAGCCGTTTTCCATTGACACCATGGAAAAACAGCTCCAATTACGTCCGTAATGGACGCAGCGAAAAGCGCCTGCACTTGCCATTACGTCTGAAATGCCGGGGCTGTTTTCTCCTGAAAACAGCTCTGTAATTTCAGCCGTAACGGAGGCTGCCGTGTGAACATACCCTAAATGTATTGGCCGACCACATGGCTTGGGTCCGCCATAGATGCTTTTTGTGAGAGGCTCTAGTCAATGGGTAATAGAGAGGACTCCCTCTCTATAACGTTTATATTCCTTATTAGGGCATATGGAAAAGTGTCTGTCTTCATGAGATTATTAATTTTAGTTTCCAAATCCCAAACTTGGTATATAAACCTGATGTCAATTTATAAAGGCTACTCAAGCTGACTTTTGTGTCTGAGGTTCTGTAGTGTAATGGTTAATAATCTAATTTCAAAATCTTAGTGGGAAATCCACCCCCAAAAAATTAAATATTGGAAAGTTTGTCAGTAAAGGAGCATACATAGAAAGATATTTGAAATGATATCAATGATGTAAAATAGCTGTGGATTGCAAATGCACATTGTTATCAAGTAAGTTATAGCTTTATATTTCTCAACAAATTTTTACAGGATTGTTAAAAAAAAACTGGCAATCACCATGCCCTAATTGGCGTCTGGCTCTGATCTTTACCTGCTGTTTGTCACTATGTGCATTTGCCCATCTCCAGCTGTATTAAAGAGGCTCTGTCACCAGATTATAAGTACTGATTTTCACGCGCCTCGCACGGACCTATGTTACTCTATGGGGCCGTGCAGACTGTCAGTGATTTTCACGCAGCGTAAAACTAACGACGTGTCCTATATTTGTGCATTGTTCGCGCATCACACACCCATTGAAGTCAATGGGTGCTTGAAAATCATGCCCAGCACTTCCGCAGCAGTATAAACTATGAATGAAAACAGAAAAGCACCATGTGCTACAAACAGAGTGTCATAATGATGGCGGCCACGCAGCCACGCATCATACGCTGCTGCCACATGGAGCTGTTATGTACCTTTTGCATGCGCAAAACGCCACATTTTTTGCGCGCGCAAAAAGCACACGCTTGTGTAAATCCGGCCTTAGGGTAGGAATACACTAGGCATGAACACTGCGGATTTTATGCAACACATTTTTTTGCGGAAAATCCGCAGCGTATCACAGTGGCAGCAGAGTGGATGAGATTTGAACAAATCTTATCCACACGCTGCAAAAAAAATTGACCTGCAGTGTGTTTTTTTAAGCCGCAGCATGTCCATTTATTCTGTGGAATCGCTGCTCCTCTGTTGCGGAAATACTGCGGTTCTGCCGCAAAAATCAAAAATGAGAAAAAAAAACGTACTTTTTTAAATTTATAAAAAAGTTTAGACTTAACCCCGGCCTTAGTTTAGGTGACGCGATCCTATTCTTAGCACAGCCCGGCCTCCTGTCATGACGTTTCATCCCATGTGACTGCTGCAGCGGTCACATGGTCTACAGCGTCATCCCAGGAGGCGGGGCTACGTTCAGAAGAGAGAGACGCGTCACCTAAACTACGGCCGGGGCAAGTCTAAACTTTTTTTTCCCTGCAGGATTCCCGCAGCGGACAAGCCTCACGAAACCTGCGCCACTATTTGGTGCAGTTTTGCTGGCAGAATTCTCTGCGGCTACCGGGGCGGATAAGCTGTGTAGTTTTACTCAGCGTATCCGCCTAGTGTGTTCCTGCCCTTATGATGTCGACTACGCTATTGATTCCGTCGGAAAACCGAAAACCAGCCGGAATGGTGACGAACGGAAACCATTAGCGATGTTTCCGTCACCATTGAGATCAATGGTGACTGAAACGGAAGCTGTGCTGTCACTTTCACTTTCCATTGCAGGGTTCACCCGACGGAAACCTCAGACGGAACCCCAGAACGGAAGCGAACGGTGATGTGAACAGGCCCGAACACAAAAATTTTGTATTTTTTTAAGCTGGTTCACAGAAAAAAATAATTCCAAATTCTACTGGACCAATTGCCTATTTAGAGACCGGCAGCAGCTCCAGGAGCGACATCATAAGGAACACGCTAGGCGGATATGCTTAGTAAAACTACACAGCTTATCCGCCCCGGTAGCCGCAGGGAATTCTGCCAGCAAAACCGCACCAAATAGTGGCGCAGGTTTCGTGAGGCATGTCCGCTGCGGGAATCCTGCAGGGAAAAACAAAGTTTAGACACACCCCGGCCGTAGTCCTGGTGACGCATCTCTCTCTTCTGAACGTAGCCCCGCCTCCTGGGATGACGCTGTAGACCATGTGACTGCTGCAGCAGTCACATGGGATGAAACGTCATGACAGGAGGCGGGGCTGCGCTAAGAGTAGAGGATCGCGTCACCAGGACTACGGCCGGGGTAAGTCTAAACTTTTTTATAAATTTAAAAAAGTACCTTTTTTTTTTCTCATTTGTGATTTTTGTGGCAGAACCGCAGCATTTCCGCAACAGAGGAGCATCGATTCCACAGAATAAATTGACATTCTGCGGCTTAAAAAAACACACTGCAGGTCAATTTTTTTTGCAGCGTGTGGATGAGATTTGTTCAAATCTCATCCACTCTGCTGCGACTGTAATACGCTGCGGATTTTCCGCAATAAAATGTGTTGCATAAAATCCGCAGTGTTCATGCCTAGTGTGTTCCTACCCTAAGGCCGGATTTACACAAGCGTGTGCTTTTTGCGCGCGCAAAAAATGTGCCGTTTTGCGCATGCAAAAGGTACATAACAGCTCCATGTGTCAGCCCCGTTTGATCCGCGGCTGCGTGATTTTCAAGCAGCCGCCATCATTATGACACTCTGTTTGTATGTTTGTAGCATGTGGTGCTTTTCGGTTTTCATTCATAGTTTATACTGCTGCGGAAGCCCTGGGCGTGATTTTCACGCACCCATTGACTTCAATGGGTGCGTGATGCGCGAACAATGCACAAATATCGGACATGTCGTGAGTTTTACGCAGCGGACACACGCTGCGTGAAAATCACTGACAGTCTGCACGGCCCCATAGAGTAACATAGGTCCGTGCGAGGCGCGTGAAAATCACGCGCGTTGCACGGACATATTACACGTTCGTCTGAATAAGCCCTAACAATAAGGCCCAGTTCACAGAGTTTTTGGGCCTTGATATTGACTCGGACACTGCATCAGAATCAGCACCAAACAACTTCCAAAACCGCCTCCCACTGATTTAATCTGAAATCAATGGGAGCCAGTGACGGAAAAAAGAAAAAGCAGCACGTCCTTTCTTGCCGCTGTTCCGCCTCTGACCTGCCATCGAAATCAATGGGAGGCAGAAAATGCATTTTTCGCTGCGTTTTTTGTCTGCTGTCCTCAATCGCTGCGGGCAAAAAACGCAGCAAAGAAACGCGGCAAGATAGTGTGGGCAGGTCAAAATCTGCCTCAAAATTCTTTAAGGAATTTTGAGGCAGATTTTTTTTCTGCCTGCAAAATACTCTGTGTGAACAGGGCAATACTTAAACAGCACTTTGAGACACTTTACTCACTGTCAGAAGAGCTGCTGGCTCCCACTCCAGTCCTCGTCAGGCGATGTCTTCCAGGCGATGCCTTCGGTCCAGACGTCCAGTCCTTCATCTCCAGCCAGGCTCCAGGTAAGTTGGGTCTATGTGTGTTCGCGGCTGCGCGCGCTTCATTCGCGTGCGCGCGCGGGCGATCGCGGGTGCGCGCTTGCTGTCGTGGCTGCGAGCGCGCGTGCTGTTGCGTCTGCGAGTGCGCACGCGCGGGAGTTTGAGGGTGCGATCGGTCGGCGGTGTTTGACGGCCCCCATGAGAGGGGGGCCCGCAGCTCACGACATTCTTTTGGTGAAAAAAAACGGCCCCTTTGCAGGGGCCTGTTTTTTTCAACCAAAGGCAAGTCGCGGCAGTTGCCAGGCCCCCCTTTCAATTAGGTTTGGCCGGGCCCCTCACATCAGTACCCCTAATACCCCCCTGATGGCGGCCCTGGCCCTATCTTCTACATAATGTGATTGACGCTGTAATGTAGATTACAGCAGTGTTTTTTTATTTAGAAAAACGATCAATTTTGACAGAGTTATGACCTATTTTAGATTTATGCTAATGACTTTCTTAATGCTCAACTGGGCGTGTTTTTACTTTTTGACCAAGCGGGCGTTGTAAAGAGAAGTGTATGACGCTGACCAATCAGCATCATACACTTCTCTCCATTCATGTAATCAGCACATAGTGATCTTGCTAGATCATGATGTGCAGTCACTTACTCACACATTAACATTACTGAAGTGTCTTAACAGTGAATAGACATCGCTTCCAGCCAGGACGTGATGTATATTCACAATCCCGACACTTTGGTAACGTTTGTGTGGGACTTACAGCACAGCAAGCGTAATCTCGCGAGATCACGTTGTAAATGACAGTTTATAGCGAGATCACGCTTGCTGTGCTGTAAGTCCCACACAAACGTTAGCGAAGTGTCGGGATTGTGAATAGACATCACGTCCTGGCTGGAGGTGATTCTATTAACTCTCAAGACACTTCAGTAACGTTAATGTGTGAGTAAGTGACAGCACATCATGATCTACCAAGATCACTATGTGCTGAATAAATGAATGGAGAGAAGTGTATGACACTGATTGGCCAGCCAAAAAATAAAGTATTTGACGCAGCACAAATCCCAATATTAGGAGCGGTGTCACGCTGTAAAATTAGACAAACCCAGTCTGATGTAATGTAATCCTCAGAAAAAACATGGTTAAACAGCAGCACACGTTTCCCAAATTTCAATCAATATGTTCTTTTATTGGTCAAACATCCAGTAAAAAATGGCAACGTTTCGACTCGTGACAAGTGGAGGGTTTTGCTCAATCTGACTTGTCAGCGTCATACACTTCTCTCCACAATGCCCACTTGGTCAAAAAGTAAAAACACGCCCAATTGGGGATTAAGAAAGTCATTAGCATAAATCTAAAATAGATCATAACTCCGTCAAAATTGATTGTTTTTCTAAATAAAAAACACTGCTGTCACCTACATTACAGCGCCGATCATATTATGTACAAGATAGGGCACTTATAATGTGGTGATAGAGCCTCTTTAAAGAAGACCTGTCCCCTCTCTTGACATGTTTGTTTTAGTAAATAATTGCATTACCCATGAAATAACAATTCTGGAGCACACTCTCTTAGATGTTGTGCATTTCCTCTGTTATTCCTCCTAGAAATGTATGAATAAATTAACAACTGGGTGTTACCAATTGGGGCATGTCCCTACACACTGACATTTTGCTAACAGTGCTGGCAGTGTCAGACTGTATAGGGACCTGCCCTCTATGTATTAATTTGGTTATTCTTTCATTTGAATGGCCGATGTGTAATACTATACACCAATTACTATTAGGTAAAGTATTATCCCTGTTAATAAAATCTGCAGAGACAAGAATAAGGAACTTACATTCATTAAGAATTACAGACTGGAAGTCAGGGTTTCAGAGGAAGCAGCCTTTGGCCAGATGATCTTCAGGTGTTTTAGCCACACCCATTGCAAACAGGTGAATAAAATCAAGCACACAGACATGCAATCTCCAAAGATGACAAACATTGGAAGATGTATGGTGCATTGTAAAGAGCTCAGTGATTTTAAACGTAGCACTGTCATTTGATGCCACCTTTGCCACAAGTCAGTTTTGGGAAATTCTGATCTGCTAGATCTGTTCCAATTAAATGTGATATATAAATATATGAATGGCCCATACAAGAACTACAGTAAAAACCTGTTCCATGTAAAACCCCCTCAAAAAACAAGGGGGCACTTTCTTAGTCTGGAGAAAAAAAGGTTCAATCTGCAGAGACGACAAGCCTTCTTTACTGTGAGAACTGTGAATCTATGGAATAGTCTACCGCAGGAGCTGGTCACAGTATCTACAGTAGATGGCTTTAAAAAAGGCTTAGATAATTTCCTAGAACAAAAAAATATTAGCTCCTATGTGTAGAAATTTTTACCTTCCCTTTTCCCATCCCTTGGTTGAACTTGATGGACATGTGTCTTTTTTCGACCATACTAACTATGTAACTATATATTATTGTGAAGTGAGCGGGGCCCGCGAGTGCTAAAGCGTGTGGCGTGTAAGAATTGTCTATTTTTTTGTTACATCACTCACTACAGAGTTCCAAACTGCCTCTGGAAGTGACATCAGAACAAGAACTGTGTGTCCGGAGCTTCATTAAATGGATTTCCATGGTCAAGCAGCTGCACACAAGCCAGAGATCACCATGCACAATATCAAGCGTCGGCTGGAGTGATGTAAAGCACTGGAACAGTGGAAACGTATACTCTGGAGTAATGAATCACATTTCACGATCTGGCAGCCTGATGCCAGAAGAACACTACCTACCTTAAAGCATAATGCGTACTGTAAAAATTGGTAGAAGAGGGATAATGGTCTGAGGATGTTTTTTTAAGAGTTTGGGCAAGGCCCCTTATTTCCAGTGAAGGGAAATCTTAATGCTTCAGCATACAAAGACATTTTACAGATTTATACTTCCAATTTTGTAGTAACAGTTTGAGGAAGGCCCTTTCATGTTCAAGAATGCCCCTGTGCACAAAGGGAGGTACATATAGACATGGCTTCATGAGTTTGGTGTGGAGGTCTATGAGTGGCTTACACAAAGCCTTTAACGGATACCCATCAAACACCTTTAAGATGAATTGGACTGCCGATTGCGAGCCAGACCTTGTCCAACATCAATGCGTGAGCTCACAAGTGTATTGGTTCCTAATATAGGTGTGATGGTCAGATCTTTTGGCCATATAGTGAAAGTTCCAGCAAGGACAAGATGGTTCAGATTTTTTTTGTTCTAAACAACTATTTGAAAAAACATTTTGTAATTCATTGCAGCATTTGTCTTGGAGAAATCAAATTTGCAGTAACTGTACATTTAATGATCATATGAAAGGACTCATTATTTTTCATTTATTTCTGGCAGAGAAAGAGATTACCTTTGAAAGAATAATACCTATTGAGATCACTCTCAGCCATGGCTCAACATTCTGTATTTCATTTCCGAATCTCGGTGGCTCTTAGTCAATTTAAGGTCTCCAGCTCCCTCCGTCAGTGACAGATTCATTTAGAGATGTCAAAATCGAAATCCATTTGTGACAGGGTAATAAGTCTTGGATTGGAGAGCTGCAAGTAAATGCATGAACTGGCTATAAGATGAATGCTTTCTCGTTGCTTTTTTATATCCCATCTGAAAATAATTTATATTCATTCATTTTTAACTATTCTAAAATAACCAAGAACAATATGTAAAACATTGCGAACCACTGAATATAAATGCAGCACTATGCCAGTTGTACCCCAAATAATTTAAATATGTTGTAATTGAGGTCTAAAGTGATTCCCATGTGCCCGTGTTCAACATATGACCACCTCCTACTTTCGACGTCGGCAGCCTGTAGCCCATGAAAGAGAGTGATGTGTCATGGGCTGGCTTGGTGGGTATATAAGGTGTGTGATAGGCTGTCTGAACACATATCACTCGTTGCTGCCATGGGTAAAAGGGGCGATTTATTAGAGTTGCAATAAGGGATGATTATTGGCATTCAGGCCAAGGGTGGCAGTATTTCTCAAACAGCGCAATTTGTGAACTGTTTGCGTGCTACTGTGGTAAAATAGTGAGTGGACAAATGGCACCATTGGGAATAACCAACGTGGAAACTGCGGAACACCACGTGCCATTGATGTGAGAGGTGAACGTCAGCTACGATGGTGCGTGGGGGCTGAATGACACGCTACAGTGGAGCAGCTCACCGTGAAAATCAACCAGCGGGCACCCAGAAACATGGGTTCCGAAACAGACAGATGGTCACTGCTCCTATGCTAACAAAAGGTGCATCGATAAAAAGGGCTTCAATTTGCACAGCAGTATTGGAAATGGACCACCGATGATTGGCAAAGTTTTGCCTTCACCGATGAGTCACGTTTTCTGCTTTATCGAATAGATGGACATTGGTGTGTCAGGCAAGAAACATCAGAGAACAAACATCCTGCAACCATTGCTGGAAGAACACAAGCTGGTTGCAGCAGAGTTACGGTCAGGGGAATCTTTTCATTGCATTCCCAGGGCCCACTCATCCATGTGGAGGGCACTCTGAACCGTTTTGGGAATGAATCCATCGTTGCAGATTACGTCCACCTATACATGCGGTTTGTCTTCCCTAGGGCAGATGGAATCTTCCAGCAAGACAATGCAAAATGTCACACGGATAGAAATGTCCGACAGTTGTTTGAAGAGCACAACCAAGACTTCCAAGTACTTCCGTGGCCCCCTAATTCGCCAGACTTGAACCCAATTGAGCATCTGTGGGACCACCTCGATCATCTTGTTTGCCCTATGGATCCTCCCCCACGCACCTTCCAGCAAATGTGGGATGCACTGCCGCCAGCATGGCTCCAGATACCTGAGACAACCTACCAGCACATTATTGAGTCACTCCCAGCTCATCTAGCTGCTATCCGTGCTGCACATGGCGGTTACTGTAGATATTAGCTGGTGGTCGTAATAATGTGACTCGACTGTATATACCACTGAATAAACCACTTTTTCTTATTACATCGGAGTGCTGTGGGATTTCTTCTATATTTACCCATATCTCTTGGATCGGGATTACCTGCCTACACTCACTACCATTTTGGAATTGAATATTGAGTGCTGCTCCTTTCTGTTTGTATATATATATATATATATATATATATATATATATATATATCAGGAATAAAGAACAAGTAACGGCACCAGGACTTCAATGTTGGGGAGATGTTGGTTTATTCACCACCAGGTGGAAAGAATGAGCGACGTTTCGGTTCACACCTGAACCTTTCTCAAGCTTGAGAAAGGTTCAGGTGTGAACCGAAACGTCGCTCATTCTTTCCACCTGGTGGTGAATAAACCAACATCTCCCCAACATTGAAGTCCTGGTGCCGTTACTTGTTCTTTACTCCTGCTATTTCATTCCAAGGAGTTGATTCATCCTTACTATGGTAACGTGCACATGGCCTGATTTCCAGTCTACATTGAGTGCTGTGTTTTTTGCATCTATTTGAAATATATATATATATATATATATATATATATATATATATATATATATAAAAATATAAATAAAAATATATATATAGAAATGGAAAAAAAATTATATATATATATATATATATATATATATATATATAAAATATATATATACATATATATATATATAAATAAAGATATATATATATTTATTTTGATTTATATATATATATATATATATATATATACATATAATATATTTATTTTTATTTATATATATATATTTTAAGTGTATATATATATTTTTTATTTTTATTTTTTTTATTTATATATATATATATATATACATTTTTATTTATATATATATATATATTTATACAAACAGAAATGAGCAGCACTCAACATTCAATTCCAAAATGGTAGTGGGTGCAGGCAGGTAATCCCGATCCAAGAGATATGGATAAATATATATACATAGAAGGAATCCCACAGCACTCCCGATGTAATAAGAAAAAGAGGTTTATTCAGTCAGCACAAGCTTGTGCTGACTGAATAAACCACTTTTTCTAATTACATCGGGAGTGCTGTGGGATTTCTTCTATATATATATTTATTTAAATATATATATATATAAAGCAAACATAGAACTTAGTAATGGCACCACGTTACTACGTTCTATGGTTGCTTTATACTCAAGTTGGAGAATTGATTCATCCCCTGGTAACGAGCACATGGCCTGATATATAGGTATGTTGGAGTGCTGTGTTCTTTTGTATCTGGACTATATATATATATATATATATATATATATATATACACACACACATACATACACCGCGTTCCAAATTATTATGCAAATGTTATTTTTCGCTGATTTTCCTAAATGGTCGACGATGCAAATGGCAGTTAGTATAATCTTCAAGCCATCAACCGTTGGAGTATAATGCAAATTTTATTGAACAAATCTCCTAATGATAACAGGTTTTTTTTTTAGAAGTAAAAAACTCAAAATGCACTGTTTCAAATTATTATGCACAACAGAGATCAAAACATTTCAAAGGTTGTAAAGAGAGCTAGAATGGTAATTTGTTGAATTTGCAGCTACAGGAGGTCATATTTACAGAAATCAAAAGCTCTTTCAATCAAAAAAAAAAACTTAGCAGGCCAAGTTACATGTTAACATAGGACCCCTTCTTTGATATCACCTTCACAATTCTTGCATCCATTGAATTTGTGAGTATTTGGACAGTTTCTGCTTGAATATCTTTGCAGGATGTGAGAATAGCCTCCCAGAGCTTCTGTTTTGATGTGAACTGCCTCCCACCCTCATAGATATTTTGCTTGAGGATGCTCCAAAGTTTCTCAATAGGGTTGAGGTCAGGGGAACATGGGGGTCACACCATGAGTTTCTCTCCTTTTAAGCCCAAAGCAGCCAATGACACAGAGGTATTCTTTGCAGCATGAGATGGTGCATTGTCATGCATGAAGATAATTTTGCTACGGAAGGCACGGTTCTTCTTTTTGTACCACGGAAGAAAGTGGTCAGTCATAAACTCTACGTACTTTGCAGAGGTCATTTTCACACAGTCAGGGACCCTAAAGGGGCCTACCAGCTCTCTCCCCATGATTCCAGCCCAAAACATGACTCCACCACCTCCTTGCTGACGTCGCAGCCTTGTTGGGACATGGTGGCCATTCACCAACCAACCACTACTCCATCCATCTGGACCATCCAGGGTTGCACGGCACACATCAGTAAACAACACGGTTTGAAAATTAGTCTTTATGTATTTCTGAGCCTACTGCAACCATTTCTTCTTGTGAGCATTGTTTAGGGGTGGCCGAATAATAGCTTTATGCACACTTGCAAACCTCTGGAGGATCCTACACCTTGAGGTTTGCGGGACTCCAGAGGCACCAGCGGCTTCAAATACCGGTTTGCTGCTTTGCAATGGCATTTTAGCAGCTGCTCCCCTAATCCTATTAATTTGTCTGGCAGAAACCTTCCTCATTATGCCTTTATCTGAACGAACCCGTCTGTGCTCTGAATCAGCCACAAATCTTTTCACAGTACGATGATCACGCTTAAGTTTTCTTGAAATATCCAATGTTTTCATACCTTGTCCAAGGTATCACGCTTTTTGGCAGCAGAGAGATCCTTTTTCTTTCCCATATTGCTTGAAACATGTGGCCTGCTTAATAATGTGGAATGTCCTTCTTAAGTAGTTTACCTTTGATTGGGCACACCTGGAAAACTAATTATCACAGGTGTCTGAGATTGATTACAATGATCCAAAGAGCCCTAAGACATACTACCATCCAATTGAAAAACTAATAATTAAATGTTTATGACACTTAAATCAAATGTGCATAATAATTTGGAACACAGTGTATATACATATATATATATATATATATATATATATATACACACACACACATAAATATATATACAGCAAGGAACAGTTTACAAAAAACAGAAGAACAGCAGCACTCCAAAACATTCAGTAGAAGAGGTGGACTTTATTCACCCTGCAAAGTTTTAGCTCATTGAGTAATAGAAACAATCCCCTCACTAAGCCGTGTTGCACCGGCACAATCCATAGCAGTAGCAAACAACATTTTAAACCACACACAAACAACAAACGAAATAGACACGTGCGAAGCCGGGTAATTCTGCTAGTATATATATAAAAATTTATTTCCCGATGTCTGTTGCATGTTCTTTATGCACGGCCAAACGACTGGACCAATCTGCACCAAATTTGGAACATAAGTAAATCACGCGCTACCATGAGACCTACTGTTCTCTACACATTTACAAAAGCAAATAGGAAACCACTGGCTTCCACATCAAGGACCTTCATCCATATCACATGACCCGTATTAGCCAATAGAAGCTCACAGGTCCTTCATTCTTGCCTCACTCACATACACACAGTTTTAGACCAGGTTTCCATAACAACCAAGCCATTTTTATTTACTCTACGTGTTACTCACCGTAAATGAACTGTACCTATACTGGATTTGAGCATTCTCATAAATTGAAACCCTTTCATACCAGACATGCCTCCAAAAAGGAACTCTGCACTTAGACAAAGCGCATGGCTGCTGCTCGAGCTGCTGAAATCTCTCAACAGAACCAAACCCGTGGCTTTCAGCATTCTCATAAATTGAACCCCTTTCAGACCAGTCCTGCCTCTAAAAAGTAACCCTGCACTTGAACTTTATTGGATATGTCGGCTTCATATCAGTAGGAACTGACCTACTAACCACACACACAAACAACAAACAAATAGACCCGTGTGAAGCCGGGGAACTCTGCTATTCTATATAATAAAAGTGAATGTCTGTTTGTCTGTCCTCTCTAGGCATCCAAATGTCTGAACTATTTAACCCCAAATTTGGCACATAGGTACATCGGGTGTCCGGGAAGGTTTTCGTAAATGTCCCAACCTTGCCGTTGATCTTTATTATCAGTCATTATAGCGAATGTCTGTTTGTCGTCCTCTATAGGCATCCAAACACCTGAACAATTTGAGCCCATATTTGTCACGTAGGTACATTGGGTGTTCAGAAAGGTTTTCGTAAAGGTTATCATTATCGTTATCATTGGCCATTATCACGATCCAATACTATAAAAGTGAACACAGCCATTTGCTTTTATAGTAAAGATGTTTTTATCTGGCAGGAACAGATTTACAAAATAATCATAGATGGGAAGGTACAGGGGAGCGGCTACCCATATTAACCAATCAGATTACTAATGGCCAGCATGAAAGCTGCATTACTAGCTACAGAGACACCTCTTGCCCAACTGCAAGCTAATCAAATACGTCATACTGCTGCTTGAGCTGCTGAAACTCCTCAGCAAACTCGGGCTCTCTCAGCGACAGATCAGGCAGGTGGCTCACAGAAGCGCTGAGACACCTGCCGGAACCCAGGCCACAAAGCAAGCTGATAGAGTGCATCATGTTCAGCATGCTAATGAGTGGGCTTTTATGCATGATGCTGTTTTTATTTATGAGCCAAACGTAGTCTATGACCAACTGGTAATAAAACTGCCAATGTTGTTAATCAAGTCTTATGACTCAATTTCCTACCTGTTTAGCTGTTAGGTATTTAGGAAGTTAAAATTGAAATAAACAGTGTGTAAATGCCGGGGTATATAGGGCAACTAGCGATTTCCCCGTAAACCAAGAAAATACGAGAACATGGATTAGCCTCCTGGACATCCTTGGAACAAATCCAATGAACACACAAACAGACAGACAGACCGACACGTTATACCCGGGCAGCGCCGGGTACTTTTTCTAGTTCATAACATATATTAAGTTCTCATATGTTGATGGTGTTGCTCTTAATGTCTCCGTTAACATACACATTAGTCAGTCCCCGAGGTCAAGTAGACCAGATCTTGGTGGGAGGATAGCATGTTGTGTTTGACTAGTGTGCCTGAGTGAGTTAATCGCTAGTGAGTTAAAGGGAATGTGTTAGAAAATTACCTATTGTTTAAATCAAGTTCTTATGTTAAACATATTTTGTAAGAATTTTTGCAGATTTTTTTTTCTGTCATTATGTCATTTCTATAATAATAAATAACACTAAAATCTTGCAGTTATCACTCTGGCCACTGAGCCTCACAATACACGGACAGTAAGGCTATGTTCACACGGCTTATTTTCGGAAGTTTTTCAGGCCGTAAACGGCCCAAAAATGGCCGAAAAATCGGAAGCAGAATGCCTCCAAACATCTGCCCATTGATTTCAATGGGAAATGCGGCATTCTGTTCCGACGGGGCATATTATTATGCGGCAGTTTTTCCCTTGAAAACAGCTCCGTATTTTCAGATTTTTTTAGTAAGCATGTGAACATACTTCTAATATGTATGGCAAACTTAAGGGTATGTCGGTGGAACCAGCAGATTTTGGCTGAACCGATTGACCATCTAATGTGTATGGCAGCGACCCGAATCTCCCCCGACGGCAGATGTCGGGGGAGAGCAGGGTCGGACATACTGAATTTCAACATGCCTGATACTTTTGTTCATTTGGATATAAGCCACTGCCACAGGAGCCTGGCAGCAGCTTTCTCCCTTCTCCATATTGGAAACACATGCACGCACGTGCATAGTAAAAAAATATAAAAACATTTTGTTCCATAGAAAGTATTTTTATTTTGTAAAAGTGTCAAAAAAATACACATATAAAGTATCTCCGCAAATGTAATGATCCAAATAATGAAGATAACATATTGTTTAACCCCTTAACACACGACATTGTGCGGGGGCTGAAGTATGGAGCAGGCTCACGCATGTATATTACAGCTGACACCTCACTCCATGCGGCATCTAAAATGTTAGAAATAGGGGGCGGCCCCCTTCAACAGCCCATCCCCCCACAAATCGATCGTGGGGTGCCAATGGTTGTCATGGCAGCCCGTGGACCTAATGAAGGCCCCCAGGTCTGCCTTTTTTTTTCTTTTCTAGTTAAGCCCTGCCAGAGACCTTGTAAAAATTACAATACACTGCAATACATTAGTACTGCAGTGTATCGTACCAACGAAAACGTGTAAAAAAAGATAAATAAAATTTTCAGTAGTGAAAAAAAATATTAAAAGTCGTATGTACCAATGTAGTAGTATGTACCAATAAAAAAACAAAGCTCGTCCCGCAAAAAATAAGCCCTCAGCCTGCTCAATCAACACAAAAATAAAAAAGTTATGGCTTTGAGAATATGGTGACACAAAGCAAATTTAAGAAAAATTTATTAAATAGTCTTTTCTTTTTAAAAGAGGTAAAATATATATAAATCTATATAAATTTGGCATCGCTGAACTTGTATTGACCAGCAGAACAAAGTTAAGTGGACGTTTTTACACATGATGAGAGCCATAAAAATGAAACCCAAAAAACCTTGGAGGAATCGCATTTTTTTCCAATTCTACTCAACAAAGAATTTTATTTTAGTTTCCCAGTACATTATATGGTACTTTAAATGGTGCCATAAAAACTACAACTCCTCCCGCAAACAATAAGCCTTGACATTAAGCATAAACTAAAAAAGTTATGGTTTTTGGAAGGCGGGGAGTGAAAAATTAAAAAAGGCTTGGCTTTTAAGAAGTTAAACCACATAGTGAACGCCATACAAAAAAAAAAATGCAAAAAAAAAAAAAAACTATTGCGGAAGCTGAACTGCTTCCCCCCCAAAAAATATAGTAAAAATGAAATCAATAAGTTCCAGGTACCCCAAAATGGTAGCAAAAAAACACATCATGTCCCATAAAAAAAACAAGCTCACATACGGCTACATTGACGGAAAAATAAAAAACGTATGGTTCTTGGAAATCGGCAAAACAAATAAAATAATTTTACTGGCTTTTTACTGTAAAAAGAAAAAAAAAATCATAAAAAAAACCTATACCTATTTGGTAACGCTGTAATTGTACCGGCCCATAGAATGAAGATAACATGTTAATTGCACCACAAGGTAAACGCCGAAAAGTTAAGGAACAAAAAACAATGTAGACAGGAAAATAAAAAAAGTTATGGCTCTTCGAACAAGACGATGAAATAGCTAAAAAGAATGCTTAGTTATTAAGGCCAAAATAGGCTGGTCATTAAGTGGTTAAAGCATTCCAAGCAAAACAGATCCAATGTGTTATGTCCAGTCCATGGATTGAGAATACGGTGCAAGACACAGGAATTCAAAAAACAACAGAAATAGAATCGGCGCGTCATGCACCCTCCTCAGGCCCTATACTAGGCATAACACCGTGTATCTATTTGAACTGGAGTGTTCCTTTAACTCTACTATGCGTGATTTAGAATGTTCTGTATTTTGTATTAGTCTGAATACGTTTCAGATATCTGCTTGATATTACTCAGTAAATCCTTTTGCGTTACAAAAATGTTCCCATCTTAGTGTTTTCATTACATTCTGTATCTGTGGTTTGTCATTTGTATCACTTGTGTATTATTAAAAGACTGCAGTTCATATATTGGACAATGTCAACTTACGATTTCATGGCAAAAGTATGAACTGTAGAACAAACCTCACGAACAGTTAATTAGCCCTCGTGTTTGTGCTATGCCCTTTATGTTTTCCAGAGCTGTGAATCTCTAACCCGCAGGGTGATGCAGGCAAATAAAAAAAAAGGAGCCCATAAAGTCAAGCAGAAGGCTCAGTCATTTTCCAAGTGCCTAGCCAATGAATCTTTAGCATGCACATGACATAAGTGTGGCACACTCTCTATGTGATGCAATTTTAAGAACTGAGGATGTTCCCTATTAAAATGGAATGTAGAGGTCACATATGTTGGAAACACGCATGCTGGCAGACGATTGCTTGGTCCGCAACTTAAGCCTTTCTAAGCCTCACCTAGTTTTAACTCTTTTTTTAAACAAAATAGAACATTTGCTGTATAGAAAGAAACAGATTGGAGAAAGGAAGAAAAATAGAAACAACATGTTATACCTGCTCAACACTATTAGCCCTTTAATTTTATTTATGGAATGAAGACAAGGGTGTTATAAGTTGTGTAATATAATAGTCATAATAATAGTAATATAATAAAAATAATCCAGTATTCTCTTCTGCTATTTCATGTAGTGCAATATCAACTAGTCTTAGAAAATTTGCAGCTGTATCTTTTAATAGTAACATGTTTTGCCGTTTGCCATAAACAAGAGGCAGTTACTTTTCATTGATTCTAGTTATATGGCCATAGCTTACAACTGTCCATTCATTTTTATTGAGTAGTGAGGTCAATTTACTTCTAAATATGTATTTTCAAAGATAGCCGTGGAACTTTTGACATGGGTTATAGATGGCCTATCTAATCCACCTAGTGATAAACTTCTTTCTAGCTTTTGTACCCTTATTGGGACACTGATACTGGACATGCAAAGTATTAACCCTTGTACAATCTGCAGCGGCCAGGAGTTATTGAATCAAACATTGCCTAAGCTAAAGTGCGGAAATCACTTTAGTTTTCCAATTTGGGGCTAATGAAAAATAAGGAATGAACAATCTCTTGTGAGTGATGGAAGGGTCTCTGCTGTACTTTTAACAGAATTAATGGCCACTGTTTTACAGAAGTTGAAGGAAGTCGTTCAATGGAGTTTAAATTGTTGCAATAGTGGATATAGTCTAAAATTTCCCAGTTCATTTTGCTCTGTGCAGTGTTGGAAAAAATCTTCTTGGAGATACCAGAAATGTATCATTAAGCTGCTGTTGATGAATCTGTTTTTCATAATGGATCTGATTCTCATAATTTAATCCTAATTGGTACTTTGAGTATATTAGGGTTGAGAATATAAGTGTCTTCTGCTGTGAATGAGATGTGGTTGTCTCTTTTAGCACTTTAATACCCCTTGAGCTTGGCCCTGTAATGCAAGAAAACTCATAACAAAGTGTTAGGTATTTAAAAGCAAACTAGAGAGTAAAATTTGAATATTACAGTCCATTACAGTCTATAGGGCGTTTCGGAGCACAAAGTGAACTCAATCAGCAGCATTCTATGCAGCAAGAGTATTTTACATTGTATTAATCAAGTTAAAAATAAATTAAAAAAAGAAAAAAGTCAAGACATATTGCAAATAGTACAAAGATACTAGATTTACAATTTGCTGTTTAAAAAGTGGAGCTTGACTTTTGTGGAGAGTTAAAAAAGCTTCAGACAATGAATCGTTTTCAATCAATGAGAGACCAATACAATCCAATTCCATTAAAACCAAGTTCATTAATATAAAATTAAACAAAAAAAGACTAAGAGGTTATCAATGGTGGTACATATATTAAAAGTCTAAATGCCCTATTAAAGGAGGGTCCCCAATTTCGGACTCCCCTGTTTTGGACTCCCTACGTGAGCCAGCTGTTAACGCCATAATCACGGACCGTGCACACCTCTACGGTAGTGTGCATGAGGCCTAAGAATAAAGGTAGACGTTAAATTTACATTGTCTAGTTTTCTCTTACTTGTAGACTTAATCTAGATTTCCCGTCTAATATTTAAAGGGACTGTACATGGAGTGCCAAAACATAGCCTAATGTGCTGTCATGATAAATAATACATTCATAATCTCTTCTCACTTGAGATTAGAAGACAATAACTCAACCACGTAAAACTTAATCTGCTTGCTGCCTTTCTTTTCCCATACCAGTGAAAATAGGAAGATAACATATAAAATATCACTTTTAAGTGCTTTACTGGAAAACCATTTCCCAAGCTTCAAACACAATTGATGGATCCATTTGTGTTTTGCCTCTGTTGGCACATTACCTTGAACAGATACCTTTAAAAAAAAACACAGTTAAACTATAGGATGGATGCCAGGATAAATAAGAGCATTCAACATATTAATACATCACGATAAGAAAGATTTTCCAAATACATCATACAATAAATACTGCATAAGTGAAAAAGTGAATATTCAGCTCTATTGTCTTCCTGCAGTAGATGCTAAACACAGAATTCTGGGACAGAAAAACCTAGCTGACATGACAGTACGAGAACAAGCGTGCTTATTATGTGCAGGCAACCGAAGTGTATGACAAAAGTAAGAGTGCAAATCTAAAGGGGGTTTTACACAGGACGGTTATCGGGCAGACGAGCGTTAATATAATGCTCTTAATATAATGCTCGTTGACGATAATTACCGTGTGTAAACAGGGTAGCGATCAGCAGATGAACGAGCAAACGGTCGAACATCCGCTGGTCGTATCGTTTTAAAAAAGTAAAAGATTATTGTTGTCGGCGGCACATCTCCCTGTGTAAACAGGGAGCTGCGCTGCCGACATGATGATAATGTATGGGGACAAGCGATTGGAGTAATGACTGCTCGTCCCCATCCATAGCTCCGTGTGACAGGAGCAAACGAGCGCCAATCAACGATGTCTGGTTGATAGTCTCTCGCTGCACTGGCCGAGTGTCGGACGGTGTAAAAGGGCCTCAAATAGTGTTTCTCTTACAACATTTCACAGATTAATTCTAGATAAAAAGTTAAGCAGCTTTGTTTTCTTTTTTGTGAGTTATTTTCTCCCCATTCGTGTCCACAACAGCTTTGAAATTTCTGCTGATTGTCCTTGGAAAGAAACAATAGTTTACTTCCACTGTGGTTCAGAAATGTGGAGTAAAAGTTTAGATTTAACGGTCACCCATAAATGCACTGCTACCAGGGGAAAAAAACTGAGCAAAATGTTAAATTTACCATTAGACATAAAAAAACAAAAAGAAAATGTAACTCAAAATGAGCATTAGTAAAATAAACAATTTCCAAATACAGGCCCTTTATACTGGCAAATTATTGTTAGATGTGCCAGTTTTAAAGCGATTGGCCAGTGTGAATAAATGAGAAGATAAACAATAAAATTATTGATCGTGATTGATTGCCTTCAAATGTGGACAGATATGACTTCCCCCATCATTTCCAGCCCATTGCATGGGGTCAGGTCAGGTCAGATCAGATCGTGGTAATTGCAGAATCGGCTTCCATTTAAAAATGGGTAGTCTTCATGAGACATCTTTAACCCCTTACCACCGCAGTTAGTTTTGACCTTCCTGACAGAGCCTCATTTTTCAAAACTAAAAATCCAGACGATTGAGACTTTATTATCACACTTTGTACCTAGTCATAAAATTTGATTGATACATTCAGTTTTTACTTGTGAAAAACACCAAAATTTTGAAACATTATGAAACATTAGCATTTTTTGAACGTTTTTCCATATGTCTATTGCCATCATTTTTTAAATGCCCTTTTGTTAGAAGGCATATAAGTTAGCAACAATTTTTCACACTTTCTATATATTAGAAACCTGCGCCCTCAAGGTATTCCAAACAGCAAAGTGGAGGTGAAATGAAAAAAAAAAAATCTCTTTTTTTGCAGATCTTAAATTTCTATTTTTTTTTTCTGTAACACAAAGGGAAACGAAATATTTATTACCCCAATTCTTCAGTTTTTAGAAATATCCCATATGTGGCCCTAGTGTGCTACTTCACTCAAAGACAGGCCTCAGAAATGAAGAAGCACCTCGTGGATTTTGGAGCCTCCTTTCTATTAAGATGTTTTTAGGGAACCATTACAGGTTTGCAGAGGCTTGAGGTTCCAAAACCTCAGAAACACCACTAAAAGTGTCCATTTTGGAAACTACACCCCTCAAGGAATTCATCTAGAAGTGCAGTGAACTGAATGCTCACAGCAATCCTAGATGAATTCCTTGAGGGGACCCCACAGGTGTTTCATAAATGTTATTACAATTGGGCGGTGAAAATTAAATTTTTTATTTTTTCCCAAGACGATAAAGTTTTATTTTAATAAAAGGTTTCATTTTCACAAGGAACGAGTCAGAAAAAGCAAGTCAAAATTTGTTATGCAACTTCTTCAGACTACGGCAATACGGTAGGGCTCAGAAAGAAAGGAGCACCATTTGGCTTTTAGAGCACAGATTTTGCTGTATTGGTTTCTGAGCGCCATGTTGCATTTGCAGAGCCCCTAAACTACCAGTACAGTCAAAACCCTTCAACAGTGACCCCCATTTAGGAAACTTTACCTCTCGAGTAATACATCTAGGGGTGTATTGAGCATTTTGGCCCACCATGGGTGTTTTCCAAAAATTAATGCACAGTAACACAGCATTGGCCTATAATTGCAAGGGGCTCACTGGGCACACTGCAGGGCTCAGAAGGGAAGAAGCGCCATTTGGATTTTGGATCACGGATTTTGCTTGGTAGTTTATTTGGGGTTTTTACTGGTATTTAATTGTATAATGTGGGGGTATACGTAAGCTAGGGCATATAAAAGGTGGTAAAATAATGGGGTAAGTAAATAATAAAATTATCCACAGATGTGCGGTACACTTTAACACAATCCTTCATGCACAGGCCAGGTTTTTGGGGCATGCGTCACACGGATGAATGGTGTCCCCTCTTATTCCCTATTGGAACACACTCTGCACCTTTGCAGTTTAGAGAATGTCGCTTGGAAAGTATTGCCCTGGAGTAATACGGGCACCCTCACTTTCAGCAGATAAGTTTGGGCCTTTCCCCTTCCTGGTACCCAAGTATAAGGGCCTTGATAACCACGTCTTGAAACAGAAAAAGGTTTCCCTCCTGCCTGCACATCCGGACGTTCTTCCATTTCCGCCTTATGGGAGCCATAACTTTTTTATTTTTTATATATTTAGTCGTATGAGGGCTGTTTTTTGCGGCACAATATGTAGTTTTTAATTGGTACCATTTTGGGGTACATGTGACATTCTGTTCCCCTTTTGTTTTATTTTTTGGAACGGCAAGGTGACCAAAAAACAGCAATTCTGGCACTGTTTTGTTTTTTTTAACGCGGTTTACTGCGTGGGATAAAACATAAAATTTGTATTTCAGGTTTATACGGACTCGGCTATACCAATTATGTTTAGTTATTGAATTTTTGTTTCCCTACTGACAAAGGCATTGATAAGGGAAGAAAGGCTTTAAATACTTAAAACTTTTATTTTGTTATTTTTCTAAAAACAATTTTTTAGTCCCACCAGGTACACCCCCTGAAGAAGCAATCCTAAGCGAAACGCGCCTTGGAGAACACCCTGTCTCCAACTTTTTTCACTGGCTGGTCACTTAGAATTATGGGTAAGGTACAACTTTACTATTTACCGACCACTCTTTAGTGTTTCATAGTTGTTACTATATGCCCTCCTTTTTTAGATATTTTTGGACTGTTATTGGTGTTTGATTTACACGGCCTATAGAATATATGTTTGTACTATCTCCTAGACCCCCTTCATGATATATGCATTAAATTATTATGAATATGGTATATATAAACATGGATGGCAGGGATATGATTTATAACAGTCATGGATTTTGTACTGGAGTGTTTTTCTAGTCTGTTTTTTTATAATCTATTGTCAGTTTAATAGGCCATTCAATAAAATATTTCTACTTTTAGATATAAAATAGTATTGGACTCTCTTTTTTGTGCTTTGGATTATAGTTATTTATGGAGCTTTCTATGAGTTATATAGGGGGAATATAATAATAATGAGTACCCAGCCCCAAGCATATACAGTAGTGTTAAAAAAAATAGCAGTAAGTTTAAAAAAGCAAGTAAATCGCAATATCATTATAATAACTTTTATTTGCCTAAATTCAAATGCACCGGAAATACTACACATTCAATTCCAAAACAATAGGAACATTTGTCCAGTGTGTGTTAATTGTTTACAGAAAGTAAAGAAAAAGGAATATTAGGCTGTTCAATAAAATAGCAGTGCCAGCATTTTTCTTTAAAACACAAATAGTTACTGTATAAAACTGAAAAAAAAATTCAGATTTCACTTTACTGAACTAATATTTACCATTGTTTCTGAGAACTGCTTGACATCTGTGTTGCATGGTGTCGACCAACTTCTGGCACCTCTGAACAGGTTCCTTGGCAAATTTTAACCTATTCAGGACATGTGTTATTTTTCAACAACGGGACTTTGCGGGGAGTCCTTGCTGGTAACTTGGCTTCACTTAATAGTCTTCTGATTGTAGCAGTACTCACTGGTAACTTCAGATCTTCTTTGATCTTTCTGGAGGTGATCATTGGCTGAGCCTTTGCCATTTTGGCTATTTTTCGATCCATTCGAACAGTAGTTCTCCCGCAGCTGTCTTTAATGCAGGCACCAAGTTGATTTGGAGCGTGTAACTGGTCTGGAGGAGGCTGAACTCTTAATGGTTGGTAGGGGATCAAATACTTATTTCTCTGTGCACAATGCAAATAAATATATATAATTTTGACAATGTGATTTTTTTTTTTTTTTTATATATAATCTATCTCTCACTGGTAAAATTAACCTAGCCTAAAAATTCTAGACTGTTCATGTCTTTGACAGTGAGCAAACTTACAAAATCAGCAAGGGATCAAATACTTATTTCCTTCACTGTATAAAGAGACTATAAAATTTTATTCAAAAGGTGAATATACCCTTAAAAACAGGAAAACATCAAAGTGTATTTAAATGACCTTGTTATTATAAACATTGTAAATGTATGGTATATAAAACGGTTTATATTATAAATACATTGTGATACTAGATCACTGCTCAATCTACACCTCGTGTTGAAATTAGGTTATCCTCACACTTGGTACACAAGGCTACAAGACTAGATTTCCTTACGTATCCTCTTCGAACAGGGGTGTAGCTATCCTCTCTTTTGCATGAGGCAAACAGTGAAATGTCACCCCTGTCCAAAAGTAGCAGATTTCCATCAGTGAAAATTTACAAGTCGGAAACGGATTCAAAAACAAGTGTAACAGATTAACAAAAATCCTATTCTCATTCTGTGGAGCCAAAGGGTAGATATCTGCCGCAGATTTTTGGGGCTTGTACACAGCAGAAAACTTCTACTGCATGTAATTCTATCTTTGGTGGTCTATGGTAGTGGAGGGGTTAATGGGCACATACCGAAGTCAAATATCTAGTGTACAGTGATATACTCACCTCCTTAGGCTCCAGCACTGACTGGTGCCTCAAATACTAATTCACAATGAGGCTGGCAGGAGCTGAGAGTGCAGATATTCTCTCCACAATTACTAGTTATGGTGTACAATTACTAACACTCATATGGACTGTCAGGGACAGATAGATATTTACTAATAGTCATATGGACAGTCAGGGACAAGCGTACATTTACTATGCCTTGTTCGAACTCACCATTAGGGTTTAAAAACCGGCAGGAGGGTTTTTGAGTGGGTACGGTTGCGGAATGCTATGAAAACTGTACATGATTAAAGGGGTTGTCCGGGCACGGACAACTGATGACCTATCCACAGGATAGGTCAACAGTATATGATTGGTGGGGCTCCAACACCCTGCACCAATCATCTGCTCCGACTACCTCATGTTATGCAGAGTATGCAGTGTTCGGAGCCAGAATCAGATGGCTCTGTGTACTGCGTAGCGGCCATGCTGCAGAACTGCAACTCTGCTCCTATTCACTTGACTATTCTGTGACCAGAGCCATCTACTTCCGGCATGGACATCCGGTTCCCAGAGGCAGTTAGAGCAGCTGATCGGTGTGCGGTTTGGTTGTTGGACCCCCACTGGTCATTTAATGATGACCTATCCTGTGGATAAGTCATCAGTTGTCTGTGCCAGGACAACCCCTTTAACTGTGATGTCAAAGAGTGTGCGGGCATCTTGTCTCCAATTGTAGACCTATCAATACTAGCTGTGAATAGAAATGTGTTAGCCATATTTAAAAGCTCTAGTAAAGTTAAATAAAAAGTGGCTTTATTAGTAAGTAAATAATGAAGAATATATAGGAAATAACTCCCTATAGCGGGACATAATTTTTTTGCCTATTGTGCGTCTCTGTTTACTTGTTCTGTTATTCTACAATAAATCAGTGTATTGAGCCAACTCTGGAAATCCTGTCTGGAAAGTTTGATCATTCACAATTACTCAAGTGGAAAGAGCAGGCCACAAACGCCTGGAGTGCGTGTAGTTATTTATAAGATCTGCCATTGGAAAAACCTCAGCTTCTCGTTTTTTTTTCTTCTATTATTAAAATGTCAGAATCTGGTGTAAGTGAAAACACAAACCATATATCTTCAGGCTCTTCCACTCTGGACAAGCTTACATAAAACACGCAAGACAGGTTTAGTAGGGGAAATCCAACACCTTTTATTTCCCAGAGACAATATTAAAGTTGAAGGTAGTGATTACCAATAAGGGTAAAAGCCTGTCAGAGAGGGATTAATGGGTTTTCTACCACATTTCCTTATTGAAAGATGAATTACGTGTCACAGTTTAGATAGAAATTTAACAGAAGAACTGGAAAAAAAAATCAAACTGTGAACCGACATTACTTCTTGTTGCTTCCAAAACCTACTTCTAGAGCTTAGCTCAGGAATATTAAATGCAGACATATGACATCATGATGAGTACCCAAAAGGAATCTTTCAAACAATTTTGCCCCAGCACGTGACTATAAGAAAGCTGAAAAATGATTTGAAGGACTCATGCACACTGCCATATTACAGATCTGCGTTATATAGATATATTGTACAGTACCTATACGCTGTTATGGGGCTATATTATGTGCCATACAGAAAAAAATGGAAAAAAAAATTATGGTAAGAATCAATGCATACCATATTGAGAAGGTTTTTGGATGCACCATACAGTGGTTTACAAAGTTCCCGTGTGCAGTAATCCATACAGAGTCCATGCAAAAAGCGATGCCGTGTGCATATACCTGTAGTCCTTCAATGGATTCCCAAACCACATCCTATTAGCTGTGTGGATTACATAGAATAAGACTGGACACACAAGTGAAAGGAACTGTCCATTTTTTATTTATGTATAAAATAGGTAATGCATACAATTTTTAATATACTTACCCCAGTGCAGTAGACCCCGGTTCCTGCATAGATCAATAGACTGGCTGGCTGTGTCCTGTGTATTGAATTCATGGACTAACTGAATAGGACTAATCATGGCAGTGCCAAGCTTCCTCCTCTCAGTGTTCAGTTAGCAACAGGGTTATAGGACATGGAACATGTGTTGGGGGGTCATATGGCATGTGAAAGACTTGTAAGCAGGGCAATGTTTAGTCCTTTTGAATTATCCTATATGTGTATTACACTAGACTAATCTTGTGGGCTAGATCATTTCTGTAAAGAAACGGTAGTCTACTACACTGGTATAAGAAAAGTATGTGAGCAGAATTTCTAATACATATATATATTAGAAAACTGTATGATTCCTATTCTATAAATAAACATAATATTTCTGTATCTCATATACAGTCTTAAAGACAATGGAGAGAAAAAAGGACAAGGAAGCGGTAATAATAAGTAATATTGCTTGAGTATTTGTGATTGATGTATAGGTAGCAGGTAACCACTCACCTATGACATAGGCACAATGCTACTTCATGGTATAACGATGAGAATATTCTGCTGGCTACCACCCACTGCTTCCCCACTGGAAACACAACTCCACCAGGGGAACAATATATGAAGAGGAAGGGAAAGATTGCAGTATCGGGAGCTAGTGCCTGACACATCAAATCGCATGAGGATTCTTACTTGTGTGAGATCAGTTTTATTATTACAAAGATGACAACGCATTTCAGGACCGAACAGGTCCCTTCATCAGGTCATGAATAAGGCCTCATGCACACATCCGTCCAGGGCCGCCATCAAGAATTTCTATGCCCCATACAGCCAAGATGTCTGGGCCCCCCCCCCCCTCCATTACCGGGGTGGAATACGGAAAGTGTGGCACTCACGTTTGTAGATGTACACGTTTGTGACCGTTTAATGCTCTGGATTTTGATCTATTTAGCCAAAACGTATCTGCCTGTATGGCATATAGTGGGATACGTCTCCCGGGGAACGGCCATGGGGAAACTACTGAAGTCACTGTCCATGAACAGGGTTGGAGCCTTCCACTAGCGCTCTGCCCAGGGACTATGGCGCTGTTCCTGATGTCCATATACGTAAAGTGACGTACGAAGCTTTGCAAAGCCTGAGTACACGGCCGGAGCATCGGCAACGGAGAATCCCCTGACGTCACTTTACATATATGGAGCTTTTCTAGGGACAAAGTCCACGGGTAGAGCACTTGTGATATTCTGCCTGGGGACTCCGGAATAGCAAAGTCTACTAAGTTATTCCATCCTTCAAAAATAAGGTATACCGACAGCTACCAGCCCGACGGAGGCTAAAAGGACATAATGGAGCCCTGTGAATTATCGTGTACGTTGTTTATACTGTATGTTAGGAGATTTCCTGACGTACACGATAAACTTAGGGCAACAACATGATGTGAAGGAGCCTTAAGGGAGGGGGAAGCGCTTGTGAGGATGTAAGGAGAGCTAATGCTCCGTTCTTATGTTGCCATTAAAGTTCAATGTGTTTTTCCGCAACAAAAATCTGAGGCTTTCCCTTTGATTTCTGACACAGATGTGCCACAAGTGTGTAGCAGATCCGCACAAGAATAAGGCCCTGTCCAAACAGTTTTTTTGCCGCATTTTTTGCAGTGGAAACCGCATTGGAAATTGCGTAAAATAACAGCCGAAATCGCCTCCTATTGATTTCAATGGGAGGCAAAGGCGTCTTTTTCCGCGAGCGGAAAAAAACGCTCGCGACAAAAAGAAGCGACATGCTCTTTCTTTGGGCATTTCCGTCTCTGACCTCAAATTAACATCAATGGGAGGCAGAAAAAGCCTGAAGGAATTTAGAGGCAGATTTTTCTGCCTGCAAAAAACTGTGTGAACAAGGCTTAAGTCGCATTGTCATTCAAAGTTGCTCATCCTCGGCTTTTCCATGCAAAATAAGTTCATGCTACTTATTGCTGGGGTGGATTTCTTATCATGGTGCGGACAAAAATACACGTGGAAAATGTTTTGCAGCATGTGAACTGGGTTGCGGAAACCTCATATGCATGGGATGCAGAATCATCGGCATGTCATCAGAATCTGTATCAAATCCAACATGTGTGAACGGGGCCTATGGGGGGAGTTAAAAAAAACTCTGTTAGGCAAAACGCACACAATACTTATTACGTGCAAATTTGTTGTGGGTATTTTCGTGCGGCAAATCCGCAGTGTAATACAGTACCAGCAAAGTAAATGAGATCAAGAGATCTCATCTACATGTCGCATTTTCTGCACAAAAATTGACCTGCGGTGCGTATTTCAAAATATGATAAATGTAAATTTATCTTGCGTTTCCGCTTGTGAATTGTTTGACTAGTTTAAAAAAAAAAATCTGCAGCATAAAACCTGCACCTATTTCCGCATCAAAATGTAAAAACCACACCTAAAAACGTACCCAAAAACACACTATTCGGTGCAGATTTTACCTGCGGAATTGCCTGCGGTTTTAATGTGGATTTTGTGCACCAAATTCCTCAATGTGTGCGTTACAGAATTTGCTAGGAATTTACAGCAAATTAACCCTTTACATTGTAATGGATGAAATACGTTACAATTCTGCAACATAATAGGCATGCAGCTGATTTAACCCCTTCCCTACATTTTTCAGAATTTTCACTTTTGTTTTTTCCTCCCCACTTTCCAAAAGCTATAATTTTTTATTTTTCTGTCTATATAGCCATATGAGGACTTGTTTTTTGTGGGACAAGTTGTAGTTTTTCATGGCACCATTTATTGTACCGCATAATGTACTGGGAAGCGGAAAAATAATTATTCGTGGGGTGAAATGGGCAAAAAACAGCGATTACGCCATTTTTTGGGGGGTTTTGTTTTTACGGCATCCATCAGGAGGTAAAAGCTTCATATTCACCTTATTCTACAGGTTGATACGACTACGGCGATACCAAATTTCTATGTTTTGTTTTATGTTTTACCGCTTTAAAAAAAATAAAACTATTTGCTAAATTAAAAAAATGTTTTAACTTTTTCATGTTTCCATCAATTTAGCGATGTGAGGGCTTATTTTGCAGGGTGAGCTGTAGTTTTCACCGATACCATTTTAGGTTATATGCGACTTTTTGATCAGTTTTTTGGAGCGCTTTTTTATATATTTTTTTTTTACGGCATTCATCCAGCTGGTTAAACAACTCTATATTGTGATAGTTTGGACTTTTGGATGCGGCGATACCACTTATGTTAACTTTTATTTTTTTTAACATTGATTTAGGGAAAAAATGTGAAAAGGGTTTCTTTTTAAACTTTTAATACTTTGTTTTTTTTTGGAACATTACTTTAAAGTACAAATAATTTATTTTTTCTGCGGGAGGCAGAGCTTCAAAGGAGTACAAAGATGGCAGACCTGGGGGCTTTCATTAGGCCCCCAGGCTGCTATAATAACCGTTGTTAACAGCCGATTGTGCCGCGGCGGGGGCGCGATGGCTTGTTTCAGGGGGCGCCCCCCTGATTCTAACACTTTAAATGCCGGGGTCACGATTGACCACGACATTTAAGGTATTAAACAGGCGGAATCAAAGTGATCTTTGATTCCGTCCGTTGCAGTGAGGTGTCAGCTGAGTAACACAGCCGTCACACGCTGTGTATGGTAGAGAGCTCAGTCCAAGAGCTCGCTCTATACTTCCCATACATACCTAACTCTTATCATGTACAGTTACGTGATATTGCGTTGAGGGGTTATAAATCAGCGGCACGTTCTAAATTTCATGTAGATTCTTTTTCTGCTGCACGTGCATGAGGTTTTGACAAACCCCATTCACAAGAGTTAGGGCTTATTCATTTTTCATGTTTTGTATCCTTTTTTTATGCAATTTTCGTAATTGCGGCAGAAAACACGTGCCATTTTTGCCACGATTGCGATAATCGCGGCAAAAAAACGCTAGGGAAACGAAAAAAAAAACGAAAACATTTTAACATACTTTACATATTCTACAAGTGGGGTCAGGAGGAATGGGAAGCAGGATGGAGAGGGAGGAAACACTCACCAGCCTGCAGGTCCAGTCAGCTGTGTAGAGAAGGATCTCCACACGGAGCTTCTGCTTACATGCTGTATCTTCCCTGGGGGGGCATGAGCTTTGCGAGGGGGGGGGCGCGATAATTGCAAGGGGGGGCCCGCAAGCGTTGCGAGGGGGCGTTGGTCTGGAGGGGCGACGACAGCCTGGCAGGCCCCTTTTCTTCAGCCATATGGCCGGGCACCTGTCGGGAGTACCACTAGTACTGCCCTGATGGTGGCCCTGCATCCGTCGGCTGTTGTACAGCCGCTAATGACGGATCCATGAAACACGGACCGCACTTGGATGGCTTCCCTGTGCAGTCCGTTGTTTCACGGACCAAATTAATGAAAAGGCCAAGACTGTTCCATCAAAAACGGACAGGAGTAGGACCTGTCCTATATTTGACGGAACGGCCGCACTGTTCCGATAAAACAACGGAAGTGTGCCAGGCCCCATTGAAATTAATGTGTCAGGGTGCGATCAGTTAAAAAAACGGATAGCACCCTGAAGAAAAAAACTGTAGTGGGCATGAGGCCTAACAATGTAAGTTATCAGATATAAATACATAAAAAACGGGAATATTATAAAAATGGGTATGATGAAATCCATGTCTATTGGTCAATTCAAAAGGCCTAACGTCCGTGTAATTAAATCACTTAGTACATCAGTGTTACAACAAGCAAAACAATGCAAAGAAAATGTATATAGCAAAGGAGAACTAAAAACCTGTTATAACTTCGTAGGCCGCATTGGAGATGGTTGTCATTGTGACGCACCCAAACAAACAAAGATCTCTTCAGTGAATGGTTTACGTTACATTACGTCCCCCTGACAATATGATTGGAACTGCTACCGATGAAGGTAAGGGATTGGAGGTAAGACTTGAACTAGCAAGGTTATTATGCAAAGTAAAACGTATCTTTATTATTGAGATCTCTGAGGGTATGTTCACACGCACTGTTTTCAGACGTAATTCGGGCGTTTTACGACTGTCAGGGCTCCGTTCCGATGGAAAGCTCAAAAGGAATGTTGGAACGGAGCCCTAGAGCAGATGTGAACGAAGCCTCAGTGGTACACTTTTGTCAAAGCAAAAAAAATAAATAAGGAGTATTTTTCCTGAATATACTACCAGAATACGAAGACCAAAAAACAGCAATTCTGGTACTGTGTTTTTTTTATTAATATATTTTTTACGGTATTCACCGGGCAGTATATACAGCATGTTAACTTGCAGTTTGATACAATTACGGGGATACCAAATGTATAGTTTTTAACCCTTTCCCGCCGCAGCCATGTTTTGGATTTTTACTTTCGTTTTTTCCTCCCCACCTTCCAAAAGCCATAACTTTTTTATTTTTCCATCAATATAGCCATATGTCGGCTTGTTTTTTGTAGGACGAGCTGTAGATTTTCACGGCACCATTTATTGTACCATATAATGTAGTGGGAGACTGGGAAAAAATTATTTGGAAGGTGGAATAGGAAAAAAACAGCGATTCCTCAATATTTTGGGGGGTTTTGTTTTTAAGACGATGACCGTGTGGTAAAAACTGCAAGTTAACTTTATTCTGCGGTTCAATACGATTACGGCGATACCAAATTTATATAGTTTTTTTTATGTTTTACCCGCTTTTAGAAGAAAAAAACTGATTGTTAGAAATAAAATTAGCCAATAGTCTTATATTACATGAGACTTTTTGATCACTTTTTAATCCATTTTTTGAGGGAGATAAAGTGACCATAAGACAGCGATTCTGGCGTTTTAATTTCTTACGGCGTTCACTGTGCGGACTAAATAATATATTGTAATAGTTCAGACTTTTACAGATGTGTCTATACCAGTTATGTACATTTTATTTATTTTTTTAAACATTGTGCTTGGGGAAACTTGAACCAGCGATTGCAGTAAATCATTATACTGACACTCTCCTATTAAGCAGGGCTTAATAGGAGTACAAAGATGGCAGACCTGGGGGCTTTTATCAAGCCCGCAGGCGGTCATGCCAAACGACACCAACCCACATTCACGACACGGGGGGACGTTGCAACATTACAGGGGTCCACTCCCGTTTTTTGGCCATTTAAATGACCATGGCATTTAACCGGTTAAATGAGTGGGATTGCGCTCTAGCGGGATCCCGCTCGATACACTGAAATGTTGGCTGTATGATACAGCCGATACGCTCGTTCTAAGGAGCGGGCTCAACCCGTGACTGAGCCAGCTCCATACTCCCCCACCTGACACATGCCGTTTATATACGGCGGATGTTGGGATGAGGTTATATGTTTAACTACTTTTACACAATAAAAACACTTTTTTCTAAATAAAATAATGTTTTGGTGTCGCCATATCCTGAGAGCCATTACTATTACATTTTTTTGTCGACGTAGCGGTGTGAGGGTTTGTTTTTTGTGTGACAAACTGTAGTTTTTTTTAATGGTACTGTTTTGGGGTACTTGTGACTTATTGATCACTTTTTATTCCTTTTTGGAAACAAGGGGACCAAAGAAAGGAAACTCTGCCATTGTTTATTTTAGTTTTTATGTTGTTCACCGTGTGGGATAACTAATATGTTTTTATAATTCAGGCTGATACGGAGGCGGCAATACCTATTATGTATCGTTTTTTTCATTTTCTAATTATAAAGTACTTGATTGGGAAAAAATTCTTGTTTTTATTACTTAAAGTTTTTTATTTATTTTTTCCCAAAAAATGTTTTTAACTTTTCTTTTAACTTGTTTTCTTTACACTTACTCGGTCACTTGAAGGCCTGATTTTCTGATTGCCCGCACAATACACTGCACTAGAGTATTGTACTGTAATTTTTCCACTGACAGTTAGCCTATTAGGTCCTGCCTTTGGCAGAGCCTAATAGGCTTCCGCACATGGCCTATCAGGAGGCCATTGTTAGGCATCCTGATTGCCTTAGCAATCATTGGCAACCCGCGATCACTCACGGGGGACCGATGGGAATCAGAGGAGCCCCCTCCATCTGTCAACCGGAGATAACGGCTTTCTCTGCCGTTGCAGCGGGATGTCGGTTGTATATTACAGCCGGCACCCACTGCAGATATTGGGGCACAGCTCCTGTGCCTTCATCTTCAGGGCATAACTGTATGCCCATTTGCACTAAGGCATCGTTAAAATGGGTATACAGTTACGCCCAATTAAGGGAAGGGGTTAAGCCCTGCGAGAGGCATGGTTTTATCAGTACAAAGATGGCAGACCTAGGGGCCTTTATTAGGCCCCTATACTGCCTTGCCAACCATTGGTAGCCCGCGATCGCGTCGCAGGGGAGGTGGCGACAGGATGTCAGAGGGGGTCGCCACCCTCTTTCTAACGGCTTAGATGCCGCTGTCGCTCTTGACCGTGGTATCTAAGGGGTTAAATGGACGGGAGCCCTTTAGTTACAGTGAAGTGTCAGCTGTAGCGTTGTATGGAGCGGGCTCAGCCCGCTCCATACTTCCCCTTCCCGGCTATGATGTAAGTATATGTCCTATGTCCTGAAGGTGCTGAAAGCTTGTCCTATCACCTGCACCACTAATAAATAAAAGACAAAAAATATCCAGTACAGTTGCCTCCTGCTACCACAGCACATAATACATCCAAAATGTGTCTCGTTTCCTAATTTTTCACCTTTTCCTGTTATCCACTATGGATATAATCACATAAACACAACACAACAAAAGTTTGAACAGCACATTCCAACAAAATGATACAAAACATGTTTTTATTTTAATTAGTTTAATGCTGGTTCCTACCATCCCCAGACATATATGTAGGCTTAGTCCCAGTTCTGGGTGTATGTGCAGAGTAGGTCCCCACCTTACAGAGGTCGCCTTGTCGTGGCAGGTGGGCAAACACTTTTTGATCAAAATGTGCACTAAGAACCTCCCTATTTGTAAGTAGATTTAGGCCGGATTCACATGAGCGTGTGCGTTTTGCATGTGCAAAAAACACTGCATTTTGCGCGCGCAAAGGGTCCGTGTGTCATCAGCGTATGGTGCGTGGCCGAGTGATTTTCGCGCAGCCGACATCATGATGACACTCTGTTTTTATGTTTACAAACAAAAAAGAACGTGGTGCTTTCCTGTTTTCATTCATTTATTTTATTGCTGTTGCGCGAATCACGAGCGGCACCCGGAAGTGCTTCCGTGTGCCGAGCGCGATTTGCACGCATCCATTGACTTCAATGGGTGCGTGCAGCATGAAACACGGGCAAATATAGGACATGTCATGAGTTTCACGCAGCGCACATACGCTGCGTGAAATTCACTGACCGTCTGAATGGCCCCATTCACTAACATAGGTCTGTGCGACGCGCGTAAAAAATCACGCGTGTAGCACGGACGTATTATACGTTCGTGTGAATAGGGCCTTAGCAGTAATGCATATTTATTTATATTTAGTGGCTTAGGTGGCATTAGTGTTCGCAGTGTGCCATCAACATTTTTGTCTGCACTATGGATATAATGATATTATTCATAAACTTTCAGAGATATACATTTTGTTCATTCCAGTCATATTAAAGGAAATATACAGCCATGTGAATTTCAATCAAAACATAAAATAATCATATGTCACGTTATAAGTAAAAGAAGCCCAGATGTGGCTTTACTCTCATGTGTTCTTGAATGAGGTAGTGAACCAAATAATCAGCACATTACAAAAAAAACAAAAAACAGTGCTCATTCAGACAAGTGTGTAAGGCTATGTTCACACGCTGGGTTTTTAGCTGCTTTTCAAGGGGTAAACGCTTCGACAAATGGCTGAAAAAAAACGGAAGCTGAGCGCCTCTAAACATCTGCCCATTGATTTAAATGGGAAAAACGGTATTTCATTCAGACGGGTCGGTTTTTTACACGGCCGTTTGAAAAAGAAAAACAGCTCCAAAAATGCAGCAAAAAACGTTTGATGCTTTAAAAGTGGCTGAAAATAAGAGGCTGTTTTCCCCTGAAAACAGCTCCGTGTTTTACAGACGTTTTTACTTTAGCGTGAGAACATAGCCTAACTAATCCTTGTGACGGCCGTTAAAACAACGGCCTTCACGCGGACACATATTTTAATGGGGCTGTTCAAACGGCCGTTGTTTCAGCGGAGCTTGTAAAGGGTCCGTGAAAAAATAGGACATGTCCTATTTTCCTGCGTGTCACGCATCTATGGTCTATAGGGGATCCGTGAAAACACGTCCCGCACCGGTGCACCTCTGACATGCAAACCAGCAGTTTTTCACGTCCGAGGTTGCCCACGCTGGTCTGACTGTAGCCTAAAAGAGGAGTTCAAAATGAACATGCAAAGAGATTACATTTTTAATTATGCAAAATCAGTGTTCACCAGTGATCTTTCCAGGATATGGTCTTGTATGGCCAAAAATTATATGCAGCAGGAAGATTCAGAATTCACTGTGGTGTGGCTTATATTGACACTAATAACTTTGGTGCATGTCATGTAACAATTTATAGCTTGCCCTGTTGCTACAGTAACCAACAGGAATACAAAATGAAGGATCCAATGGGCGCGGTCATTAACAGTTATAAGGTTTAAATATTTAATAGGAAAAAAAAAGTATAACGCGTTTTGAAGTTAACCCTACCTTTTCCTCAGGTACAAACACATAGTCAGAACAGGATCTAGGTTTAAACCACGGCATCACCGGAAATAACATCATACACAGATGATACAACATCATGCAAGGACATGTGGTTAACACTATGCATATACTGACATAATAGTAGCAAAGGAGATATAGATAATATATATATACATCTCTATAATCTATATCTGTATATATATATATATATATATATATATATATATAAATATGGATATATATTGAAAGTTATATCAAAATAAAAAAATATCTAATAATTAAAAACGAAGAAAGTACTTTGTATAAACTACATTGTAATTATGTGCATATATTAAAGTAAATCACATTTTTCACTTTATCATATTATTGTGCTTGTATAATACGAACGTAATTTTGGATATATAATAAAGGGCTAGTCAAAAATCTGCATGAATTAACAAGTGTCTTCAATAGACTCAGTGAGACCGTCGAGGACCAAAGTTGCAAAGCTTGAAAATCTAATATGTTTTATCTAATAAACATGCGATTTCTATTAGATAGTCTATTAATTTTAGATCAGATGGATCCTTATTATGTACTAAGAAGTAACGCCTGGATAAGCGGTGTTTCATAAGAGCATAAGAGCATAAGAGCATTCCTAATGTTAAAAGAATGGCTATCCATGCGGGCTCGCGCTGGCTATGTTGTTCTGTCAATGTACTGCATTCAAGTAAGTAAACTACAAATAATGTTGCACAGTTCAGGAAACTATTTATTTCAAAAGATTCTCCTGTAATGTTGCAGCAAAACTGTTTCCGTCCGTGTTGTATCATACCGAAACACATACATTGGGCGTTACCACAGCGGTACTTACCCACCAAATTTGGTAAAAGGAAATTTGTTTTCAATTTCTTGTTGTTGGCTAGTTTTAAACGACTAGGGGCTAGTATGTTTCGTAGATTTTTGACTCTCCTAAATGTTATGTTGGGTTTATCTGGTACGATTCCCTTTAGTACAGTGTCACTGTTTATTCGACCAATGGTTAATCTCTCTTATTTCAAATAGGCACAGTTGTAAGATGTTATAAAGCTATGCTTATAATAAGAATTATCTTTTATAGACTGTTTATCGTTTTGCTTTTCTTTTACGTTTCAGTGTCCCCTAGGCAGTCAAGTTGTGAGAGACATTTGGTCTGGGTGAAGGCTGTTTTAATATTTGTTCGAGGAAACCTTTAACAAAATCGGTCACACAATATTTTAGATGGTATGAAAAAATATATATCATGATCATGAGTGCAGTTCTTCTTCACTCTTTTATATTATCCATAGCGGACATTCTTCAACCACTTCGGTAGGTGGCTACTATTAAACTTCAGGTAGCTATTAATGTCAACCCCCTTAAAATGTATTTTCCGGACTATCTTCCCATCAACCGATAATCCATTTGTCAAAAAGATCTCCCAAGCTATCTTTAAGACAGTTTGAGAGATCAATAATATATTTGGAGTGATGTACAGTAAAATTGAGACGCCAATCATTCCTAACTCCTCAACAAATGAAAGAGTCAGGGGTTTCAAGAAAAGGTTTACACTTCTGACATAATAAAAAGAAACAAATCTGAACAATAAAAAAGTTAAACATTTTAATTATACAATATACCCACATAGCTTCTAAAAGTGGACAACTGACACACTGTGGAAAAATCAAGTCCAAAAAAGTTCAAGATGAGCACACATGCCCATTATGCCTATGTCTGCATACACAATCACCAAAGCTAGAGAAACCTAAAATCTGGTTTTGAGTAACGAAATTACAAAAAAGTAACACCGTATGAAAATAAGGGATTATACGCCTTGAAGGAGTGTACCCCCACACCTTATAGATTTAACGAAAGTAAGAAACCTAAAAAATTTAAAAGCTCTACCTACAAGTTTACAAACAAGATTACCTTCATGCATCTTTGCGACAAACAATATCTAGGAATTTGTGACTGAAGAAGTGAAAAGTGAAATATGTGGAGAAGTGAAATGTTTTATGTTTGCAACCCCTGTTGCGGTGCATGAGTTTCCCTGGACTGGCAAGACTTCTGTGTGAATGTGTATATACTTCTTATTCCTTTCTTTCTCATTAGGCTGGCCACCTAAAGTTCTATTAATTTCCCCCCTTTCATGGTCTTGCCACCTAGAACAAGGTACCAAAACCTAGGAAAATGCCTATTACAACAGCATGGGTAAATGTGTTTAAAATATTTGTTTGTTTGTTTGGTTTACTTACCTGCAGCCGGGTGTGTCTGCTCTGACCTTATGAGAGACAGGCCAGCAGCAACTCCAGTACTTTATAGGGAAACTTGCATAGGATTGTAGGAGTTTTCAAGTGTATAAAAGGACATCATTAAACAGCAATCAGTGGTAGTAGATTGTGGAGATTGTGGATTGGTGCTGCTAACCTGAGGAGAGTCTCTGTATTTGCAACAGCCTGATATGTGAGGATTCGGTTACACAAACTATGGACTTTTTCACCACGTAATTACGTTTTGTTGGACAAAGGAATGCTTAAAATAAACTCCTTTGAATTATTGCTTCAACCAGGGCCTGTTTGTCATTTTGGAAAATCCCACGCTTTACAAACTGGTAAAGGGTTAAACACAGAAAACAATAAACAAGTATAGATAAAAGGTTTGCAAAATTCATACCTGTATATACCACACATCATTTACAAGAGTTTGGTCACAAAAATGCTAAATATATATATTTTGGAAGGGCTAGCTTTGACCATAGGGCTAACAGTGATTAGCACTGGGCCCCCCTTTCAACTGTATCTGCATCATGTGCTCTCAGCAGGCCGGCAATAACGGTGTGACGAGGCCACTGACAGAACAGGTCGGAAGAGGCCCCAGCCACTCTATCATGAGTACGTTGTTAGTAAAGTACAATTTTTTTAATTATAATATTACTGTAGGGGAGTACAAAAGGGTGCTTTAATTCTGAATGCAGGGGCACAAAAGTGGGCATTATTTCTGTGTATGGGGCACAAAAGACCATTTCTGCCATGTAGGGGGCACTTTAACCGTTTGGGTCACTATTCATCTGGCGCTACTGTTTTCAGGGGCACAACCATTGCTAAAAGAAGTCACCATGGTTGTATGAGCTGGATAAAGAATAAAACAAAGAGCAAACTATTACAATCAGAGAAGACGTCACCTACGAGTCAAACCCTTTCCCATTAACGTGTCTAAAAATGCCTCTAAAGAAATATAATTGTTTTCATGATGTTTAATTGAATGTGTAGATATAATAAGACAGTTAATATTGTTCAGGAGGGAAGCCCACTCATGAAACCTTTGCACTGGGTCCCACAATGTGCTAAACCGGTCCTATATATTGCACACCCCAGTTACTACATTTTTGGGAAGGCACACAACATGCAATCAATAAAAAATACAACTCAATCATTTACACTCAGAACCGCCTTCAAGCAATTTTGCATCAGTTATTTTAAGTAAAAATTGCATGCAAATTCAAATTTGCCATAACAAATCTGATCCTAGCAGACCTCTTACAAATAAAATTGTTTCATAAAAAATAAAAGGTGCATGGTGTACATACCACAAAAGCCTGCACATGCATATGTCCACATAGCCATTAAAACTACAGGAATCCTAAACACTTTTAACCACACCATGCAAATTTACATGTAAGAGTGATTTTCAGCAAAAAAAAATTACACAAAAATGTTACTTTGCAACTAAAATATGTACCCCATATGCAAAAAGATAAACTCTAAGTTGTAAACCGTTCATAAATATTACACGTCTACATGCATTGGCGCTGGCGTTTAAACAAAACTCCAAAACCGTATGCACCAACTGATTTTTGTATGCAAATTAAATTAAAAGGGAATATGAATTCCTATCCCCCTAGAAAAACACTAAACCTAATTAATATTTGTCAATCCCTGACCTTTTACCACAAATAAGGTACATTACCACATACAGATTTCTTGTGTGAACTAGTTGGTAACTATCACTTATGATGACAACCAGTGGGTAAAAATGTAATTTGTGACCGATACAAATTTGTTTCAGGAGTCAGAAATGTATTTAATATTCTTCTCTAGTGATTACTGTTATAACAGTAGCATGTAGGTGGTATCCCTAGAGAAGCAGTGTTAGAGGTTTATACTAAAGATTGTGTACATACTGGAATAAGGATAGTGTAAAATGCATTTGTGTTTATGGTGCTACTTACTTGATTCTGCATCAAGATACCTGTGAACATTCGAGTCAAAATTCGACAAGTGCTCTGGTTAGGCGAGGGGGAATTAGATGAGCTTCTGCTTACATTCTCACCTCTTTTGTATAAAAAAAAATACCCCCTATATGTACCAGAGAGCCCTGATCCTTTATGGTGGGAGGTGATACCAAACAAAATTCATGTATAACACCGCTAGGTTGACATAAAGACTGTAGAGATGGAGAGATCACAACGACCGGCATCTTTCTTTCTCCTCTAACTTACAGTTTGTGCATTTTTGCAACAGGCACCTTTTGAATCTCATAGAGACCATACAGTTAGAACGCAAATACTGTATAAGGAGGAGGAAAGGGATATGTGCTCATAAAAGATCTACACAAAGAACAGGGTTCAGCTTCAAAAGAACAGAAAATAATCCATTAATAAAATGCAGAATTTACTGAGCCCTAATTCTCTATTTTTTTAAATTTTATTTACAACAGGAGGCACACTTTAATGTAATGGAGCAGGTAATGCTCTGAATTGATAGAATAAGGAATCCCTGGATTGTTTATTTGGGGGTTCTCAATAATAGGATTTTTTTGTTGCTTATCTGTAAAATCCTTTTCTCGCAAAATTCATTGGGGACACAGAAGTCCATGGGTATAGGCTCTTGCCACTAGGGTCGAAACTAAGGAATAAAAAAATGTTAGCTCATCAGGTTAAACCCCTCCTGCAGTCACGGAGCGTATCTATTTGTATACAAGCAGTAGGGGCAATTAGGAGAAGCCAACAGCAGGTAAACCGTAAACCCATAATGGTTCATAACCGAAAACAAGAGGAATCCACCCGGTAAGGACAGCAAATGACCAACAACCAGAAAAAAACAACTGGATGGGTGCTGTGTCCCGCAATGAACTTTACGAGTAAAGGATTTAACAGGTAAGCAAAAAAAAAAAAATCATATATTCTCGCTCTTATTACTGGGGGACACACAAGATCACGGAATGTCCTAAAGAAGTCCCGAAGGAGGGAACACTGGAACCTTAAACAACCGGCTGAGTAAGCCACTGCAATATAGACGCTGGGGAAAAAAAAACATCAAGCTTTAAAAAGGTGCACAACATGCAAGTGTGCACCTTAAAGAACTGCGTAAGAGGGACACCCAGTAGCCATCCAATGCCCCTGTGGAGCAGAGGCCAAATGGCGTGCCGGACAAGCACCCCCCAAGTGGTGGAACAGGGTGTCAGGTGGAAGAGACAGCTACCAAAAAAAAGGTTAGACAACCTGGCTGAAGGACCAGGTTAAGGTCTCAAGGATTAGTGGGATGAACATAAGGAGAGCAGATGGGCAACCCCTTAGAGAAGCTAAGGCTAAATTCCAAGAGACGAGACAAAATTCTAGACAAGGAAAAAAAATGTACTCTTCCTCTGTCCTGTGGACCATTGGGGAAAAAAAATTGTGGCCTACAGCAGGTTTGTGAAGATTCATTCAAAGGAATTAAAGGGCCTCTAGACTGTGTTTAGACAAGACATGTCATCAGACCTAGTACCCCAAGCTGGTGGAAGACATGCCTGAGCGACAATGTTCCCTCTAAGTCTTGGCAGTTCCTGAGTGGCAAGTCTCCATCTATGGTGGGCGATCTGATGACCAAAAGTAATACCCCCAGTAAAAGCTAATATAGCGTAGTAAATAAGAGAATACGAAAACTTATTTTAAATTAGTTTTAATAACTTTTTTTAAATACTATATTACAAGTACACCAGTAAAATAGACAGTTATAGACACCAATTATAGGCAAAAATGAAAGAATCCCTCTCTTACTCCGCTGTCCCAATAGATAGCGTCACACACACAGTCCCCCTGTAGAGCGCGCCACAGACCCCCTGTAGATACTGCCACAAACCGCCCTCCCTCTCTTGTAAATAATGCCACACAGCCCCCTCGTATATAGTGCCACACAGCCCCTCTTGTATACACAGCCACACGGCCAACCCTCGTATATAGTGCCACACAGCCCCTCTTGTATACACAGCCACACGGCCAACCCTTGTATATAGTGCCACACATCCAACCCCTTGTATACAGTGACACAGCCCCCCTCTCTTGTATATCGTGCCGCAAAGTTCCCCTCTCTTGTATATCGTGCCACACAGCTCCCCCTTGTATATAGTGCGACACAGCAATCTCCCCATGTATATAGCCCCCCCCCCCCCCGGACGGAGCGCTGCCTTGCGGGGGGACGCATGAAGGGTGTCTTCTGAAAAACAGACACCTGGGAAGTACAGCTAGAAGGGAAATAACTTGGGTGTACCACAGCCTACGAGCGAGTCCTGAGTCACCAGGATAGATGGAATGTTTTCCGCCTGAACAAACCAGAAGAGAAGAGGCAGGAAGGGAAGACACACCTTACGAAGACTGATCCCAGTAAAGGACCAGAGTACTGTACAGGACAGAAAATTAAGGAACCACTGCATTGGAGCCAGACGTATTCTGCTAAGGAAAACCGCTATCCAGTAAATCCTATCGTTATGTAGACAACAAAGTTGCTTTATGTCCACAATAGAACCTGGCTACTCTAACAATACGTCTAAGGTGCGGTCACCTAAATGGTTCAAGTAGGCGACCACGGAGACATTGTAAGACTGGATAGAAATGGCCACCCCTAACAAGGAGACTGATCAAAGAGCCCATGAAGAATAGGGGCCTGCCCACAACCTGAGCAGTTCTGATAGAACACTGATCCCCATGTAAAGGTTGTTGGCTCAAGTCAAAGCTCCCGATGCCAATAACATCAAAGTCAATCTAGTCTAGTGTTAGACTGTTTGAAAGATGGATCATCTGTCCAAGTGTAAAACAAAAGAAAAGCCCAGAGTTGTATTGCATACAGAGGAGTCTCGCTGTGTATTATCCTGCAGAGGAAAATTCAGTGATGCATCACCCTGGTGGCTCCAGACAAGGGATAATGGTAGCCAGAACCAGAGGAGAAACTGGCAAAAGGTATATCAGGCCTCTTGGCCAGAAGGTCTGTAGATCCAGACGTTTAGAGTAGACGAAAACACCAGTCCGGGACAGAATGAGACCCGGCCGGAATTTTTGCACCAAGATAAATAACAAGGAATCGATCCAAAGTCCTAGAAGAATGGTGTCAGGAACTGGCACTTATGTGTCCCCTGGCTAGCCCACCTGCAGTTTTGATTAGTGATACCGAGAGTCTTCTGAACAGTGCATAACGTCTTTGCCACTAAGCTTTGACCATTCCAGTAGTAGTCAAGAGAAAAGGGGTGAACTGCAACAAAATTACCTCGCCATAGGAGTGGATACTGTGGTCTTCTGCGGTTTTCAATAAATGCATAGCGATATCAGGAACAGAGTCCAGCCCCATCACGATAACTCCGCCTATGAAAAATAAAAACCTGTTTTATTGACAGATACGGAGACTAGGGTTAGTTTGAAAACTAAAATGGCAATAACTGCATGTCTTAGCCAGAGAATCTTGCCTGGCCAACCGTATATTTTGCTGGCAATCGTAGCCAACATGTACTGGGCCATCAATTTGGTAGGTCAACTCGGTCAGCATCACCGTCATGGACCCTAAACTCACGTTCCCACACTGCCTATGCGTGCCCATGTCAGATACATGGAGTTGCCAAGACAGGATTATTCGGCGTAAGAAGGGGATAATGTGGCTGTATGGTACTCAGAATAGCTGCATACCCATGTCAGAAACAGCCTGTAACAAAGCCCCTTATCTAGGTTGTGTAAACGTGCTAAGGAGAATGTCCGATGCTTGCAGAAGTTGCATAGTCATGTCAAGTACAGGGTCCTGTAGTAGCACAATTACTCTATTAGTCTAAATTATAGGGTAAAGTGGTTGCCTGGTACTTGCAATAGGTGCGTAGTCTTGTCAGGTACGGAGTCTTATAACACAATTACTCCGCCTGTGGAAGTGGGGAAACGTATCTGTGCCTGGGGCTTCAAAATCTGTGTGTAAATGCTGCGTAGCCATGTCCTGGATTTGATGCAATAAAGGAGAAGTAACATCAGGCTGTCCTACCGTAATGTTGAAAGATATTCTGAGACACCGCCGTTGGAATATTGCAGATGAACCACTGAACCAGGGGTGGAGACAGGGCAATATCAATGAAAGTCAGATTAAAGCATAACACAGAGGGGGGAGCATCATATGTAGGCCACAGTGAAGCCCATCACAGACGTAAAAAAGGAGCCCTGGTGTCTCCAGAGCTGGACCATTTAGCCCCCCTAGACTAAGCCTGGTGACTGACCCTCTGGCCATGTCCAGAACGGGAGGAACGTGGCCTAGATTGAAGAAAAGCCGGGCCTGAACTGCAGAGCAGTCACACTGCAGGGCTGCTTAAAGTGACACCGTGAAGAAGAGGTCACCCAGAAGAACGCAGGGGTGGCGGCGGGAATGCGTCCTAGCAGTTGCGGCCTGCTGTGCGACCAGACTGCGAAATAGCATGCCCACGTGAAGGCACAGGTGGAGGATAGGTGCGGCTTGGCAGGTCGCAGGAAAACTGCTGCCTTAAGTTTTGCTATGCAGCAGAACCACAGCGAGGTGGGAGGCTGCGGCCTAGACGGACAACGTAATAACACTCCCCCCCCCGGTGATATGGATGGGGATAAGAGCGTGGCCCAGCAGGTCGCAGGGAAGCCACGTCCTGAAAGGGGTTGTAAAGGTTCGGGGCTGTTTTTAATACGGATGACCTATCCACTGATAGGTCATTAGTATATGATCGGCAGAGGTCTGACACCCAGACCCCGCAGTGATTAGCTGTTGCGGTGTCCAGAGGCAACCGTTGGCTAACAGTGGTCATGCCGGAACCAGAGGGATCCATTATAGCGGCCGTGCTGCAGCTCTGCTCCTATTCAAGTGAGAGCTGTAGCAACCCAGCACAGCCAATGCATAGCTTCTGGCGCCTGGAGGCGGGCGGTACATCTGATCGGTCCGGGAGTCGGACCCCCACTGATAAAAAACAGCCCTCAACCTGAAGCCAAACTTACGAGGCATTTCCTTCTTTGATAAATCCTTAATTTACCCATGCACTGTAACTAAACCCTCCTACATACTTAAATGGGAACAGGACCTGCAAATCACTATTCCCCTAGAGGAATGGTACCGTGCTATTAAAGAGGTGAAGAAGATATCGAAGGGAGCGAATCATTGGGAAACTTCTTTCAAAACCATCCTTTGCTGGTATCTGACTCTCGTACATATAGCGAAAATTAACCCGTCCTATCCTCATTATTGCTGCAGAGGTTGTGGCTATATTGGAAAATATATGCATGTCTGGTGTGAATGCCCGATAGTTAACTCCTTTTGGTAGGCCGTTTCTGATACACTCCGAGAAGTCACTGGTATAGCTGTTCAACTACTACCCAAATTAGCTCTCTGCTTTCTGGGAATTTCAGCGTTCCCCCTAGACCTCAGGACAGCTATAGGCCATATCATTTTTGCTGCCAGATATAAGATAGCTAAATAATGGAAGTCTAGTACCCCATTAATTGCAGTACTTTGCCATACTGTGCAATTCGCTTTCAGCGTGGAAAGAATCGTGGCTTTGCGAAATTCATCCATGCCTTAACTTCCAAATGGGCTATTTGGACTTCATTATATTAAAATAAATATCCATAGACTGTTCTAGATTTCACTCCCTCTAATCCACCATAGTATCAGAGCTTGGTATGTCTGCCACCCTATGGTTCAAGGTGACGTAATATCCTCTCCTAAATATTGTTACTGTGATACATATTGTTGATATTGACGGAGAGAACATTCATAATCATTCTGCATGAGTGTATTCTTTTTCAAATATATTTTATCATTTTTCATATTTTTTAATATGTTCTTTTGTTCATGGTATACGTATCATTTCTGCCTCTGGGATTCCTGCGCATTTCCTTATTGGCCGATTATGTTTTCTTGTTACTGGTCTAATTTTTTGTTTCCGTTTGGACAAATATCAATAAAAAATATTAAAAAAGCAAAAACAAAAAAACAGCCCTCAGCCTGGACAACCCTTTGAAGCCTTTTCTATGCGGCTGAACTGTGTCGAGGTGGGGGGGACGCGGCCCAGCATCCCGCTGAGAAGCCTCGGCCTTAAGTGCAGCCATACCATAGAGACATGCACCTCAGTTTCACGTCCGGGAAGGGGGGGGCATTATAGGAGGCCACACTGAACCCACTGCCTAAATTGCAGAGGCCAGACTGCAGGGACGTGCATCCATATGAAGAATAGTGCGCCCACCTGAGCGGCCTAGTAGGCGGCTGTTAAGCGGAGGACTCAATTTAGGCGTTTGGGCCTAGGAGGACACATTAAGCCACACCCTAAATTTGACAGCTCTTCCCTATGCTGGAACCTTGGGAGGAGTTGGAACTTTTCTTGTACTCATCTTCAGGTGCTTGTAGGGTCTCCTCTTTGGTAACCTCAACACATGTAGTGGTGTTACCGGCACTCCACCTGCGGTGAGGAAAATTCAGAGCAGAAAATTGATGAAAAAAAAATTACAAATAAGAAGCAGATATGACTGTTGCCTACTGACACGAAGCTAAAAACTGATTAGCTCAGTGTGTGCAGGAAGGGTATAGCCGATGTAGGAGGAGCTTACACTTGCTTAGTGTTGCCTCCTAGTGGTAGGAGCCTATACCCATGGTCTTCTGTCTCTCCCAACGATATAAGCGTGAAATGCTCTATTACCTGTGCCCATAAAAACATATTTATTAGCATTAGGATCGGAACCCAGGTCCTTTATTTTTGCTTAAACAAATGTCTTAGGGTTTATACCTGACACCAGATATGTTGTTTGATATTGTTATTCTTTGATTAGGAATTCATGAAATTCTAATACTTCACTTCCACTTTATTATGATTATGTACATGTTCTTTTCTAGGAGTTTACTACCTACTGCCTATGATATGAGATGTATATATACACGAGAAAAAGGAGTCAAATACTATTGAGCCATAAAAAGCCAATTGTATAGAAAATTACAAATTTTATTGGACAATACAAAAATACATGGTTAAAATACAGACTACAAATCAAATCACTGCATATCTCCAAAATAGGAGAGAACATGGAACCACAATAGTAGTTTATGTGTGCATAGAAATGGGAAAATTCCCAAAGGTTGTCATCATTTTGCTCTAAAGTAAATACATTATAAGAGTACAACAAAGACTAACAAAGTGTATATCCATTCATGTCCAAAAAGTATGTTGTATCCCCAGTACAATGTGTCGTTGTAAAAGATAGTGGAGGATGACATAGGTAGTGACTACAGTTTAGTCTAATCTATACCCATTTAATAATTGTTCAGAGGACAGAATAGTAGACATAGCCTGTCCAAAGCATCATTTAAGTGTACAAATAACCAGGCAAATAGCATAACAAAACATCAGTTAGTAGTAAAGCTAAATAAGTTACTAAACCATGTGGCTCCTCGGATGTAACAGCTCCCAAGTGTGGAGAAAAACCCAAACGCGTTTCGCGTAGATTGCTGTTTCAAGGGGTGTTCGGAGTTGTATTAATAAGACCTCTTAAGAATGATAGATCGAGAGACCAGCTGACTTATCAGGCCAATAGGAGCCTGGATATGTTCAGTCGCGTGTGCCGAAGTAAATCACTGCGAGACTCCAGCGCCGAGCCATTGAGACCCGACCACGCATGCGTGGCTCCGGAAACCGTGCACGCGCAGACAGGTACAATCAACAGCACGAGCGAGGTCCGGAGATGACAAGCCCGACACACACAGACGGAAAATAAGGTAGAAAGCAACGGTAAAGCTTAATAATTGTTTGGAAAGAGTCACAAGCAATTAATCTACCATTTAGAACATGGGCCATTTTATAATCATAGAAATATCATCCACCGCAGATGTACACAGACACATTATAATGAGATAAAAAATCTCAAAAATATCGATATGCAGAAACATTCAATAGTAGAAGAATATATCCTGATAAAACAAGTGATAAGTGAAAATATAAAAGAATGACAAATTATAAGCCATAGGAGACAGATACTCATCGAGATAAAAATAAGTGGCAGAAAAAAGAAAAAGAAAATATAATAAGATGCTGACTAAAATATAAAAGTCAGCAATAATATTTGGTGAACCATTATAGTGAGTGTATATTATTAAATATCCAGGGAGAACGCAGACAAGGAAAGAGACAACCTTGGCCCATGAAAAAGGCATAATTCCAAAAAATGTTCTGTCTGGTCTGATGACTCAGTACCCAAGAATACCAACGCTATATTTCCACCCCAAGGTTCACAAAAACATGACAGATCCCCCGGGACGCCCTATAGTGTCTGGGATAGGTGGACTCTGTGACCCCATCTGCAGATTCATTGACCATTATTTAAAATCATCGGTAAAATGCCTACCATCTTATGTGACACCACAGACGTCTTGAAAAGGATAGATGGCGTCAGTCTAGACGCGGATATGATTCTGGTGACAGCTGACATTGAGTCGCTGTACACCAGTATACGACAGTGATGGTCTGCAAGCTGTGCGCCTCTTCTTGGGGATGAGTAGTTGGGACGGTCCCATGTGTCGACTGGTTGTGGAACTTTTAGAATACATCCTGACACACAATTTTTTTGTCTTCAAGGATGTGTTCTATTTACAAAAGCAAGGCACTGCCATGGGGGCGGCGTGTGCGCCGTCATATGCAAACCTGTTTCTCGGTCTCTGGGAGAGGCAGGTTTTTCATGGTGGCGGCGCTCTCGCCGTCGACCATGTGCAGTGCTGGATGAGATACATCGATGATGTTTTGTTTATTTGGCAGGGGACAGAAATACAACTTACACATTTCATGCAAGGTCTAAATATTAATGATTTAAACATAAAACTGACCTATGTGTTTGACAAGCACAGAGTTGAGTTTTTGGACATTGCAATTGAGGTGGATAGCATGGGTTGTCTTCAGACTGATGTATTCAGGAAGAAGACATCTGTTAATTCCCTACTCCATGCAACCTCTGCCCACAATCAGTCGACTATTGGCGCCGTCCCCACTGGGCATTTTTTGAGAATGAGGCGCATTTGTTCATCGAATGTGAACTTCGAGAAACAATCTAGGGATTTGCGAGAAAGATTTTTGGATAGAGGGTACAGTCACAGAAGCATTAAGAAAGGATATAGACGGGCACAACTTACGAGTCTGAATTCAATCTTACATCCTTTGGGAATAAACAAAAAGAAAAATGATCAAAATAATACCCGATATATCACTACATACAATAATCAATGGTATACGATGAGATCTATTTTGGATAAGCATTGGCCAATTTTGCACCTTGAGCCTGCTTTTGTGGGAAATCTATCCAAAAAACCCCAAATGACAGCTCGGAGGAGCATGAATCTCAAAGACATGCTAGTGAAGAGCCATTATGTACCGAGGCAACAAAATTTATTTTCATCAAGCAGTCCCAGACAGGGTTGCTACCCCTGTGGCGATTGCTTATCATGTACGAACATGGTCCGCACAACAAACTTTGTGTCAATGACAGAGAATAGGGTTTTTGAGATCCGACATATCTCCTGCAGCACAACGAACGTTATATATTACGCAACCTGTGGCTAAGGGAGAAGAAAAAGAAATACACGGCGCCACATAGTGCAAATAAAAGCGAGGGAGTACAAGGAGTAATGTAAACAGGAAACTTGCTCACCTTAGGTAGTGGATACCGTTTAAGTATCACAAGAGTCAGAAAGCTGCTGCCAGGTCCGTGCACATGCAAGGTAAACTTTGCTGTCAAAGTGGATCAATTAATGAGAGAAAAGAGGGGACCACCGGCGCTGCTGTAACCAATGTCAAGGCAAAAATTTGAATGAAATGTTTATTGAAAGAGGCTACGCGTTTCGACGCCGGACCGGCGTCTTCATCAGGCCAATACCAAAGGTATTGGCCTGATGAAGACGCCGGTCCGGCGTCGCAACCTGTGGCTGTCAGAAGGTATATGTTGGTTTGACCTCAAGACAATTAAGGATTAGGGTAAGAGAACATGTGCGTGATATAGTCGCTGCTAAGGATGTCGAGGACATTGCACTCCTTAAAACAATCCCCAGACACTTTAAAATACACCATGCCTGTGACCCAAAATCTTTCAAGGCATGGGGTATTGATAGTGTTTTGTGGTATTAGAGGTGGGGACTCTAAGAAATTGTTGGCTCAGAGGGAATGTAAGTGGATTATTACCCTTGGTACTATGGCCCCTGTTGGACTGAACGAGACATTAAGTTTTGCCTCTTTCCTTTAAATTCTCTATTTTCATTCGTTTTTTTAACCTTTTTAATTCTGTATATCTACTAATATAGGTTTTTGTTCTGTTTAGTTTTTTATCCTACTCCTCCATATCAGAGTACTTCTGGTCGCTAAAAGTGGGACGTGAGAGGCTGGATTTATGTGGAGAGACTTTCTTCCTTCTCTACACCTTGGAACATGATGGGATCTTTTGGAGCGTGTTCACACGCTGTTGATACTTTACTATCTGTCATTGCATTTGTATTAAAGGATTCATTGTAAAAAATAGCAGTATAACATTGATACTCTTATGTAGATTTTTATTTTCCTGATATTATATTTATATTTCGTCTCGAATGTATGTAGTTTTATGTATTTACTTATATACACACACATTACTTTATTAATGTATGGATATCCACACGGAACGCATATGTGGACAGAGTATTTGTCTCTTTCCTTGTCTGCGTTCTCCCTGGATATTTAATAATATACACTCACTATAATGGTTCACCAAATATTATTGCTGACTTTTATATTTTAGTCAGCATCTTATTATTATATTTTCTTTTCTTTTTTCTGCCACTTATTTTTATCTCGATGAGTATCTGTCAACTATGGCTTATAATTTGTCATTCTTTTATATTTTCACTTATCACTTGTTTTATCAGGATATATTCTTCTACTTTTGAATGTTTCTGCATATCGATATTTTTGAGATTTTTTATCTCATTATAATGTGTCTGTGTACATCTGCGGTGGATGATATTTCTATGATTATAAAATAGCCCATGTTCTAAATGGTAGATTAATTGCTTGTGACTCTTTCCAAACAATTATTAAGCTTTACCATTGCTTTCTATCTTATTTTCCGTCTGTGTGTGTCGGGCTTGTCATCTCCGGACCTCGCTCGTGCTGTTGATTGTACCCGTCTGCGCGTGCGCGGTTTCCGGAGCCGCGCATGCGTGGTCGGGTCTCAATGGCTCGGCGCTGGAGTCTCGCGGTGATTTACTTCTGCACACGCGACTGAACATATCCAGGCTCCTATTGGCCTGATAAGTCAGCTGGTCTCTCGACCTATCATACTTAAGAGGTCTAATTAATACAACTCAGAACACCCCTTGAAAAAGCAATCTACGCAAAACGCGCGTTGGGGTTTTTCTCCACACTTGGGAGCTGTTACATCCGAGGAGCCACATGGGTTAGTAACTTATTTAGCTTTACTACTAACTGATGTTTTGTTATGCTATTTACCTGGTTATTTGTACACTTAAATGATGCTTTGGACAGGCTATGTCTACTATTCTGTCCTCTGAACAATTATTAAATGGGTATAGATTAGACTAAACTGTAGTCACTACCTATGTCATCCTCCACTATCTTTTACAACGACACATTGTACTGGGGATACAACATACTTTTTGGACATGAATGGATATACACTTTGTTAGTCTTTGTTGTACTCTTATAATGTATTTACTTTAGAGCAAAATGATGACAACCTTCTTTGGGAATTTTCCCATTTCTATGCACACAAACTACTATTGTGGTTCCATGTTCTCTCCTATTTTGGAGATATGCAGTGATTTGATTTGTAGTCTGTATTTTAACCATGTATTTTTGTATTGTCCAATAAAATTTGTAATTTTCTATACAATTGGCTTTTTATGGCTCAATAGTATTTGACTCCTTTTTCTCGTGTATATATTTAAATGGTATTTGGAGTTTCTATTCCGACATTGGGGAGCTTAGTAATCCGCACTTGCTGGCAGCTTAACCCAAATTACGATTAGTCCCATGAGACATTTGTTTATGATATGAGATGTATGTAGTACCTGTACATTGTCATGGCTATAACTCAAAACATTTTGTGCAAGTGAAAACAGATAGAATGTTAAGTTAAACATTTATATTCAAAAGGAAATGCAATCACAAAAGGATAGTTACAATCTTTTAATTTACACAGGACACAATCTCAATATAACATTAAATGCTGTGAAGCAATGACAAAAGTACAAATGGAAACAGATCAGAAGGAACATTTTAAATGCCAAATAAAAACCATTGGAAAGAAACATACTGTACATTATGTCTCAAATTCACTTGGAGGGACTGCAGTGCAAAAAGCCGTATCTCTGCCATGTCTGTTAAGAACTACTGATAAAGAGCCAGAATGTCACCCAGGAGGGCAGCAGATGAAAGAGCTGGCTCTGCTACAGTGAAGATCCAAATAAGTCGTCCGGACTAGACTCCACTTTCCATTCTGTGGCTTCCAAAGTGGCAGACGTCATTTTATTTCTTCACAATCATACTTGAAATCCTGCAGTACTTCGCTGATTGCTTCCACGGTTTTAATTATCCTACAGGAACGGATGGGAACTATAAATAATATACATCTGGCTTACATTACTCACAATATAGAACTTTAGGTAGTGTTTATGAAACACCCAGAAAAGGGGCTGCACTCCATGTTTAGAACGGAGGCACCTATAAGGTGTTGTCGTAGTGATATATATCGGTCACAATAACAGTGGAAATAAATATTATCCCTTTATGTCAATTTAATCACATTTATGCAGGTGGCCATTTGCGAAAGTATTATCATAGGCATAATCAACTAACATGCAGTGGCAACTAGGGATGTCACGATACCAGAATTTGTACTTTGATACCGATACTTCGTGTAGTATTGCGATTTCGATACCAAAACGATACTTTGCCAACAGTAATAAAAAATAAATAAAATAAAAAAACGTTCTTCCATTTTCTGATGTGAGGCGCGTGGTGTGATGATGAATTTAACCTCCACGTGCCTCACATTAATAGTAATTAACCCCATCATGTTTCCCAGTCATAATGGGTTAATGTGTAAGGTGATGGGATTTATTACTATTAATGTGAGGCACATGGAGGTTAAATTCATCACACCTCGTGCCCCACAATAAGTGAAAGAAAGTCGTTTTTATTCTATTTTTTTACAGCGTACACATCATAAATGGCACAAATAAATTGTTGTGCAGGTTATCACGGCCACGCCAATACCGAATATGTGTATATTTTATGTATTGAGACTTATTTTAATGTTTATTGTAAAAAAGGTGTATGTGTATTTATTTATTTTTTTATTTATTACTCTATGTTTTTACTTTATTTTTAAACTTTCATGTACTGGCATATATCTATATGCCAGTACATTAGCCTGTGTACGGATAGTACACAGGCAGTTGTTAGGACATACCCAAGTATGCCCTAACAACAGGAAATATGGTAAGACAGCACTAGGGTACTTCAATGGAACCTGGGCTGTCTGCCCATATATGGTATGGCCCTCGATTGCGTCACAGAGATTCCTGTGTTGCGATCCTAGGGGCATCCCCCCTTCTCACTTCCTCTTGAATGCTGCAGTCAGCTTTGATCGCAGCATTCAGGGGAATAACGGCAGAGATAAGAGGTTTCTCTGATCTCCGCCGTTATAGAGTGGGGCTGCGGCTGTGTAATACAGCCATTGCCCCACTCCTGACATTAAGTGCGTGCGCGGTCAGCATGAGGTGATGCGGCCAGCGTTGCACTAATAAGCGGCGGCGCAGGCACTGAAGACAGAACATGGGGAGTGTTTTGCAGTGCGCCCGCCATGTTCTCTGTCATCAGTGCCGCCGCTCATTAGTGCAGCGCTGGCCGCATCACATTATCCTGACGGCACGCACTTGTCAGGACTCAGGAGCAGGGCAATGGCTGTATTACACAGCCGCAGCCCCGCTTTCATACATTCATGTATTGCTATACTTAGCTGCACCGCACAGCTTAGTATCGAAATACATGAAATAACGGTATCGAACCGTTTTGGGGATGCATGGTATCCAAACAGTATCGAAGTTTCGAAAAATCGTGCATCCCTAGTGGCAACAGCCCCAAAGATAAACAGACATTTTTAATGTTAGTAAAATATATGCCAGGTTCGGCCCATAGAAATGATAAACTTGTAGATGCTATAAATGCAACTGCATAAAACTATTTCATAGGTGTAAATTGATGAAATATTATTATAAGCTTATGTCTATAACTACATAAAAAAATTAATTCAACAATCAATGCCGCAGTACACAAATAAAAAAGTCTCTCTCTCCTGTTATGACCGTGCACCTAAAAGAGGCTCCAAAAAAAAACAGAACAGAACCTGGAGAAAATAAAAAGCAAAAACCTGATTTCCTTTTCAGTTACTAAAATGTAGCACTGGAGGAGGAAAAATATGATTATTTGGGTAGGAAAACAACCTATAGCTTTTTTTATTTTTGGAGAGAAAGAAGTGTGAGTACGTAGTGTGAAAAAGGGCCAAATATGGACAGTGACGTCAGGGGCTCCTCCAGAGTTTGAGTCCCCGGTCAGTATGTTGCCGACAGTATGTTGGGACTCCAGCATTGTAGCACCTGACATCATTGTCCATTTATGGGATAGTGACGTTAGGGGCTTCTCCAGGACCGGAGTCCCCAGCCAGATAGTTTATGATGCTCTGCCTGTCAACAATGGCGGGTTGTAAACAACCACCGGGATTGCCACCGGAGCCTCAGGGCTGGATCGCCGGGGGCAAGGATAGGTAAGTATTGCTTTTTGGTATATTTATTTCATTTGTAGCTCCTACTAAAAAAAAATAAAAAAAAAATCTATAACCCCTTTAAGAAGACACTACTTGTTCGGATTCCTGTCAGATGCAGTGTTGACTTGAGTTCCTTTTGTCTACCAAAATTCTCAAAACACAACACCACCCATTTCCAATATCAGACTCTTCGGGGATTGGTCCTGTATTGTGAAGCGATCATATCTCAGGATAGATGATATTGAAAATGTTTCACGTTTTTAATGTACATTTAAAGGGCCTTTTTCATTTTCTTTTGGCATCTATCCTTTAATGTGTTAAAAAGGGAAAGATTTTTTTCCAGGACTGAAGGGGAACAGAAAAATATGTATAAATAAAAAAAAAAAAAAAGTTACTTACTTGTGTTTTAGAAGCTGAACCTCCTCTTGATAAGATTCATCACTAGGATGGTCCTGGGCATTCTGCTTAGCTAGCTGTAATCTTGCAGTCTGCCAAGGAACAAAGCATTATAAACCAGTCTGCAAGATAAATAATAATAATAATAATAATATAAATTAGCAAGCACTAAATTGAAAAAAATATAAATAAATGTACCATACCAGTTCTAATCTCTCTTTCTCCAGCTCCTGGATCTTTTCTAGGTGTTCAGAAAGATCAGATCGATCATGCAGTTCACGGAATTGATCCTTCATTTGGAGAAGTTCTTTACTGATGCCACTAAAAGCCTGTGTAATCTCGTGAACCAACTGCCGGTAATGGATGAAGTCATAGTGTGGGCCAGATTTCAGATATGCCTGATGCCCTCTGGAATTATAAAAAATATATATATTAAAGGGTTATTTGCAGCCAAAATTGAAATGAATATTTCAAAGTCTGCGACACTTGTAATTTTTGCTCGTTCATTAGTTTTATTTCTACAGTAGAGTTCACTATTTTGTTGGGAATCTACAATTACTAATTGATTAATCTAGATACTCAATTATAGGACATCTGTAGAAATCCGCAGCGGAACGGTAGGTAGACCAGTAAAATGCTTTAACACACAGGATGCATTTGCAGTTTTTTGTGGAATTGGTTGTGGTTCAAAATCTTTCATATAGAACAAAACGGCTTACGACACTTTGCATAGAATAAAATGACATATGACCCAGTGCCTGACATGGCCAATTTAAAGCTCTCCAACAGCACCATATGTGGAGCTAAGCATGGAAATCACTGCTACAAAACACAGCTGGCATTAGAGAGGCTTATATGAGTAAAGGGGTGACGAAGCAATATGGAGGTACAGTAATACAGTTTTCTTTCGCCATTGCCCGTTTATGTGCATAGATCATTAATGCCCCTTTTTCATGGCTTTTAGGTTAAGATGCTATAGTCAACCAAAAAAAAAAAGACAAGAATCAATATTGCGTCCTACCGATAAAATGTAGTCAATGTCCTTAACCACATGCTTCTATTTCAATCATGTCTTTTATGGTTACCTATGCATGAAGAACACAACTTCAGATGGCACTAGTTCATTTCAGCCCTTGTACAGTTGTCAATGAAGTAGTCTAGTACTGCATAGACAGAAGTGATCTCAAAGCTTGCTATCAGACATATTTCTCATATTATAAGGGCTCATTCAGACGAGCGTGTATCATGACCGTGTGATGGCCGTTAAAAAAATGCCCGTCACACGGACTCATCTATTTCAATGGGGCCCTTCACTCGACCGTTGTTTCAACAGAGCGTGTGATGGGTCAGTGAAAAAATAGGACATGTCCGGTTTTACTGCGTGTCACGCATGCCTCCATAGACTCCAGTCTATGTCTATGGCCAGCTTAAAGGCATTTTCTCATGATGATCATATATCACCAGTCACTTAGGATACTATGGATGCCCACCGATCCGGAGAACGGGGGTCCTGGAGAGTCCTATGTGAATAGAGCAGGACTGCGCATGCCTGGCCATCGCTCCATTCACTTTCTATGGGGCTGCAGGAGATAGGCGGATCTTCGTTCTCGGGATCGGTGGGGGTTCCAGCACTCAGACCCTCCCCCATTAGACATTTATCATCTATCCTGTGGATAGGTGATAATCATAGAACCCCTTTAAAGGAAAAGCATCCAAATTAACCTATCAATGTTTATTTGAAGTGTGGGCAGAAATTAGAGTACCCAGAGGAAACCACACAAGCATGAGAACATACAAACTCCATGCAGATGTTGTCCTGATTGGACATGAGCCCATGATCTGAGTGCCAGTAAGCCACTGTGCGGCTATGGGAGCTGCTGTCTGGTTAAGTCAGAGCAGATAAGAAAATTACAGAGTTGCAACAGTGACAAAAATTAAGTCGTGCAATATGAAGCAGGAAATGACAGCACTGCAACAATGAAATTGTCAATCTTTTTTTTTTCTTTGTGCCTAAAGCGGACATTGCCAGTCATTCTGCTTTATATTTCTTATTACATTTGGGTAAATCCCAAATGTTATTAACAACAAGATCCTGCAGACAATAAACCGCACAATTTCTAGAGTGAATTTATGAGTATGTTTGTTGTTTAATCCTCAGTAACACAAATATGATTAACACATTGCAGAAATACCTCTATATTTCATATGGATAAAGGTTGTAAGACACAGAGCCAGCAGATGTCTTGAAGTCAAGCAATCCTCCAATATCCTGTCATGTGGGAACGTTTAACTTTTTATTATTATATACTTTTATTTTACGATTATTATTTTTTTCAAATAAATATTCCAGATATATAAAATAAATAAGCCAATGATTTTGGGCAGAAGTGTTAAAATTGGAACTCTCCATATTTTCGGTCTTTGAAAAATTGACTTGCAGATTGACCCCGAAAGATTAACCTTCAGAATCGAGTGTGTATACATAAAGGAGTGAATAAAAGAATGAACAAAGTTGCAGATGCATTCTCCATAGATGTGTGAAGAAATAATATTGCAGTTTTACAGCCGAAAGACGGAAAATCTGGTTTGCACATTGTAGCAGATACAGCTAAGATACTTGTATTGCATATATACAAGTGTTACAATGAGTATCCGGCAGTGTTGCCACCTTCTACACGTATAGGAGTCTGAAAGGCGAACAAGTCTTCTTTATAGAACATATGAAAAATGTATACTTCACGCTCACACAAATCTTCTTAAGCTATGTACATTCCTATCCATAGCTATTAATGGGTCGGATATATGCTAAAAGAATGTCTTTTTGGCATACACCTGGCCAGCATACAGTACCAGCCAAAAGTCTGGACATACCTACTCACAAAGGGGGTTTTCTTTATTTATCCTTTTCTACACATTTTAGAATATTAGAAATGTCATTGGATTTAACAGGTAATACAAATGGAACTATAGAGTGACCAAAAAAAGGTAATACAAAATACAACTATCTTATATGTTCGCTTCTTCAAAGTAGCCACAGTTTGCCTTGATAATAGCATGACTCCCTCTTGGCATTCTCTCAACGCTTGCCTTTAATTTTGTATAAACCACCAACAGTGTCGCCAGAAAATAACCCCAACACTATAACACCCGATTCCCCATGCTTCATGGTGGGAACCACAAATCCGTTCGTATCTAACAAAGACACGGTGGTTAAAGCCAGAAATCTCAAATTTGGACTCATCAGACCAGAGGACAGATTTCTAATGTCAGAATTTCCATTACCTTTGTTCCTTGGCCCAAACAAGTCTCTTCCTCGTGTGTCTCCTTTATTAGTGGTTTTCTTGCCACAATTCTACAATGGAGTATTGATTCACGCAGTCCGCTCTGGACTCTTAGGCTGGATTCACACTTTGTGAATTTATTGCAGATTTGTGAGCCAAAGCCAGAAGTGGATCCAGGAGAAGTTTAAAGCTTCATGCACACGACCGTGACCGTAATTACGGGTACGCCTGGCCACGGGCAGCCAGCCGTTTTCACGGGCAGCGCTCCCATTATAAAGTATAGGAACACGGTCCATAAAATAAAAAAATAGGACATGTCCTATTTTTTCTGGCCGGTTTCTACAGCACCGTCACCATCCCGTAGACATACGGGAAGGTGTCCGTCGGCCATAGAAATGAATGGGTCCATAATTACGGGCTATTTTACGGTCGCGTGCATAGGGCATTAGTTCTTCCTTTATATTTCCCATTCCTTTTGAAACCACTTCTGACTTTTGCTCAAAAATCTGTAACAAATCCATAATGTGTAAATCCAGAATTAGCGTCCTTTTAATGGAGCTAGAACAAGCGCCGATCAACGTGCTTTACTGTCGATCGGCGCTTGTTTAGCTCCATTTACACAAAGCAATCATGGTACTGTATAGGGACGAACAAGATCGTTTGCATCAGTGGCGATAGCAAATCCTGTATACACGGAGAGATGTGCTGAAGACAAGGATGATCTTTACTGATGCATAAAAGATGCAATCAGCCGACAAATGAGTAATCGTTTGTTTGACGGCTGATCGCTCCGCCCTTTAACACAAGCTGATGATCGGGAACGAGCGTTCCATTCCTCCGATCATCGGCTCGTGTAAAAGGGCCTTTAGACCGAATTTAAATGTTGCGGTTAATTTGAGTGTCTTGCTGCGATTTTCAGAAAAACACAGCCTAAGGCCCCATGCACACGGCCCGATTTGTGGATACCGTTCCGTATATGCAGATAAGTTGGACGACTACGGATCCGTATTTACGTATGGATGAAAATACGGGTATGTACATGGGGCTTAAGGCCTCATGCCCACGGGCTTGCCCGTAGCAACAGGCCGCGTTTGTGGGCAGTCGGCCACCGACGGCCCTGGACAGCTGCCCGCATTCTCGGCCCGTGCTCCCATACAAAAGTATGGGAGCACGGCCCGTAAAATGCAAAAGAACAGACATGTCTTATCTTTTGTGGTACACTTCTACGGCCTGGAAACCTTCCCGTAAAACACACAGAAAGGTGTCCGTGGTCAATGGAAGTGAATGGGTCCGTAATTACGGTCCGCAATTATGGACAATTTTTACGGTCATATGCATGACGCCTTAGGCTAGAGCTACACCTAGACGTTTTGTAGTGAGATTTTCCAATATTAAGTGTAGCCCTGGCCTTAAAAATTATGACTAAATAATTAATGTTGATGTTTAAAATAAAATGGGTGCATTTAAAATAAATATATATATATATATATATATATATATATAAAAATGTTGAACGTTATTGAATAAAACATACAATTTATTCATATATAGGCGTCAAGTACAATATTTGTGTAAAAAAAAATCTGAAGTGTAACCCCTTCCCAATCTATAGATCGATAGACATACGGCATAGCCCGAAAACCCGCTTCCCAACTCGCACGTTACAGCGGACACCTCACTGCAACTAGCGGGATCCCGCTCAACAAACCCCTTCGATGCGTTTGAATATGACCACGACATCCAAGCCATTAGAAACAGCGGGGTGGCAACAGGGGGCGGCCCTCTCTGACATTCAAAATCCCCCCCGCAACGTGGTCACGGGGTGCTGATGGTTGTCATGGCAGCCTCACACCACTCTACGGACTACTGGAAAAATAAAAAATAAAGTTATGGCTCTTGGAAAGCGGGAAGGGAAAAACTAAAATGAAAAAGCAAAAAATGGATCAGTCCTGAAAGGGGTAATTTCTAATAAAAACCCATTTATGACCACGTGGGGTTTTGGCGTACTTGGGAGAAATTTCTTTACAAATGTTGGGGTGGTTTTTCTTCTTTATCATTTGTGAAAATGAAAAAAATGCAATATTTTTGTGGAAAAAAAAAATTTTGATATTCATTTTCACGCCCTAATTCTAATAAATTCTGCAAGACCTGTGGAGTCTGAATGCTCTCTATACCACTAGATAGATTTCTTAAGGGGTGTAGTTTCCAAAATGGGGTCAGTTTTGGGGTGTTTCCACTGTTCTGGTACCTCAGGGGCTTTGCAAATGCGACATGACACCCATAAACTATTCCAGCTAAATTTGAGCTCCAAAAGCAAAATATTGCTCCTTCCCTTCGGAGTCCTGTCGTGGGTCCAAACAGCAGTTTATTACCACATATGGCGTATCGCCGTATATCAGGAGAAATTGCTTTACAAATTCTGGCATTCTTTTTCTCCTTTATTCGTTGTAAAAATTTCTATGTTTTTTCAGGAAAAAGAAAAGTAGATTTTCATTTTCAAGGTCTAATTCCACTAAATTCAGAAAAAAAAAACTGTGGGGTCAAAATGCTAACTATACCCCTAGAAAAATTCCTTGAGGTGTTTAGTTTGTTTAGTTTCCAAAATGGGGTCACTTTTGGGGTGTTTCCACTGTTTTGGTCCCTCCATGGCATTGCAAACGCGACATGGCACTGAAAACCAAGCAAGCAAAATCCACACTCCAAAATCCAAATGGCGCTCCCTCCCTCCAATTTATTACCACATATGGGGTATTGTCGTAATCAGGAGAAATAGCTTTACAAGTGTTGGGGTGCTTTTCATTCTATATTCCTTGTAAAAATTTTATATTTAAAAAAAAAAAAAAAAGCCGATTTTCATTCTCACAGACAAACTATAATAAATATAGCAAAAGACCTGTGGTGTCAAGATGCTAACTATACCACTACATAAATTCCTTGAGGTGTGTAGTTTCCAAAACCGTGTCACTTTTGGGGGATTTCCACTGTTTTGGAACAACAAGACCTCTTCAAACCGGACATGTTGCTTAAAATATATTCTAAAAAAACGAGGTCCCAAAATCCTCTAGGTCAGGGGTCTCAAGCATGCAGCCCTGGGGCTGTCATCTGCGAGCCGCGGGACACAGAGCCGCTAGTACAGACTCTGCTCCGGGACTCTGGAATTCCCTGACATAGCTGTCCACATATGGACAGCGATGTAAGGGTCTTCCCAGAGCAGAGTCCCGGGCAGAGCGCTAGTATCGGCTCTGCTCCTGGTCTCTGTGGAATTCCGTGCAAGTTCAATAACGGTATATTGTAATAGCTTGGACTTTTACGGACGCAGCGATACCAATTTTGTGTATTTTTTTTACATTACTTTTTTTACATTACTTTAGAGAAAAAATATGAAAAGGGTTTCTTTTTGGACTTTAAATATTTAATTTTTTCCACTAATAACTATTTACTTTTGTTTTTACATATTTTATTAGTCCCCATATGAGACTTGAACCAGCAATCGTTAGCTCACTGGTAGAATACACTGCAATACTAATGTATTGCAGTTTGTGATTTTTACAGGCTCCTGTAACAGCGCGATCGCTGTTTCTGTCCGTTAGTCCCGGGTATCAGCTGTAATACATAGCGGACACCCGCAGCGTATGGCACGAGCTCAGCGCGTGAGACGCTCCATATATCACCCCCACACCACGACATGCTATGCTATTAAGTCATGGTGCGCGAAGGGTTTAATTCGCAGCCGATGGTGGAAAGTGAAAATGACAATTTTCCACTGATGTGCCATTTTAGTGCATTATATGTTGTGCCCAGTTTGTGCCACAAATACCACAAATAAAATATTAACAGGGTTCTCCCGGGTATGGCGATGCCATATCGGTGGACATAAACGGCTGTTTGGGCAGACTGTAGGGCTCAGAAGGGAGGGATGCTATTTGGCTTTTGGAGCGCAGATTTTGCTTGGTAGTAGCTCTGGCGTTTTGCTGGTATTTCAGTTTATAATGTGGGGGCAAATGTAGGCTGGGCAGAGTACATCAGGGGCATAATAAGAGGGTATAATAATGAGGTAAATAAATAATAATCCGCAGATATGTGGCCAGTGTTGCACTTATATTATAAATGGCGCCCGATCTTATCCGCTTTTGGAACGCTCTGCACATTTTGCATCGCCATAACCTGGGAGCCGGAACTTTTTTTATCTTTTCACCACCGGAGCCGTGTGAGGGCTTATTCGTTGTAGGACAATCTGTAATTTTCATTACACGTAGTGTAATGCATTCCAACTGTCATTGTGACCTCCGGGTGGTCCTCATAGGCTTCTGTACATGGCAACCCGGAAGCCATTGTCTGGCGTCCGGTTGCCATGGGTACGATCGCCAGCCCCCATGATTTCACATGGGGGCTGCCGATCGGCGCTAAACACCTTAATTGTGGCGTTCAAATCGAACGCCGCAATTAAGGGGTTAACTGCCGAAATCAGCGGCGATAGGCCGCTGATCGGCAACGGGGAATGCAGGGCAGACGCCCTGCACAGTTAACCGCCGCTGCGGTGTAGCGCCGCGCGGCGGTTAACTGTCAAAGCACAGACGTAACTGCACGTCAAGGTGCGCGAACTTACTGCACACCTCGACGTAGTTACGTCAAGGTGCGGGAAGGGGTTAATGTCTATCTGTATTCACAGCACAGCGTGATCTCGCGAGATCACGCTGTGCTGTCGCATACTCCCACAGTAACTTCAACTAAGTGTCGGGAGTGTGAATAGACATCGCGTCCTGGCTGGAGGCAATGTCTATTCACTCACAAGACACTTCAGTAAAGTTAAAGTGAGTGTATGTGACAGTACAGCGTGATCTCGCGATATCACGCTGTGCAGTGAAAGAAGCTGGGCTGGAATGAAGAGAAGTGTATGACGCTGATTGGTCACTGATTGGTCAGCGTCATACACTTCTCTTTACAACGCCCAATTGGTAAAAAGGTAAAAAAAAACGCAGTTGTCTATTAAGAAACTAATTAGCATAAATCTAAAATTGTTGATAAGTTGCACAAAAATCATCTTTTTTTCAAAATAAAAAACACTTATCTTCATTACAGCGCCGATCAGATTATGTAGGAGATAGGGCACTTATAATGTGGTGACAGAGCCTCTTTAAGAGCGTCAGGCACTGAAGACAGAGAACATGGAGGTACTTTGCAGCAATTTTGCCATGTTCTTTCTTCAGGGCTGGTGCCGACGCTCATCAGTGCTGCTCCGGCCACATCACATCATGCTATTCACTAAATTCATGTGTTACAATACTAAGCGGTGTGGCCGCACAGATTAGTGTCTAAATATATGAATTCACGGTATTGGACCATTTGAGGGTGCAAGGCTTCAAAATAGTATCGATATTTCGAGGCGTCGTGCAACCCTACTATAGTGGTATTATTGCAAAGTGAAAGTGTTTAGAAACCACAGCAGCTCAGCCATGAAGTGGCAGACCACATAAAGTGACAGAGTGGAGTTGCCAAATGCTGAGGCGCATAGTGCATAAAAGTCGCCAAAGCTCTGCTGACTCAATAACTGCAGAATTCCAAACCTCCTCTGGCATTAACATTCATGCAAAAACGGTGCACAGAGAGCTTCATGGCATGGGTTTCCAAGGCCAAGCAGCTGCATGCAAGTCTTACATCACCAAGCACAATGCCAAGGGTCGAATGGAGTGATGTAAAGCACGCCGTCACTAAACTCTGGAGCAGTGGAAACATGATCTGTGGAGTGACGAATCGCGCTTCTCTAACTGGTAGCCTGATGGACGAGTCTGGTTTTGCCAGGAAAATATTTCCTGCCGGACTGCATTGTGCCAACTGTAAAGTTTGGTCGAGGAAAGATAATGTTATGGGGTTGCGTTTCAGGAATTGCACTAGGTCCCTTAGTTCCAGTGAAGATAAATCTATGCGGTTGAATCCAATACTGGAGGAGGAAGCGGACTACTCCTTGCTCCAGAATTCAGTATGTAATGCCAGCTGTGAGCGGCTCGACACAGACAGGGGCAATGTAGTGATGTCATTGTGCCTGTCTGCGCAGAGCCACACACTGCACAGAGCAGAGGGATCTCCTCCACTCTTCCTGGGAATGGGGAAAAGTAAATGAATATTTATTTTCTTTATTAGGCACTATGGTGCATTATACTGTGTGGTGGCAGCTATGGGGGCATTGTACTGTATGAGGGCAGCTATGGGGGTATTGTACTGTATGAGGGCAGCTATGGCGTTATTGTACTGTATGAGGGCAGCTATGGGGGCATTATACTGTATGAGGGCAGCTATGGGGGCATTATACTGTATGAGGGCAGCTATGGGGGCACTATACTGTAATGAGGGCAGCTATGGGGGCACTATACTGTAATGAGGGCAGCTATGGGGGCACTATACGGTGTGGGGGCAGCTGTGGAGGCATTATACTGTGTGGGGGCAGCTGTGGAGGCATTATACTGTGTGGGGGCAGCTGTGGGGGCATTATACTGTGTGGGGAGGCGCTATAGGGGCATTATACTGTGTGGGTACAACTAAGGGGTCATTATAATGTGTGGCGGGCCCACTGAGATGTGTTTCTCTCCTCTGTATTCTTCCAACGTTGTGGGAACTGTTTGGGGTTCAGCTCTTTTCTGTTTCAGCATGACTGTGACCTAGTGCAGAAAGCAAGGTCCATAAATACATGGCTGGGTTAGTTTCGTGTGGAAGAACTTGACGGACACGCAGAGCCCTGACCTCAACCCTATCAAGCACCTTTGAGATAATGCAGAATGGAGATTGTGAGGCAGGCCCTGTCATCCAACATCAATGTCTGACCTCACAAATGCTTTCTGGATGAATGGCCAAAAACGTCTACAGACAGACTCCAAAACTTTGTAGAAAGCCTTCCCAGAGGAGTGGAAGCGGTTTTAGCTTTTGGGGGGGGGGGGGGGGGGGAGCAGCTCCATCTTAATGTCTATGGATTTAGAATGGGATGTCAGAAAAGCTCCAGTAAGTGTAATTTATAGGTGTCCCAATACATTTATCTTTAGAGTGTATGTGATCATGATGTGGCGATATCATTTGGCTCTTGTATAGCAGTATTACCTGTATTATTGAGAGGCTGTGTAAAGTACAGCAGTTGAGTGTCAGAAGAGTCTACTGTACTGTACACAGCCTTTACAATAATACACTCATACAGTTATCATGTAATGCTCGTTCTTGCACTGGGGAGAACACCTGCTGACTACGACTACTACTGTTAGCAAGTGTTCTTTGCCGGCACAGCAGCGCTAGGACAGGCAGGGCAGGCTGTACAGTATAGCAAATTATTGGGTAGAATATGTGGCGGATGGTGTTTGTGAAGAAAGGATCCCAGTGTCCTCTCCAAAAGAAGAGACTAGGATCCTTTCTCCCCGATAAACGGCAGTCAATTCTTCTGCTCAGCTTGCTGTATTAGGGGCTGTGTGCACAACACAGAGTCCGGCAAAAGCTTCATAAAGAATTTTTAACCCCCCGCCTCCCTTTATAAAAAATTCTGCATATGCCCCTGCTTGCTTGACTGGAAAATGACACCCATTCCTATAAAAAAAAAAAATAATCTATCTCCATTGTCCACACAATTGCCTAAATGAAACTATATGTAAGTATAAGTGTATACACAAATGCTCTTTCCTGGCCAATCACTTTTTTTCAGGGGGATTTTTTTGGGAAAATTTTAACGTCACAAAAATATGTGTAATATATTTCCTGTGAGGTCCATTTTCTGCCTTACACGGTACCCTGTTATTGCCATAGGTTTCAATTATCATTATCTTTGTTGAGACTAGCTAACCCCTCCGCCACAGAACAAACGCATAGTACAATTTGCCTTTGTACCTAGACTCTAATATAATTCCCACTCCGAACATGCCTGTTATGGAGCAATTAACCGCAACGGCAGAAAATCTGCAAGTGTTTAGTGACCCCCCTTATGTATTTTTTCCTGAAGCTGACAATAAATCAGAGAGGTACTTTAACTGGCTAACCAATACCAAAATATTATCTAGTGTTATGGATACACTAGGAAGAACAAGGCTGCAGTAAGCAAACAAAATTAAAATCAGGCAGTTCTCAGCTCTGTTATTCTTTACGAAAGTGGAAAAAATAAATAGGCGGAACAAGACGTAAAGCATTATGTTGGATTGCTGATGAAGTCCAGATGAAGTGAATGGGGAAAAATGAAACATCTTGTATTTTATTTCAAAGACGGCCACATGCAAATGTATCCAAGTTATAATCAAATTGTATACAGTATTCCTAGCTCACTTATGTCAGGGGATGTGTGATACCAATGGTCTGGTGGTCGGTTTGGTAAAACATGGCACGAACAATAGCCTTAAAAGCGCACAATACATTGGAATGAAACGGTTGCAGGTGATAACAATGTTTCGCTAAACATCTGTGAATAAAACACCTCATAAAAAAGGAATGTTTCACATCGAACACCTCATCCTCCTACTGTTGACTTTTACTTTAAAGGGAAACAACACTGCCAAATTGACAACCCACCTGCTCCTCTTCAGCACATTTCTCCAAGTGTCTGATCTGCACAAATAGCAATTCCCTAACCCACATCTATACATGCTGGAGCTATACTATAATAGGACTGATAATAGATGAGAGAAAAAGGACACGGCACCAGATGGAAGTGTAGAAGAAGTTTGGTTTTCCGGGGAAACAATTTTTATGCTTCCTTTTCCAAAAGTGCAAATACTGGCAGGTAAATGCAATGAGGTGCAAGCTGCTGCCGATCCCCAAACACCTTAAGGAGTTGCCTTGATGAAAATTGCAAAGAAACAAAATAAAAAAGAGGGATACTGTAGGCGCTGCTTGGTTGATAAAAGTTGGTTTATTGCATAAAAGCAAGGTAAACAGATTGAAACGCGTTTCAATGCCAGACTGGCGTCTTCCTCAGGCAGATAACACATGCAATAAAAGATCATGCATATATATACACAGACAAGTGAACAGTGATAGGGTCAATTCAAACGAGGCAGTGAAAAACCGCCAAAACCGGGGAAAGGTCAAAGGTCACAGAGAAACTATTGTTTACGCAGTTGATAAAAAGCAATGTGGCATATGAATGGTCCATGTATAACAGTGTAACCTAGCCTACACAGATCGTATGTTAGGTACGATGCCCGTAAAGTACAGTCAGTTCATGTTAAAAAACAATTCATATTTTATAAATTTCCATCGAAAAAATGGGGTGAAGACCATATGTGACAAGATGAATATGATGTAAATATGGAACATATAAAACATATATAAAACACGTTAGTGACCGCCAATACGCCTTTTAACGGCGGCCACTAACGGGCTTTATTCTGATGCATATGCCTTTTTACGGCACTGTATCATGATAAAGTAAACAGAGCAGGGAGCCGTCAAATCTCCCTGCTCTCAGTTGCTAGAGGCAGCTGAGGGCTGGGGGCGTACCCGCTCTGCAGGGGGAGATCGATATTAGTATCGATCTCACCCGTTTAACCCTTCGGATGCGGTGCGCAATAGCGTGCACCGCATCTGAGTGGTTTTGGAGAGAGGGAGGGAGCTCCCTCTCTCTCCCACCGACACCCGGCAATACGATCGCCGAGTGTCTGTGTCTCCAATGGCAGCCGGGGGCCTAATAAAGGCCCCCAGGTCTGCCTGGAGCGAATGCCTGCTAGGTCATGCCGCAGGCATGACCTAGCAGATGCCTGTCCGTTTTAAACGGACAGGGAGTAATACACTGCAATACAAAAGTATTGCAGTGTATTATAATAGCGATCGGAGAATCGCATATTAAAGTCCCCTAGTGGGACTAGTAAAAAAGTAAAAAAAAAATGTAATAGTTAATTTAAAAAAAAATGAAAAACCCACCTTTTCCCCTTACAAACTGCTTTACTATTAAAAAACCAAAATAAAGTAAAAAAAGTTACACATATTTGGTATCGCCGCGTCCGTAACGACCCCGACTATAAATTTATTACATTATTTAACCCGCACGATGAACGCTGTAAAAAATGTAATAAAAAACTATGGAAAAATTGCCGTTTTCTGTGAATCCTGACTTAAAAACAATTTGATAAAAAGTGATCAAAAATTCGCATCTACTCCAAAATGGTACCAATAAAAACTACAAGTCTTCCCGCAAAAAAAAAGCCCTCATAGAACCGCATCGGCGAAAAAATAAAAACGTTACGGCTCTTCAAATATGGAGACACAAAAACAAATAATTTTGAAAAAAAAGCGTTTTTACTGTGTAAAAGTAGTAAAACATACAAAAACTATACAAATTTGGTATCGTTGCAATCGTAACAACCCACTGAATAAAGTTATTGTGTTATTTATATAACACGATAAACGGTGTTGATTTAAGACGCAAAAAAGTGTGCCAAAATTTCAGGTTTTTTTTTTATTCCCCCCCCAAAAAAAGTTTATAAAAGTTAATCAATAAATATGTCCCCCAAAATGGTGCTATTAAAACATACAACTTGTCCCGCAAAAAACAAGACCTTATACAGCTATGTCGACGCAAAAATAAAAAGGTTATAGCTCTTGGAATGAGACGATGGAAAAACGTAAAAAATGGCTTGGTCATTAAGGTTTAAAATAGGCTGGTCATTAAGGGGTTAAAGACTCCTTACTGTGTATCGGATAGAGGGAGGTCACACCTGCGAGAGCCATCGCAAACAAGGACCTTGGAACGCACAAACAACAGGCGTTGTATGGGCATCATGACAACCATCACGGCAACTCGTGAGGGCCAGATGTCAATGGAGCGCACAGTGGAACGCAAACCGGACCACACGGAGCAAAGTACAGAGGGGAGATGAATGGTAAGTGCAAACCTATAATTTTATATTAATAAACATTTGTGCTTTACAGTCATCGCAATTACTAAAATATTAAGCTATTAAAATATCTAAATGCTCCGTTGAGGGAGAGATTAGTGTATGCATGAAATATAATATTACGATAACAATTTGTTTGGAAAACAGACTAATAAACTAATGATAGTATAGTAATAATAATATAGTAATAGTATAGTAATAATAATACAGTTGCTGAAATACAGTTTAGACAAGGTATATTATTAGATTGACAATGGGATGATAAGTACAATGAAAATATTATAAAAATATAAATTATAAAAATATATGTCAAGGGGAGATGGTTTAAAAAACAGGACAGTTGCTAAGATACAGTTGCTAGGGCCGGGGATATTATTAGATTGATAATGGGAAGGGACATAGAATTGCGGAATTAATCTAAGATTCCGTGATGTCATTAAGCCCATTAAAGAGGCTCTGTCACCAGATTTTGCAGCCCCTATCTGCTATTGCAGCAGATCGGCGCTGCAATGTAGATTACAGTAACGTTTTTATTTTTTAAAAACGAGCATTTTTGGCCAAGTTATGACCATTTTCGTATTTATGCAAATGAGGCTTGCAAAAGTACAACTGGGCGTGTTGAAAAGTAAAAGTACAACTGGGCGTGTATTATGTGCGTACATCGGGGCGTGTTTACTACTTTTACTAGCTGGGCGTTGTGTATAGAAGTGTCATCCACTTCTCTTCACAACGCCCAGCTTCTGGCAGTGCAGATCTGTGACGTCACTCACAGGTCCTGCATCGTGTCGGCACCAGAGGCTACAGATGATTCTGCAACAGCATCGGCGTTTGCAGGTAAGTCGATGTAGCTACTTACCTGCAAATGCGGATGCTGCTGCAGAATCAACTGTAGCCTCTGGTGCCGACACGATGCAGGACCTGTGAGTGACGTCACAGATCTGCACTGCCAGAAGCTGGGCGTTCTGAAGAGAAGTGGATGACACTTCTATACACAACGCCCAGCTAGTAAAAGTAGTAAACACGCCCCGATGTACGCACATAATACACGCCCAGTTGTACTTTTACTTTTCAACACGCCCAGTTGTACTTTTGCAAGCCTCATTTGCATAAATACGAAAATGGTCATAACTTGGCCAAAAATGCTCGTTTTTAAAAAATAAAAACGTTACTGTAATCTACATTGCAGCGCCGATCTGCTGCAATAGCAGATAGGGGCTGCAAAATCTGGTGACAGAGCCTCTTTAAGGATGTAAGGTCCCCAACTTATAGATCCAGAAATTCTCCCTCTGTTTGAGTCTGGTAAATCTGTCAGAAAATTCACACGGTATGCTTTCAATGGGAGTGACTGTCAGGACATCAAAGGGATACGCTATGTTTCAGATAACCATTTTTAACATTAAACCTATGTTTATTCATCCTATCCCTAAGGGTTTGGGTTGTGCGCCCTACATATTGGAGGTTGCATGTGCATTGTAGTAAGTAGACCACATAGCTGCTGCCGCAATTCAAAAAGCTTTTTATTGCGAAACTTTCATTAGTTACCAAAGATGTAAAATAGGATATCTTAGTATTGATATTCAAACAACATAGGCATCTTGTTTTCCCACAACGGAACGAGCCGTAGGTAGTCAGAGGTGTTTTAGGGGGGTGCTGTTGGACAGTGCGTAATTTGTTGGGTGCAATAAGGTTCCTCAAAGTTTTCGCCCTCCTATAGATGATCTTGGGTCTTGTTGGAATAAGATCTTTCATGTATTGGTCATTAGTGAGAATGTGCCAATGTTTTTGCAATGTGGAGCTCATCAGTTTACTCCCTTTATTGTAAGTAGTGATGAAATTGCATCTGAAGTCACCTGACTTATTTGTGGTAATGGTTCGAGGGTTTAGGCAATCCAGTTGTGTAAGTGATTTTGCTCTGGTTTCAGCGCCTTTGATCAGGCTGGAGGGGAATTTTTTTTCTTTGAACCTTTTCCTCAATAGATTACATTCTTTTTGAAAATCTTGTTTACCTTGCTTTTATGCAATAAACCAACTTTTATCAACCAAGTAGCGCCTACAGTATCCCTCTTTGTTATTTTGTTTCTTTGCAATTTTTATAATAGGACTGGACATTTAAACCCCAGCAGCTTCTCTTATAGCAGACATTCTGCTGACGTATCCGGATGGTATTTTATCAGCCTGCCAGTAAAGCATGGTAAACTGGATCAGTTCAATATGTTAAACAGTGTATTCCTGGCAACATCCTTGCCCATGCTCATAGCAGCACAGTTTAGTTGCGCACGTGTGTCATACAGGTACCTCAAGTCACTCATATGACTAGGTCACATAGATTTTAATTTGGATCTGGCCTTCAGTGGCCAGTCTTATTGCAGAGCCTTTACAGGAGTACATGAAGTCCCTACAATTCAGAGCTTCTATTGATCCATAATATGTACATAAGTCCTATGGTTCTATGGTCTTGGGTGCCTTGCTATTTGTTTTTGTCTTCACATTCAGTAAAACTAAGGCCTCGTTCACATCTGTATTGAAGGCTCCGTTAGGGACCTCCATCACAGATCCGGCCGAGATTACCGGAGACCCTGATGGAAAACCGACGGAACCTATTAAAGTCAATGGGGTCTGTCGGCCGCCGGTGGTGTCTGTCGTGAAACGGGACCATTGCTTTCCATTGTTCTGCTCCTCTGACAAAGCAGAACAACGGAACACACCGACGCAGGTGTGAACGAAGCCTAAAGACCAAATGCCAAAGTCAGACAGAGCATGCAACAAAACACAGAAAAAAAATTTACTAGTGTTTTATATAATATATACAAATATTGGTCAAAAGTCCACAGAACTTAAAGGGGTTTTCCACGTTATTAAAAAATTGGGCCAATATAGTGGGGATGCAAAAAAAAAAATTAACCATTACTTACCTCACGGATCCCCGTTGTTCCAGCACTGCCGCTTCAGTCCCTCCCCGCCGCTGTGTATTGAAATACAAAGCATTCGGAAAGTCTTCAGACCCTTTAAGTTTTTTCACATTTTGCTATATTGAGGCATTATGCTAAAATAAAGAAAAATCCCCATCATTCTGCACTCAATACCACATAATGACAAAGTGAAAACAGAATGTTAGTAATCTTTGCTAATTTATTGAAAAGGAAAATCTAAAATATTGCATTGACATAAGTATTCAGACCCATTACTCAGGACTTAGGTGAAGCACCTTTGGCAGCGATAACAGCCTCCAGTCTTCTTGGCCATGAGGCCACAGGGTTTGCACACCTGGATTTGGAGATTTTCTGCCATTCTTCTCTGCAGATCTTCTCAAGCTCGGTCATATTAGATGGGGACCGTCGGTGGACAGCAATTTTCAGGCATCTCTAGAGATGTTTGATTCGGTTCAAGTTAGAACTCTGGCTGGGCCACTCAAGGACATTCAGAGTGGTCCCGAAGCCACTCCTGTGTTGTCTTGGCTGCGTGCTTAAGGTCATTGTTGGACGGTGAACCTCCGGCCCAGTCTGAGGTCCAGAACACTCTGGTTCAGGTTTTTATTAAGAATACCTCTGTACTTTGCTCCATTCATCTTTTCCTCAACCCTGACCAGTCACCCTGTCCCAGCCGCTGAAAAACACCGGCATAGCACGATGATGCCACCACCATGCTTCACTGTAGTAGCATTGGGCAGGTGATGAGAAGTGCCTGGTTTCCACCTGACATGACGCTTAGAATTGAGGACAAAAAGTTCAATCTTGGTTTCATCAGACCACAGAATCTTGTTTCTCACAGTCTGAGAGTCCTTTAGGTTCTTTTTTGCAAACTCCAGTCAGGCTTTCATGTCTTTTACTGAGGAGATGTTTCTTTCTGACTGGCCACTCTGCCATAAAGCCCAGATTGGTGGAGTGCTGCAGTAATGTTGGCCTTCTGGAAGTTTCTTTTATCTGCACACAGGATCTTTGGAGCTCAGTCAGTGACCATTGGGTACTTGGTCACCACTCTTACCAAGGCCCTTATTTACCCTTCTCCAGTTCTGTGCCTCCACACAATCCTGTCTCTGAGCTCTACAGGCAGTTCTTTCCTCCTCATGGCCTGATTTTTGCTCTGATATGCATTGTTAGCTGTGAGAACTTATATAGACAGGGGTGTGTCTTTCCAAATCATGTCCAATTAAATGAATTTACCACAGGTGGACTCCAATCAAGGTGTAGAAACATTTCAAACATGATCTAGAAAAACGGGAGACCCCCAGAGCTAAATACTTATGTCTGAATACTTATGTCCATGCAAAATTTGAGTTTTCCATTTTTGATACATTGGCAAAAATTTCTAAAATTCTGTTTTCACTTTGTCAGTATGGGGTACTGAATGCAGAATGATAGGGAAATTTCTTTTTATTTTAGCACAAGGTCTCAACATAACAAAATATGAAAAAAGTGAAAGGGTCTGAAGACTTTCTGAATGCACTGTAGCTACAGCGATGATGTGCTTGTATACCCACATGATTGCTGCAGCCAATCACTGGTCTCAGTGTGTATACGGCCCAGGATGCCAGTGCTTGGCTGCAGCGATCACGTGAGTATACGTGCATGTCATCGCTGCAGGCATGTCAATAAACAGCAGCGGGGAGGAATGGAGCGGTAGTAATGGAACGACGGGGATCTGTGAGGTAAGTAATGGCTTTTTTTTTTTTTTGCATCCCTCCTACATCGGCTAATTTTTAAAATAACTCGGAAATTCCCTTTAATACCAAATTGAGGAAACATGTATGCAGTATAATATACAGAACTTTTGAGACTTCATATGAAAGATGTTTTTTATTTGGCCAACACATTGTTGTGCTATACAAAATGAAGGTACTCACTCATCAAAGAGATGGTATGTCTCCACACGTTCAGCTTGTAACTGGTAAAATCTTTGTATAAGGAGCCGGAAATCATTATCTGTCTAAAGAACAGAGAAATAGGATAGTGAAGATAAATAAAAAAAAAAACAGTAAAGGGCAATTATATATTTTATTACCTTGGCATCTGTCAAGTGGTGGGATATATAAGGCAGCAAGTTTTTGAAGTTGATGTATTGGAGGCAGAAAAAATAGGCAAGTGTAAGGATCTGAGAGAATTTGACAAGGACCAAATTGTGACATCTATGGCAGATCTTGTGGGGCGTTCCCAGTATGAAGTGGTTAGTACCTACCAAAAGTGGTCCAAGGAAGGACAACTGGTATACTGCTCACATGGACTATGGATGCCCAATGCTCATGGACTCGCGAGAGGAGCGAAAACTAGCCTGTAGAGTCTGATCCCACAGAAAAGCTACAGCCGCCCAAATTGGTGAAAAGTTAATGCTGGTTATGATACAAAGATGTCAGAACACACAGTGCATTGCAGCTTGCTGCGTTTGGGGCTGTGTAGCCACAGACTGGTCAGAGTGCCCATGCTGACTCCTGTCCACCAGCAACAGACCCTGCAATGGGCTCGTAAGCATCAGAACAGGACGATGGAGCAATAAAAAAAGCAGGTGGCCTGGTCTGATGAATCACATTTTCTTTTACATCACGTGGATGGCACCGTGTGCGTCGCTTACCTGGGGTAGATATGGCACAGGGATGCACTATCAGAAGAAGGCAAGCCAGCAGCGGCAGTGGGATGCTCTAGGCAATGCTCTGCTTGGAAGCATTGAGTCCTGGCATTCATATGGATATTACTTTGACACGTACCACAAACTTAAACATTATTGCAGAGTACAACGCTGTATGGCAACGGTGTTCCCGAATAAAAGTGACCACTTTCTGCAGGATAATGTGCCCTGCCACACTGCAAAAATTGTTCAGGAATGGGTTGAGGAACATGACCTCAATCCGATCGAGCATCTGTGGGATGTGCTGTAAAAACAGGACTAAAAGGTATTCCCAACTTAGACATTTATGGCACATCCACAGGACGTGCCATAAATGTCTGATAGATCCAGGTCCCAGCTCTGGGACACGCACCTATATCAAGAACGGTGGTCACTCAACCCCCCGTCGCCTGGTGCGGCGGCCGCAGTCTGCCGATTCCAGGTGGGTACTCAGATATATCGGATATTTATGGCATATTCTGTGGCTATGCCATAATTGTCTAAGATGGGAAAACCCCTTTAAAAGGATATACTGCTAACATCTTGGTGCCAGTTAGGTCAGAGCAGTAAAAAGCATATGCAGATTCTGCACTATACTCCCTCGGATGCCATACATCGGACCTAAATTTCCCTAAAAGCACTGTAGGGAAACAATTTACAGTGCACAATCCAGTTATGTTCCGGCTTTGAATAGATATTACATTTTTTTATTGACTTTTTGCAGAAGAAACAGTTCTACAAAACATTTCTAGAACAGATTCAATTAAAAAACGGGTGCTTGGGAGTCACAAACAGCGCATGAAAGGGTCTGGATGATGGAGGGGGCATGGTCCGATGCGAGAGTATTCTGTGTAATGAGAAATAACATGGCAGCACTCATAAAATGTACATTCAAATACAACTTTGGATTAGTAAGCAAAGGACCTAAAAAGAAAACTGCTATACAGTCAACTGCAAAATTCCAAAGTTCAAAACTCCCCATGAAATGGTTTTCCCTATTTTTTTCTAGGCAGTGTTGGGTGGCTCCTAATTCATTCCTTGCTCTGTGAAATAAAAAAAAAAGTGTTTTTTATGGAACAGTTCTACTGTGTAAATGAATCATCAATCTGTGTTGTGTTTATTGTCTAACCTTCTATTCTCACTAAATGAGTGTATTCATGCGGAGACCAGCCTCACATTATCTGGGGAACACTACGGTATACATAGATAAAGCTGCATCACCATCTGCTGGTGTCTTAGAGATATATATGACTATCTTTTTTACAATTCACCGTTTAACATTGTATTATTTCTAAAATTAATACATCAAAGGGTTAATCCCATCGTAAACATGTATGGCATATCCACAATATGCCATAAATGTCCCACCTAAGGGACCCCCAATTTTTCAGAGAATGGGGGAGGAGGGGGGGGGGGTCACAGGACTTCAATAGTCCTCTCCATTGAAGTCTATAGGAGTTACAGAAAGAGCCAAGCAAGTAGTCAATAGAGAGGGTGTAATAGAATCGTGTACATCTAAGGGCCCTAGATTAATTTAGAAAAGTAAATTAATTACATTAAATGTAAAGGAAATGACTACCTCTGCTATAGACCAGCAAGGTATTCTACCTGAAGACACTCACTTTAAAAGCAAGTCCTTGAGTCATTACAGTTGTGCCATTCTATCCAGGCTTTGCAGTCACTTTGCGGTGACATTGTGGTTTTTGCCACAATACTGCAGCAGAAAACCAGATATGACCACATCGTGTGATAACAACCAGCGAATTCACGCTGTGCAACAATTAAGTCCCACGCAAACTTTACCGAAGTGTCGGGAGTGTGAAGAGACATCACGTCCTGGCTGGAGGTGATGTCTATTCACTGTCAAGACACTTCAGTAAAGTTAATGTGGGTGTATGTGACAGCACAGCGTGATCTTGCGAGCTCACGCTGTGATGAGTACAAAAGGACATGAATGGAGAGAAGTGTATGAGGCTGATTGGTCATTGTCATACACTTCTCTCCACAACGCCCACTTGGTCAAAAGTTAAAAAACGCCCAGTTGGGCATTAAGAAAGTAATTAGCATAAATCTAAAATTGCTCATAACTTGCTCAAAAATGGTCAAAATAAAAAATCTATCTACATTACAGCACCAATCACATTATGTAGGAGATAGGGCACTTATAATCTGGTGACAGAGCTTCTTTAGAGGCCGGGTCCCCATGGGTCGGATACGCTGCGTGAAAACTATGCAGCGTATCCGATCTGAAACCCACAGCACATTCAGTCTACAAAACCGCACCACATTGTGGCGCAGTTTTTCGGGCGGAATTTCTCCTGCAGAAAGCAGCGCTGAAAAAGACCAAAACGTTTATATTTTCCCCCTCTCGTTCTTCTGTGGTAGACCGGCCTCCGAAGAGGACTTCGCAGGCCATGTGACCATTGCAGCCTGGGATTGGCTGCAGTGGTCACATGGGATGAAACGTTACCCCAGGAGGCCGGACTGGAGTAGAAGCAGGGAACTCTGGGTAATAACTTTGTTTTTTTCCTTACTTGCGATTTTTGCTGCAGAATCGCTGCGATTCCGTCACAAAAGCCGCATTCTGCAGCGAGTTTTGCATCCCCATCTAATTCAAATGGGGAAAACCCCCGACAGAAAACCAACTAAACCGCAGCCTAAATTGACATGGCACTGAAATTCCGCACTGCAGGTCAATTTATTAACGTTTACGCTGCGGTTTTTTTCCGCAGCGTGGACATGAGATTTTCTAGATCTCATGCAGTTTGCTGCTACCGTAAATGCTCCGCACAGAAATCCGTTTGAACCCGGCCTAAAAAGGCATGGGTGTTTTTAAGTTAAGGTCATTAGACCCTGGTTGGGATTTAAAGGGGTTTTCCAGCCAATAAAAATTGATGGGCTAGCCTGAGGATAGGCTATCGATAGCTAATGGGTCGGGGTCCAACTCCCGTAACCCCCACCGATTAGCTGTTTTGAAGGGGCCCCAGCGCTCGTACAAGCGCTGCTTCCCCTTAATTTCTTTTTGCTTGCTGTGAATCTTAGAAATGCATTTAGCGGCGATTCACAGGTATTGCAGCCTTCCAAAGGCAGGCTGAGTACCCATTAGACTAAAAACCCCCTTTAGGCTGAATTCTCACACAGCGTTTTGCTGCATATTTAATGGTGTTTTTACGTGCGGCCTGTTAGATTAAAGTCTATAGTAAAATACAATGCACTACGCATTTTGGTTCGTGTTTTTTTGAGGCAATTTTGTGGTCAGTGGTGTTTTTCGCAAGCGTAGCATTCTCTAGGGATGGCGCTTTTTCACATAGGCTTCAAAAACGCCATAAAAAAGCATGTACAAAATCACACCAAGACGAAACCACTAAAAAAAAAAAAGTCTTAAAAAACGCAGATTACATTTTAATAAAAATACATTTTAGACATGCTCTTTGATGCAGTTTAAAATGTCAGAAAATGTTCAGTTCTGAGTTTTCTGACACTGATTATGACGCAGTGTGTCAGAATCAAAGTAAAAAAAACAGCCTCCTATTGATTTCAATGGGAGGTGGAGGTGTTTTTTTCCGCTGCGGTTTTTAGCCGCCCGCAGTATTAAAAAAAATTAAAAAACAAAAAAAAAAAAACGGCATGCTCTTTCCTCCCACGTTTGCCTCTCAGACCTCCCATTGACATCAATGGGAGGCAGAGAAAGCAGTTTTTGCAGTGTTTTTTGCTCGCGGTGATCAATGGATGCGACCGAAAAACGGTGCAAAGCAAGGGCAGGCAGGTCAAAATCTGGCTCAAAATTCCTGAAGGAGTTTTGAGGTAGATTTTTCTGCATGCAAAAAAACTGTTAGCACACTGCATGCTATACAATCATGCATGATCTCACACAATTTTCACACTGCAAGGATATTGCGCTATGTTCAATCTAGTGTGGTAATCATGCTCAATATAGCGCCGTGAAGCCCAGGCTTTAAACATATCTATTAACCCCTTAGTGACCACTAATACGCCTTTTCACGGGGGTCACTAAGGGGCCTACGGATAGACTGCCCCCTTTTCACGGCAGCCAAGTCGAAGTCCTGCACGGGTGTCCCGTGCAGTCTGGAGCGGGTGCTCGGCTGTCTGATGACAGCCAGGCTCCTGCTCCAACTGTAGCCATCAAAGTTTACTTAGATCGCGGCCGCTTAACCCTTTAAATGCTGCGGTCAATAGTGCCCGCAGCATTTAAATGGTTTACAGAGGGAAGGAGCTCTCTCTGTCACCCATAGGCGACCTGCAAATGCAATTGCGGGCTTCCGATGGGGTGTCATGTCAGCCAGGGGCCTAATAGATTGCCTGTCAGTTTTAGGCCTTATTCACACGAACGTGCCCGTTTTGCGCACGCAAAAAAATGCTGCGTTTTGCGCGCACAAAAGTTCAGTGTGGCATCAGCATATTGTGCATGGCTGCATGATTTTTGCGCAGCCGGCTTCATTATGACACTCCCTTTTTATGTGACGACAGTAAAGAAGGAGGGGATTTTATGTTTCCCTTCTCTTCTTTACCAGCCGTAGCGCGAATCACGCGCATCACCCGAAAGTGCTTCCGTGTGCGATTTGCACGCACCCATTGATTTCAATGGGTGCGTGCTGCGCGAAACACGGGCAACTATAGGACATGTCTTGTTTTACGCAGCGCACATACACTGCGTGAAAATCACTGACAGTCTGAACGGCCCCATTCACTAACATAGGTCTGTGCGACACGCGTGAAAACCACGTGCGTATCACGGACGTATAACACGGTCGTGCGAATAAGGCCTTACACAAACAATAAGGGTATGTGCACACACAAACTCAAAAACAACTGAAAATATGGAGTTGTTTTCAAGTGGAAACAGCTCCTGATTTTCAGATGTTTATTAATCAAATTCGCGTTTTTAACGGCCATTTTGGGAGCTGTTTTTCTATAGAAAAACGGCTGAAGAAGTGACATGCACTGAAAAATGGCCGCGTTAAAAATGCCCTGTCGGAACAGAACGCCGTTTCCAAATTGAAATCAATGGGGAGATGTTTGGAGGTGTTCTGCTTCTGATTTTTCGGGCGATTTATGGGCCGAAAACACTACGTGTGCACATACCCTTATACTAAGTATGCCAAGCATTAGATCTGCGATCAAAAGATCGCATAGTGAAGTCCCCTAGTCGGACTAATAAAAAAAATAAGTAATAAATGTGAAAAAAAAATTATTAATAAAGATGCACAGAAAAAAAAAAAAAACTTTTTCCAATAAAAAGTGTATTTAGTAAAAGTCTAAAAAATAAATAAAAAAAGTACACGTTATCGCCGCGACCGTAATGACCCAAAAAATAAAGTTAAAGGGAATGTGTTTTAGTTAACCCCTTAGTGACCACCAATACGCCTTTTCACGTGAGTCACTAAGGGGCCTTAGGCTAGGCTGATGCCTTTTCACGTCAGCCTAGTCTAAGTCCTGCACGGGTCTCCCGTGCAGGCTGGAGCCGGGGCTCACCTGTCTGATGACAGCTGGGCTCATGCTCCAACGCCCGCAATCAAAGTTTACATCGATCGCGGGCGTTTAACCCGTTAAATGCCGCCAATAGCGACCGCGGCATTTAACTTTGTTTACAGAGGGAGTGCGCTCCCTCTGTCACCCATCGGCGGCCCACGAATGCAATCGCGGGTCTCCGATGGGATGTCATGGCAGCCGGGGGCTTGATAAAAGCCCCCAGGTCTGCCCTGCACATATGCCTATTAGGACGCGCCGGAGGCACGTCCTAACAGATTGCCTGTCAGATTTACACTGACAGGCAATAATGCTCTGGTATACGAAGTATACCAAAGCATTATAGCAGTGATCGGAAGATCGCATAGTAAAGTCCCCTAGTGGGACTAGTGAAATAAATAATAAATGTGAAATAAGGATTAATAATAAAAGTTACAGTAAACAAATAAAAAAACTTTTTTTTCCCTAAGGCCTCATGCACACTTCCGTTTTTTTTCTTCAGGGTGCTATCAGTTTTTGTCACTGATAGCACCCTGAACCCATTAATTTCAATGGGGCCATGAACACCTCCGTTTTTTTGACGGTCCGTTGCTCCTTTCCGTTCCAAAGTAGAGCATGTCCTACTTTGGTCCGGGATTCCGTGACCGTGAGGCCCATGCAAGTCAATGAGGCCGTCAAAAAAACTGAAGGCAAACGGAAGGCATCCGTGTGCCGTCCGTGTGTGACGGAGCCGTTGCCTAGCAACCGCCAGGCGGGCAGAAAAACATGACAAAAATATTACACTAATCGGCAGCCACTTGTCTCTATCAATAACTGAGAAAAGAGGCTGCTGATTAAAAATAAAATAAAAAGCCTTTCATACGTACCCGGTCGTTGTCTTGGTGACGAGTCCCTCTTCTTCCTCCAGTCCGACCTTCTTTTGTGACGCGGCAGCCTGTGATTGGCTGCCGAGGCGACATGGATTGAACGTCATCGCTGGAGGCCGGACAGGAGGAATGTAAGTATGAATTTGTTTTTTTTTTATTACATTATTTCCGCGCGCAGAGCATGGTAATGTCACCATGGACAGTACCATGCTCGGCGCACAGAAACGGGCACACGGGAGTGCACACTGAAACCACACGGCTGCTAAAACGGGTTCACGGACCCGTCAAAAGCGGCCGTGAAAAAGGTGTCGGAAGTGTGCATGAGGCCTAAAAAGTGGATTTAGTAAAAGTGTAAAATTAAATAAAAGTACACATATATGGTATCGCTGCGACCGTAATGACTCCATTAATAAAGTTAATATGTAATTTAAACCGCAAGGTGAACACCGTAAAAAAAAAAAACGCAAAAAACAATGGCGAAATTGCAATTGTTTTCCATTGCCCCCCAAAAAAGTCATAATAAAAAAAAGAATCAATAAGTCCCACGCACCCCAAAACAGTACCATTCAAAACTACGTCTCGTCTCGCAGAAAACAAGCCCAAAAATCACTACATTGATGGAAAAATAAAAAAGTTACGGCTCTTGGAAAGCGACATGCAAAAACAAATAATTTTAGTTCAAAAGTGTTTTTATTGTGCAAAAGTCGTAAAACATAAGAAACCTCTACATATGTGGTATCGCCGTAATCGTACCGACCCATAGAATAAAGGTAATGTGTTATTTATGCCGCACAGTGAACAGCGTCAATTTAAAAACGCATAGAACAATGGCGGAATTTCAGGTTTTTTTTTTTATAATCCCCCCAAAAAAAGTTAATACAAAAATTATATGTACCCAAAAATGGTGCTATTAAAAAGTACAACTAATCCCGCAAAAAACAAGTACTCATACAGCTATGTAGACGTAAAAATAAAAAAAAGTTATAGCTCTTTGAATGCGACTATAGAAAAACGAATAAAATAGCTTGGTCATTAGGGCCTAAAATGGGCTGGTCACTAAGGGGTTAAACAGTTAGTGTATAAATGATTAAACATTGTTCTAATTTTTTCTCCAGTCAGGAAATATTATAAATTAGATTCTAATTTATAATATTTCCCAGCACTGGTCACTAGATGGAACAATTCCCAAAATTGCAGCATTGGCATGTGGTAAAGCAACCACATTGCTTTATGCTGCAAAATTTGAGAAGACACACTCGCTCTAGTGAGCTCTTAGAATCCCCCCTCCTTTATCCTGGCTAGTGCCAGGAGAAAGGAGGGGATTGAACGGTCAAACCTCCTACACGGTGTGTCGCCATTTTTTGAGCTAATACAGTGTAGTAGGCTTAGGGTATGTGCACACGACAGCGTCCGTAACAGCTGAAATTACAGGGATGTTTTCAGGAGAAAACATCCCCGTAATTTCAGCCGTAACGGCATGCGCAGGCGCTTGAACGCCGCGTCCATTACGAACGTAATTGGCGCTGCTTTTCATTGGAGTCAATGAATAACGGCTCCAATTACGCCCCAAGAAGTGACAGGTCACTTCTTTGACGCGGGCGTCTATTTACGCACCGTCATTTGACAGCGGAGCGTAAATATAAGCCTCGTGTGAACAGACAAATGTCAGCCCATTGCTTTCAATGGGCAGATGTTTGTCAACGCTTTCAAGCCGCATTTTTCGGACGTAATTCGGGGCAAAAACGCCCGAATTACGTCCGTAATTAGTGTGTGTGAACATACCCTTACATACAGTGGTAATCACACACGAACATACACAAATATAACTTACCTGCTCCTGCCGCCGCCGCCGCTCCCTCCAGTCGTCCGCTCCGTCTGCTCGCTTTTGAACACATGTCCGGAAGCCGCGACCGGAAGTAGTCATCTTACTGTCCGGCCTTGGCTTCCGGTCCACAAGAAAATGGTGCCGGACGTCGCTCGGCCGAAGACCTTCCATTTGGACTGTGTGGGAGTGGCGCATGCGCCGTTCCCACAGACGGCGTACAGCATAGTGAATGGAACGGGTCCCGTTCGCATTCCCTATGGGGCTGTATGTGCCGTATTCCATGTCTGTATGTGTCGTTAATCGACACATACAGAGATGGGAAAAAAAATGGCAGCCCCCATAGGGAAGAAAAAGTTCAAAAATAAAAAAAAAAGTAAAACACAAACACACAAATAAATAAAACATTTTTTAATAAAACACTAAAAGAAAATTGATATAAAAAATTTTTTGTTCGCGACACCCGTCCTTTAAACATGTAGTTTAAACCACAAGATGAACACTAAAAAAAAAAACACAAAAAACTATGGCAGAATTGCTATTATTTTCCATTGCTCCCCAAAAAAGTTATAACATGTAATCAATAAGTCCCACGTCCCCCCAAAAAGTACCAATGAAAACTATGTCTCGTTCCGCAAAAAACAAACCCACGTATAAGGCCCCATGCACACGACCGTGCCCGCAATCACAGATTGCGGGCACGGCCGGCCGCTGACTGACAGCCGCATTTTCGGGCCGTGCTCCCATACAAAGTATGGGAGCACGGCCCGCAAAATGCGAAAGAACGGACATGTTCCATAATTCCCGGAACATTTCCACGGCACGGACACCCTTCCGTAGTGCTACAGAAAGGTGTCAGTGTTCAATGAGAGTGTACGGGCTCCGTTTTTGCAGACCGCAGTTGCGGTCCGCAAAAACGGAGGTTTTTTGCTGTCGTGTGCATGGGGCCTAACTAAATTGACAGAAAAATAAAAAAATAAAGTTATGGCTCTTGGAAACTGAATAATTTCAGTTCAAAAGAGTTTTTATTGTACAAAAGTAGTAAAACATAAAAAACCTCTACGTGTGGTATCGCCGTAATCGTACCGACCCATAGAAGAAAGGTAACATATTACACCGCACGGTCAACTGCAGAGAACAATGGTGGAATTGCCGTTTTTTTCTATTCCCCCCAAAAAAGTTAATAAAAAAATATGTACCCCAAAATGGTGCCATTAAAAATACATCTAATCTTGCAAAAATAAAGTCCTCATACAGCTATGTAGTCGGAAAAAAAAAAAAAAAATGTTATAGCTCTTTAACCCCTTAATGACCAGCCTATTTTAGGCCTTAATGACCAAGCCATTTTTTACGTTTTTCCATCGTCGCATTCCAAGAGCTATAACTCTTATTTTTGCGTCGACATAGCCGTATAAGGTCTTGTTTTTTGCGGGACAAAGTGTATTTTTTAATACCACCATTTTGGGGGACATTATTTATTAATTAACTTTTCACTTTTTTTAGGGGGTGGGGGGCAAAAAAAAAAAAAATAGAAAAAAAAAAATGAAATTTTGACACTCTTTTTCGCGTCTTAAATCTACGCCGTTCACCGTGTGGTATAAATAACACAATAAGTTTATTCAGTGGGTTGTTACGATTGCATCGATACCAAATTTGTAGTTTTTATTGGTACCATTTTGGAGTAGATGAGACTTTTCTACCGATGCGGTTGTATGAGGGCTTTTTTTTTTGCGGGAGGACTTGTAGTTTTTATTGGTACCATTTTGGAGTAGATGAGACTTTTCTGATCACTTTTTATCACATTTTTTTTTAAGTCAGGATTCACAGAAAACAGCAAATTTTCCATAGTTTTTTAATTAAATTTTTTACAGCGTTCACCGTGCGGGTTAAATAATGTAATAGATTTATAGTCGGGGTCGTTACGGACGCGGCGATACCAAATATGTGTAATTTTTTTACTTTATTTTGTTTTTTTAATAGTAAAGCATTTTGTGAGGGGAAAAGCTGGGTTAAGTTTTTTTAACATTTTTTTTTTAATTAACTTTATTAAACTTTTTGTTCACTTTTTTACTAGGGGACTTTAATATGCGATTCTCCGATCGCTATTATAATACACTGCAATACTTCTGTATTGCAGTGTATTACTGCCTGTCCGTTTAAAACGGACAGGCATCTGCTAGGCCATGCCTCCGGGATGATCTAGCAGGCATTCGCTCCTGCAGACCTGGGGGCCTTTATTAGACCCCCGGCTGCCATTGGAGACACAGACACTCGGCGATCGTATCGCCGGGTGTCGGTGGGATGAGAGGGAGCTCCCTCCCTCTCTCCAAAACCACTCAGATGCGGTGCTCGCTATTGTGCACCGCATCGGAGGGGTTAAACGGGTGAGATCGATACTAATATCGATCTCACTTGGCAGAGCAGGGACGCCCCCAACTACCTCCGGTAGCTGAGAGCAGGGAGATTTGACGGCTCCCTGCTCTGTTTACTTTATCCTGATGCAGCGACGTAAAAAGGCTTATGCATCAGAATAAAGCCCGTTAGTGGCCGCCGTTAAAAGGCGTATTGGCGGTCACCAACGGGTTAAATGGAAGAAATGAAAAAAATTGCTTGGTCATTAAAGGGGTTTTCCCACTAACTAAAATACAGTTCAATGTGTCTATAAATTGCAGTTATACATTTCTGCAATTACATGTCGTTTTTTAAAATGTCCTGTTAGAAAGATATATTATTACCGGGCCTCTGTCAGAAGTTTTGCGGTGTTAGGCTGGATTCACACGAGTATGTTACGTCTGTAAAGGACGGAACGTATTTCGGCCGCAAGTCCCGGACTGAACACACTGCAGGGAGCCGGGCTCCTAGCATCATAGTTATGTACGATGCTAGGAGTCCCTGCCGGACAACTGTCCCGTACTGTAATCATGTTTTCAGCACGGGACAGGGGAGGCAGGGACTCCTAGCATTGTACATAACTATGATGCTAGGAGCCCGGCTCCCTGCAGTGTGTTCAGTCCGGGACTTGCGGCCGAATTACGTTCCGTCCTTTACAGACGTAACATGCTCGTGTGAATCCAGCCTAACACCGCAAATCTTCTGACAGAGGCCCGGTAATAATATATCTTTCTAACAGGACATTTTAGAAAACGACATGTAATTGCAGAAATGTATAACTGCTATTTACAGACACATTGAACTGTATTTTAGTTTGTGGGAAAACCCCTTTAAGGCCTAAAATAGGCTGGGTTAAAACAGCTGTTTAAATGTCATTATTATTTCTTTTCAAAAGACACATTCAATAGCCTACTATAGGTTGTATATCTCTGCAGTTACACATATTGGCATACATTCACCCATAGAAAGCTATGGAAACAATACAGCACATGTTTACTAATCGCTGGGGAACCTCAGAAGGGCTGATGCGTCGTGCGACAAAACCGACAACACTAGGAAACCTCACCTACATAAATGGCTGATAACAGGGGAGGTATCGTCTTAAAAAGAAGCGCTAGTCCTGGTCCACAGTCCCCCTCCCCATATTACACTAAGCTTACTACTGCACCAGTGTCAAATGGTTAGGCTGTTATCATAGCTGGCACCAGAAACCATTGAGGCGCGGATGCCACTTGTAGCAATGGTTGGCACCTCCAGCGTCTCCTCATGTAATGCTCACCATTGTAACACCAAGTCTCATGCGCACGACCTCCTGCACTCCGTCATGTACTCCACCGAGGACTGAGCCCTTCCTCAGAGTCAAGAAGGAAACGCTGCTGATTCATCTGTAACTCATGAGCACCCTCTATCTGCTGGATGGCTTATGACAACTAAATCATACTATTCAAAAGTCTCAGTGCTTTACACAGGTTTCTAAAAGGCTTGAAACACTGCAGGTATCCATCCTGCCCTCTCTGCATGTGTGTATTATATATGTCATGGAAACAGACGTATTTTTTATCACATATAAGGCATAATATACCATAATTATAGGCCAAACGCTTATACGGCCCACGGCTGTGCCGTCCAACTCCGCCATATAAGTGTACATTCGAATTATCAGAGTATGCATGTTTACATCTACAGGGAGAGCGGAACAAATTGGTGGGCGTCCAATCTCTGGCATGGGTGGATGAAGGTTTCTGCCTTATATATTGCGCGGCATATAAATTTGTTTCGTGGACAATCTGATTTAGGATGTCGTCCGTTATAAATAAATGGAAGTAATCTATTTGGACAAAATTTGCATTGTCCACAGTTATGTCAGGAGTGGCAGTTAAATCCGTGGATTCTAGGCCCAAAAGATGGGGCAGGTGCCCATACAAGAGCCTGAACTGGAGGAACCAGGCTGTCCCGTGCTACTAGGCCGTGCGCTTTCATGTTGTGCAGTTTCAACTGCGTCAGGGACAACGTCCCCTGAAGATGAACCTGAAGTGACGCTATCATCGTCCCTGCCTATAACAGGTTCCATTTCTGACGCCATCTCTGATGCGGTCTCAGACTCTGACCACAGCATGGCGTATGCCTCCTCAGCGCTAAACAACTTCCTCACCGTAATGTCACTAACACTAGCTAATTTATTTTTTTTATAACAGATTATATATATAGATGTATCTAAATATATATATATATACACAAACTAACTGGTATATATATATATATATCTACACTACCGCTAACAAAAAATAAACCGCTATTGATATATATTATGTGGATATATATATATATAATTAAATATTCCCTACCTGCTTATTAAAGATAGAAAAATAGATAGATAGAACAAAAGATAGATGGATAGATTGTATAGATAGATAGAAATCTATTTATACAAAGAATGTATTGATGTGTAACACTATATTTGTTTTTTTACTATAAGGGTATGTTCACACGGCCTATTTTCGGCCGTTTTTAGGGCCGTAAACACCCGAAAAACGCCCGAAAATTCGAAAGCAGAACGCCTCCAAACATCTGCCCATTGAAATCAATTGGAAAAACGGCATTCTGTTCCGATCGGCCCTTTTGAAAAACGGCCGCGTAAAAAAACGGCCGCAAAAAAGAAGTGCAAGACACTTCTTGGGACGTTTTTGGAGCTGTTTTTCATTGACTCTATTGAAAAAAGTTCCAAAAACGGTCGTAAAAAACGCAGCGAAAATCGCGAGTGGCCTCAAAAACATCTGATAATCAGCTCCGTATTTTGAGACGTTTTTGACTCAGCGTGTGAACATACCCTTATTCTGGCAGAAATTCTCTCTAAGGCCTGATTTACACGAGCGTGTGCTTTTGCGTACGCAAAAACACAGCATTTTGCGTGCGCAAAAGGCACTTAACAGCTCCGTGTGTCATCAGTGTATGATGCGCGGTTGCGTGATTTTCGCGCAGCCGCCATCATTATGACACTCCATTTGGATGTTTGTAAACAGAAAAGCACGTGGTTTACATTCAGCGAATCACGCTGTTCGCACGGAAGTGCTTCCGTGCGGCATGCGTGGTTTTCACGCACCCATTGACTTCAATGGGTGCGTGATGCGCGAAAAACGGCGAAATATAGAACATGTCGTGAGTTTTACGCAGCGGACTCACGCTGCGCAAAACTCACGGACTGTCTGCACTGCCCCATAGCCTAATATAGGTGCGTGCGACACGCGTGAAAAGCACGCGCTTCGCACGCGCGTATATTACGCTCGTGTAAATGATGCCCAAGTCTCTTCTTCTCCTCACACCGAAACAATGTGAAGAAAAGAGGCAGGAGATTTGCTGCCAGAAATGTCAAAATAAAAACAAATGTGATCGCTGTGGTTTTCACAGCGATAACATGTTCAGGGACCATCAGATTGGTCCCTGATACTCTGCCCAGTTCCCAGAGCTGTTGATAACAGCGTGGGCACAGGGCTGTGTGCACACAATTGCATGCACACTATATTTTACATTGAAATGCATGTGATCGCTGTGATTGGTTGTCACAGTGATCACGAGTTCAGGGACCAAAAGATTGGCCCCTGAAACTCTGCCCAGTGCCCAGGGCTGTTAGCAACAGCCAGGGCACAGGGCTGTGTGCACGCAATCGCGCGCGTGCACACTCTCTGAAGTGCCGCCAATTAGTCTATACTGCGGACTTATTGACCCTGACCGCTGGCCGTAAAAACACAGCCAGCGGTCGGGAACCTGTTAAATGAGTTGTCCCAGTGTTAAATTTTATTGCAATATAATTCAGCATTAAAAATGTATTTGTTTTGCAATTTGCCTGGTTACAAAAATGCTCCAGTTGCAAGATATTTTTTCTACTTCATAATAATGGCACCCCTAGTGTTCAATCTGTATAGTAATGTGCACATCCATCTGAAGAGCTGAATGAGGGAAGATGCACATGCTCAGTTCCACTTTTTCATTAATTCTGGGACATTGAGAGTTGGGTCATAATGCAGCGGCATTTTAGCATCCGTATTATGGCCACAAGTCCCAGCCCAATCTAAGGGTATGTTCGAGCGGCTTATTTTCGGCCGTTTTTCGTGCTGTAAATGGGCAAAAAATCGGAAGCAGAACGCCTCCAAACATCTGCCCATTGATTTTAATGGGAAAACCTCGCTCTGTCCCGACGGGCCGTTTTCTTCGCGGCCGTTTTTTTTAAAAAACGGCCGCAAAATTATCTCTGGGTGGTATCGGGTCCCCACTGCCCTGCATAAATGGTACCCGTCTGTACCTGACACATGTTGGCGATGTGGGGCGTCGAGGGGATCCATGTCTCATATTTGGTGGAGTTGCCCCTCTTTGCAGAGTTTTTGGGAGGCTGTTCTTAAACTTATATTAGAAGTTACTGGGGTCTCGGTCCCTAATTCTCCTGAGGCGGTCCTTTTATTTATGTTCCCTATACCACTACCCATTTACAAACGTTCCCTAATTAGACATCTCCTCCAAGCCGTCAAATCGGTTGTCCCCCGTAGGTGGAAACCGGCAGTTCCTCCACTGTTGGATGAGTGGTTTCAGGAGGTCGCTTCGATACAGCGAATGGAGCACCTTCTGGCTCATTCCTCGGCTGCTTCTATATGATACAAGGAGACTTGGTCTCACTGGCTTACGTTCCTCTCTTCTTCCACCTACCGCACTGGAGTGGCTTGAGACCCAATATCCATCCTTTCCCATGAGACTTCATCAGTGTAGTGACTACATGCCGGTGTGTTGGGACTTGTTTGCTCCAACCACGTCTCTGACAGGCGCATGGCTGCTTCTTTTCATTTACCCATGATAATCCGGAACTGGTCCAGGTTCACCACGACCTCCCCTTCTTTCTTCTTTGCCCTTGTTTGTTTCCCATTCTATCTTTTCCTTCCCTTAGGGCTTATTTACACAAGCATGTTAAACGTCCGTGGGACGGCCGTTGAAACAGCGGCCGTCCCACAGACCTATGTAATTCAATGTGGCCGTTTACACAGCCGTCGTTTCAACGGACCGTGTGAAAATAGGACATGTCCGTTCTTTTCGCGCATCACGCATCCCTCCATAGACTCTCAACTATAGTGGATGCGTGACATCACGTCCCGCAGCGCAGAGCTTGGATGCACCTCGGACGTGAAAAACTGCAGTTTTTCATGTCCGAGATGCGCAGCGCTCGTGTGAATCAGGCCTTATTGTGTCTATTGCGAGTGGTCATTGCTTCCTGTGACTGCGCTTACATGCTATTATCACTGCATTCTAGGATGTCTGGGTAGCTGTATTGGTGTATTTTATTTTCCTTTTTATGCAATGCTCATTTCCTATAAAGAGGCTCTGTCACCAGATTTTGCAACCCCTATCTGCTATTGCAGCAGATGGGCGCTGCAATGTAGATTACAGTAACGTTTTTATTTTTAAAAAACAAGCATTTTTGGGCAAGTTATGACCATTTTTGTATTTATGCAAATGAGGCTTGCAAAAGTACAACTGGGCGTGTTTAAAGTAAAAGTACAACTGGGCGTGTATTATGTATGTACATCGGGGCGTGTTTACTTCTTTTAATAGCTGGGCGTTGAGAAGAGAAGTATCATCACTGGCGTAGCTATAGGGGTCGCAGTGGTCGCAATTGCGACCGGGCCCCGAAGCCAGGGGGGCCCACGGCCCCCCGCACCACATCAATAAAAAGTTACTATAGTAACTCGGGCCGCGGGCCCCTGTTACTATAGTAACATACTTTACTTACCTTCCTGGTTCCGGATCGAAGCGGAGGTCCTGACTTCAAGCGCTGTGCGCAGCGCCTGACGTCACAGCGCTATGCGCCGCGCACAGCATCGAGACGACAGAACTCCCGCCGCGGCCGAAGAGGAAGGTAAGGCTAGCCCTGACTGGCGGGGTCCGACTCCCGGGACCCGCCAATCAGCTGTTTTGAAGGGGCCGCAGCACTCGTACGAGAGCTGCTCCCCTTCATTCCGGTCACTCTGTGAATCGGTGTCGGCGATTCACAGTGTGAGCAAGTAGTGAAATGAAGGGGAAGCAGCTCTCGTACGAGTGCTGCGGCCCCTTCAAAACAGCTGATTTGCGGGTCCCGGGCGACACATCAGCTATTGATGGCCTATCCTGTGGATAGGCCATCAATGTTTAGGGACTGCACAACCCCTAAGCCTACGATGTAGCAGGCTTAGGGGGCCCATGAGACAGGATCACAGATTGTGTGATCCTGTCTGCTGGCCCTGTATCTAAGCCAATCACATGGTAGGCTTAGATACATGGCCCATGTGTGATCCTGTCTGCTGGGCCCTGTATCTAAGCCTACCACACTAGGTTTAGATACAGGGCCCCGGCACACAGTAATCTTATACTGTATAAGATTACTGTCTGCTGGACCCTGTATCTAAGCCTACCTTGTGGTAGGCTTAGATACAGGGTCCCACAGACAGTATCACACATGGGCCCTGTATCTAAGCCTTAGGGTATGTGCACAGACACTAATTACGTCCGTAATTGACGGACGTATTTCGGCCTCAAGTACCGGACCGAACACACTGCAGGGAGCCGGGCTCCTAGCATCATAGTTATGTACGACGCTAGGAGTCCCTGCCTCGCTGCAGGACAACTGTCCCGTACTGTAATCATGTTTTCAGTACGGGACAGTTGTCCTGCAGCGAGGCAGGGACTCCTAGCATCGTACATAAGTGCGACGCTAGGAGCCCGGCTCCCTGCACTGTGTTCGGTCTGGTACTTGCGGCCGAAATACGTCCGTCAATTACGGACGTAATTAGTGTGTGTGCACATACCCTAACACATGTGTTACTAATCATTTTTTGTGTGTTTTCTTACAGGTTCGGTCGTTGGACTAGGGCGGATTCCAGGACTACTTCGATGACAGCTTTTTTTTTATTAATAAAATGGTTAATGAGGGTTGTGTGGGTTTTTTTTTTATTTCAATAAAATATTTTTTCTATGTCTTTGTGTTTTTTTTTAAACTATATTACTACCGCCTTAGTAATGGCCGCCGGCTGATTGACAGCATCCATTGCTAAGGCGGGGCTTAGTGTTAGCCGATGCAGAGGCTAACACTAACCCCCTTTATTACCCCGGTACCCACCGCCACCAGGGGTGCTGGGAAGAGCCGGGTACGATCCAGTGCTTGACCATCTGTAGTGATGGTCGGCCACTGGGGTGGCCGCAGGCTGGTATTATCAGGAGGGGAAAGGCCAGATACAGTGGCCCCTACCACCCTGGTGATGCTAGGCTGCTGCTGCTGCTTTATTGTATCTGGCTGGTTATGAAAAATGGGGGGGACCCCACGTCATTTTAAAAAAAAATAAAATAAAAAATAATTGGAAAGAACGATGTCGGGTCCCCCCCTATTTTCATAACCAGCCAGATACAACACAGCAGCAGCATTACAAGGGTGGGAAGGGCCACTGTTTTTGGCCTTCCCCAGCCTAATACTACCAGCCTGCGGCCACCCCGGTGCCTGCCCGTCACTACAGATGGTCGGGTACTGGTTCGCACCCGGCTCTTCCCAGTACTCCTGGTGGCGGTGGGTACCGGGGTAATAATGGGGGTTAGTGTTGGCCTCTGCATCGGCTAACATTAAGCCCCGCCTTAGTAATGGAGGTTGTCAATCAGCCGGCGGCCATTACTAAGGCGGTGATAATAAAGTTTAAAAAGATACAAGCACATAGAAAAAATATTTTATTGAAATAAAAAAACAACCCTCATTAACCATTTTATTGAGAATAAAAAAAACGCCGTCATTGAAGTCCTCGTATCCGAAGTCCAACAACCGAACCTGTAAAAAAACACAAACACACAAAAATAATCAGTAACACATAAAGAAGCAAAATTATTATTCTTACCTTTCCTGGGTCCAGCGCTGGAGCCGCAATGTCAGCGAGCTGGGCCCTGTATCTAATCCTATCATGTGTGATACTGTCTGCTGAGCTGTGTATCTAATCCAATCATGTGTGATACTGTCTGCTGGGCCCTGTATCTAATCGTATCTTGTGTGATACTGTCTGCTGGGCCCTATATCTAATCCGATCATGTGTGATACTGTCTGCTGAGCCACTGTATCTAATCCTATCATGTGTGATACTGCCTTCTGAGCCACTGTATCTAATCCTATCATGTGTGGTACTGTCTGCTGAGCCACTGTATCTAATCCTATCATGTGTGATACTGCCTTCTGAGCCACTGTATCTAATCCTATCATGTGTGATACTGTCTGCTCGGCCACTGTATCTAATCCTATCCATAGTTTATAGGGTCGTAGTGCTATAGATATGCTATGCTGTCTCATATACACACTTTTTTTGGGGCGGACACATATGTATTGGGGCTATTTCCCAGACATTTTAAGCCCTGAGGGTATGTTCACACGGCAGCGTCTGTTACGGCTGAAATTACGGTGCTGTTTTCAGGAGAAAACAGCACCGTAATTTCAGCCGTAATGGCATGTGCAGGCGTCTTTTGCTGCGTCCATTACGGAAGTAATTGAAGCTGGTTTTCCATGGAGTCCATGGAAAACGGCTCTATTTACGTCTGAAGAAGTGACAGGCACTTTTTTGACGCCGGCGTCTTTTTTACGCGCCGCCTTTTGACAGCGGCGCGTAAAAAAAAATGACCGTCGGCACAGAACATCGTAAGACCCATTCAAATGAATGGGCAGATGTTTGCCGACGCTTTTGAGCCGCATTTTCGGACATAATTCAATGCTAAAACGCCCGAATTACGTCCGTAAATAGTGTGTGTGAACCCAGCCTTAGTGACGCCCCCGGCTGCTAGTGCTGCATTGTTGGGTCACTTAGGAGACCCAGCGATGCAGCTTAAAGCTACGGACCGTCGGCCATGAGAAGTTTGCGGGGGGGGGGGGGGGGCCCAGTAAGAATTTTTGCATCGGGGCCCATGTGCCTCTAGCTACGCCCCTGAGTATCATCCACTTCTCTTCAGAACGCCCAGCTTCTGGCAGTGCAGACACAGCGTGTTCTCGAGAGATCACGCTGTGACGTCACTCACAGGTCCTGCATCGTGTCGGACGAGCGAGGACACATCGGCACCAGAGGCTACAGTTGATTCTGCAGCGGCATTTGCAGGTAAGTCGATGTAGCTACTTACCTGCAAACGCTGATGCTGCTGCAGAATCAACTGTAGCCTCTGGTGCCGATGTGGCCGACACGATGCAGGACCTGGGGCAGGAAGTGAGTGACATCACAGCGTGATCTCTCGAGAACACGCTGTGTCTGCACTGCCAGAAGCTGGGCGTTGTGGAGAGAAGTGGATGATACTTCTATACACAACGCCCAGCTAGTAAAAGAAGTAAAAACGCCCAGATGTAACATACACAATACACGCCCAGTTGTACTTTTACTGTAAACACGCCCAGTTCTACACACATAATACACGCCCAGTTGGACTTTTGCAAGCCTCATTTGCATAAATACAAAAATGGTCATAACTTGGCAAAAAATGCTCGTTTTTTTAAAAATAAAAACGTTACTGTAATCTACATTGCAGCACCGATCTGCTGCAATAGGAGATGGGGGTTGCAAAATCTGGTGACAGAGCCTCTTTAAAGAGGCTCTGTCACCAGATTTTGCAACCCCTATCTGCTATTGCAGCAGATAGGCGCTGCAATGTAGATTACAGTAACGTTTTTATTTTTAAAAAACGAGCATTTTTGGCCAAGTTATGACCATTTTTGTAGTTATGCAAATGAGGCTTGCAAAAGTCCAAGTGGGTGTGTTTAAAAGTAAAAGTCCAAGTGGGCGTGTATTATGTGCGTACATCTGGGCGTTTTTAATACTTTTACTAGCTGGGCGCTCTGAAGAGAAGTAACATCCTCTTCTCTTCAGAACGCCCAGCTTCTGACAGTGCAGATCTGTGACGTCACTCACAGGTCCTGCATCGTGACGGCCACATCGGCACCAGAGGCTACAGTTGATTCTGCAGCAGCATCAGCGTTTGCAGGTAAGAGCCTTAAGGCTTTAACAGTATCAAAAGATCCCACCATCTGAATGAGGTTTAACAGTGTAATTGATGCGGATCTCCCAGCCGGGTTTGCTAATGTTCACACGTAAATGCTCCTCCTCGCATTTTGCGAGCCGTCTGTGACGCTCGTGTATCTTGAGCTGTGCTTCATTGAGTTCAATGAAGAACAGCTCAAATTACGCGGCAAAGTGTCCTGCACTTCTTTGCTGAGGCAGTCCATTTACGCGTCGTTGTTTGACAGCTGTCAAACGACGACGCGTAAATGACAGGTCGTCTGCACAATACATCGGCAAACCCATTCAAATGAATGGGCAGATGTTTGCCGACGTATTGTAGCCCTATTTTCAGGCGTAAAACGAGGCATAATACGCCTCGTTTACGCCTGAAAATAGGTCGTGTGAACCCAGCCTTACAGATCTGCAGTCAAGTGGATGAGATTTTTTTTTTTTTTTTTAAAAGCTACTAAATTGCACCAAAAATCTCATCCGGACTCAAGCGCTGCCATCCTGTTGGGATGAGGTTTCATCCGATGTTACTGCTGCAGCCAATCCCAAACTGCAACAGTCACATGGGAGAGGAAAAAAAAAAAAAATCATCCAAGGTCACTGGCACCAGCCCTAGAAGGGACACCACTATGGGAGACCTGGGATGAGGTAAGTGTGGACTTTATTTTTTTTATTTTTTCAAGTCCCCTCATCTGGTGTCTGCAGCTGCAAATCCATCCAAAAGTCAGCACCAAACGAAACGTGATTTGGTGTAGACCTTCAGCTGGAATTGCCTGCAGTATCTAATTTGAACGTAACCTTAAGGGTATGTTCACACGCTAGCTGTCATTTACGTGTGAAAAGAGACTGTTTTCAGAAGAAACCAGCTGCCTCGTTTCACACGTAAATGCTCCTCCTCGCATTTTGCGAGGCGTCTGACTCTCGTAAATCTTGAGCTGTGCTTCATTGAGTTCAATGAAGAACGGCTCAAATTACGCGGCAAAGTGTCCTGCACTTCTTTCCCGAGGCAGTCCATTTACGCGTCGTCGTTTGACAGCTGTCAAACAACGACGCGTAAATGACAGGTCGTCTGCACAGTACGTCGGCAAACCCATTCAAATGAATGGGCAGATGTTTGCCGACGTATTGTAGTCCTATTTTCAGCCGTAAAACGAGGCATAATACGCCTCGTTTACGTCTGAAAATAGGTCGTGTGAACCCAGCCTCAAGGGGTTTTCCGATACCTAAAAAAAAAAAAAAAAAAAAAAAAATTTTTTTTTTACAACATTGCACCTATTATTTTCTATAGTAAAACCCCCTGAATATAGTTTTACATTTTCTTTTAGCATTAGGGCCTGTTCACACAGCGTTTTTTGGAGGCAGAAAATTGCCTGCAAAAAATCAGCTCCAGTTTATTTGAAGTGGTTTTGCGCCACACGCGATTTTTGTGGCTTTTTCCCAAGAGGCAAAGTGAAATGCTAAGGTGCGTTTTTTACTCAGTGTAAACAGGGCCTTACATTCGTTGGTTTATTTACCCGTGTTTCTTCCGGTCCTTCTGCTCCTGGCATGCACCGCTTGTCGACCAGCATGCCATGCGGGAGCAGGGACTAAACAGAAGCTAGGGGCAGCGCACGCGCAATGTATTTTCATTTAGAGCACATGCGTGATTCAAATACACCATTTTTGAGAGGCGCATTTAGCCCACTACAAGAACGTCACGGGTGACGCGCCGTTTGTAGAGAAGACCGGAAGAGTAGCTCATCCAGAAGTGAAGAACATAGTAGACCGGTCCGCATGTCAGCGGAAGAAAAACCATCAGATGCTTGCGGAGTCACGTGACACTACTCGCAAATAGAAGACAACATATTTGCAACAGTGAGTATATTAGAAAGTTCATTTAATACATATTTAAAACGTTTTGCAACAGTTCTACAAAAGGTGGAAATCCCCTTTAATGATTCCAATTCTATTTTGGTCACAGCATTTAAAGAGGCTCTGTCACCAGATTTTGCAACCCCTATCTGCTATTGCAGCAGATCGGCGCTGCAATGTAGATTACAGTAACGTTTTTATTTTTAAAAAACACGAGCATTTTTGGCCAAGTTATGACCATTTTTGTAGTTATGCAAATGAGGCTTGCAAAAGTCCAAGTGGGTGTGTTTAAAAGTAAAAGTCCAAGTGGGTGTGTATTATGTGCGTACATCGGGGCGTCTAATACTTTTACTAGCTGGGCGCTCTGATGAGAAGTATCATCCACTTCTCTTCAGAACGCCCAGCTTCTGGCAGTGCAGATCTGTGACGTCACTCACAGGTCCTGCATCGTGTCGGCACCAGAGGCTACAGTTGATTCTGCAGCAGCATCAGCGTTTGCAGGTAAGTCGATCCCTTATCACACATGTTCAAGGGGAAACCAGCCTCAGATTTCAAGGCGGTTTTTACGAGGCGTTTAATTCAGCAGCGTAAAAATACACCTTTGTGAACAGCACAGTGTATTTCCCATTGAAATCAATGGGAAGCTCTTTGTAGGCGTTTTGCTGGTGTTCTTCCAGGCATATTTCAAGGAGTTTACACTCAGAAATACGCCTGAAAAAAACCAAAAAAAACTGTGTGCGAACATACCTTAATAGTGGGTATGTTCTTTTCCCCCCTCACACAACCTTCCAATATCATTATGTGACTAAAGCCTTATACTGGTAACAGATGTACAAGCATTAATTTCAAGATCGAGAGGGAGGTATGGGGAGCAAAGGAACAGGAATGTTGAAACCCAAACATACCTGATCCTTGTTTCTCCTGGCATACTGTAGATTTATAGACCTCTTATATAAAGTAATATACAACCATTATAAAAAAACTGGAAACCCAAAAAAAAGATTCATTTTTTTATTTATGAACTTCTCAACAAAGTCAAAAAATAAGCAGGGGACAAATTGAGCTTATTTGAGCTTCTTCTTGGGACGCAGGTTGTTGGTGTGTCCACACTTCTTCTTGCGGCAGTTCACAGCACGTGGATGAAGACGGGCATAGCATCTAAAATAGAACAGGAATAATTAGACAAAGAAAACCGTTGTCCCCAACGACTTCTCACAAGCCATATCCGAGTAGTAAGGGTAGTAGTGTACAGAAGAGCAAATTTCCCATGGGAATGTTGTGAAGCAGAATTTCTGGCGGTTTAATCTGCACAAAAAAACACTTTAAAAAAATATAGCAGGTTTTCAAGTGTAACATGCCTTTTTTAAGGCGTTTCTAGTTTGGTGTCGGTTTGAGCATGGCTTTTTTTCTAGCGTTTGAGGTCCTATTAGAAGCATATGGGGAAAACGCCATTCACGCTCCCCCCGCCCTCTAGCCACTGATTGACAATTTCTACCTAACAGTAATCGTTTAAAAAAAAAAAAGTCCGTGGATGGAGGGAGGAGGCAGGGGAGCGTGACTATATCAACATACTTAAAGAGGCTCTGTCACCACATTATAAGTGCCCTATCTCCTACATAAGGAGATCGGCGCTATAATGTAGGTGACAGCAGTGCTTTTTATTTAGAAAAACTGTCTATTTTTACCACGTTATTAGCGATTTTAGCTTTATGCTAATGAGTTTCTCAATGGATAACTGGGCGTGTTTTACTTTAGACCAAGTGGGTGTTGTACAGGGGAGTGTATGACTGACCAATCAGCATCATGCACTCCTCTCCATTCATTTACTCAGCGCATAGGGATACTTTTAGATCTTTATGTGCTGTCTTATACTAACACATTAACAATACTGAAGTGTTTAGACAGTGAATAGACATTCCACGGGATGTCTATCCACAATCCCTGCACTTCGTTACTGTTTATGTGGTAGTTGCAGCAGAGGACACGTAATCTCGCTGTAACCTGTCATTTACAGCGAGATTACGCTTCCTCTGCTGTAACTACCACAGACAGAGAAACAAAGTGCAGAGATTGTGAATAGACATCCCGTGGAATGTCTATTCACGGTCTAAACACTTCAGTATCGTTAATGTGTTAGTATAAGATAGCACATAGTGATCTAAAAGGATCCCTATGTGCTGAGTAAATGAATGGAGAGGAGTGCATGATGCTGGTTGGTCAGCGTCATACACTCCCCTGTACAACGCCCACTTGGTCAACAGGAAAACACGCCCAGTTGTCCATTGAGAAGCTCATTAGCATTAAGCTAAAATCACTAAGTGGTGAAAATAGATTTTTTTTTTTAAATAAAAAGCACTGCTGTCATCTACATTATAGCGCCCATCTCCTTATGTAGAAGATAGGGCACTTATGTGGTGACAGAGCCTCTTTAGATCATGCTGGTCGTGCTGGCACGGTCCAAAACACTGGTAAGCTACATTAACTAATAGGTGACAACACGCTGAAAACCGTGTGGCTGTCACTACTTTATGATGCCCTCAAACAGAGCAGTATGAATATCGGATTGATCCTCTCACCCCTTGCCACAGCCATTAATCAGTTTAATTTTTTTCCTTGCCAAATTCTAAGCGCCATAATTTATTCCCCTCGATACAGGCATATGAGGGCTTGTTTTTATGCAGGATGAGTTGTAGTTTTCATGGCACCATTTACTGCTCCCTATAATGTACTGTCAAACACACACAAATGTGATTCCTCCATTGTTTTTTTGTGTTTTTTACGGCGGTAAGAAACATGTTAGGCTATGTTCACATCTGCGTCAGAGCCCTGACTGACAAATTGAAACCAAAAAGTTTCCCTTTCCATCACCAGTGATTTCAATGGTGACGGTTCCGATGCCAATGGTTTCAGTTTGTCTCCGTTGTGCAAGGGTTTCAGTTTGTGTCAGTCAGGGCTCCGTTCCGACGGAAAGCTCGAAGCCTCAGTCAACTTTATTCTGCGGGTTAATACATTTATGGCAAAACCCAATTTATTTATTTTTTTAAGGTTAATACTTTTACAAAAAAAAAGTTTTATTTATTTATTTTTTTAAATTTAAAATTTGTTTTGTTTCGCAATATTCTGAGACCCATAACTTATTTTTCCGTGGAGATGGATTGTCAGTTGCAGAATGAATTCACCTTTAGGCCTTAATTACACGAGCGTGTTAAACGTCCGTGGGACAGCCGTTGAAACAGCGGCCGTCCCACAGACTTATGTAATTCAATGTGGCCGTTCACAAAGCTATTGTTTCAACAGACCATGTGAAGGGTCCGTGGGAAAATAGGACATTTCCGTTCTTTTCACGCATCCCTCCGTAGACTCATGTATGGGGGATGTGTGACATCGCGTCCCGCAGCACAGAGCACGGATGCACCTCGACCGTGAAAATCACGGGGTTCACCTGTAATGGCTGCACAGCTGAAAACCGCATGGCAAAAAAAAAATAAAAAAAATCGGGCGATAGACGTCACCAGGTGTCTGAGAGCCACTTATTTTGTCTACCTAGCGACCAATATCCGCAATCAACGGATCTGAGCAATAGTGTTTATAGGAGAGGGAGTCAGACCAGCGGAATGAGCGTTATGCTGGCTGTACTTATAAGATAAATGAAAGCAGAAGTCTATGTTCACACCCTTGTCAGGGCTTTCTGTTCTGCTGAGGAGCAGAACAAGGGAAAACTGGAAGAGACTGTTCCACTGCACCAGACAACACCGGCTGCCGACTAAACACAATGACTGTAATGGGTTACATTGGGTTTCCGCCAGGGTGACAGTGGTTCTACCGGAAACTATAGCGTAGCATGAGGCGCTATTGTTTCCGGTAATCTCTGCTGGATCTGCGATGGAGGCCCCTAACCCAGATGTGAACAGAGCCTAAGTAGTGAGTGACAATTTGAACTTTTCAGTATTTCTATTTATGTCAAAGGACACAGAAATTTCCTGGCACCTAAACCACAAACTAAATGACAATGCTTTACTGGTCCTTTAACCAGAGGATCTGTAAAAGAATAATATGGTCTAAAATCTAGCGCAAGTGTCCTAGCTTTTGTATGCCATGTCTAGCAGCAGAAGGCTTATCACATATGGTGCATCATGTAGGTTGAGCCTGATCAGAAAAATTGCTCTCCCAAGCGTATCATGGCTGTTTAAGATGCTGCATTTTGCTTATAGTGAACCATGCTCGATCAAAAATACTTATGAAGCTGAATAGATGCCCAGGCCATTGTAATCCTGTCCATCTACAAAGTAACGTCACAATGGGATTATTCTACCCCATACGACTACACCTTCAATCACATCACAACCTCAAAGAATAATGGACAGCGGTCTTACTTGCGGCAAATCATCTTGTCACAATTGTACTTCTGGGCAAGTTGTCGGAGGGAAGGCTCAATGATACCACCACGAAGACGCAGCACCAGGTGCAAGGTGGACTCTGATAAAGACAACAAAACGTGTCAAAATGAAGCCAGACTGATCAATACCAGTCCATATAATAGCGTATAACATACAATACTAAGTACTAACAAGGGAGTCAGTGACTACTCCACCTTTCTAGTCTCACCTTTCTGGATGTTGTAGTCAGACAACGTACGCCCATCCTCAAGCTGCTTACCAGCAAAGATCAGACGCTGCTGGTCAGGTGGGATACCTAACAAAACAGAACTTGGTCAACATACAACAAAACACACGCTTTCAAAGACAAGTAATAATGAAGGGTAATGACAAGTCAGACTAGGAGCAGGAGGGGATGGGGACTTGTTGGGATATTATTCTAGCAGGCTGGGAAAAGTGCCAGGTTCCTTACCTTCCTTGTCCTGAATCTTAGCCTTGACATTTTCAATAGTATCACTGGGCTCGACCTCAAGGGTGATCGTTTTCCCAGTTAGGGTTTTTACAAAGATCTGCATCTTGACGCCTTCCTGTTTCCTGCAAGAGATAAATAGACATTGGTACAAGAAGCACATGGAAAAGGTGGTTATTTCTACCTTCATTCAAAAGATAATCATTTAGAAACTTTAAGAAATGTGACCATTTTTACCCAAACAATTGTTAACCTTTTACGTTTTTCCCAGCTTTCAATACTAAACGACTAGGTTAAATGGTTATCTGACCTGAACAGCGCGGTCTCCCTGATTCCAGCGATTAACTTTTGTTTATTATTTTTTCCAGGACCGCCATTCCAGAGATTCCCTATATGCTAAAATGTTGTAGTTTACCAATAGGGCATGAACTACTCATTCTCATGAAGTGGCACCAGATTCCCTGCCTTTGACCAATCAGCGCAAGGCAACTGGAGAGTAGTTCACACCCTGTTGGCTAACTACAGCAAATTAGCATATAGCGAGCCAAAACAACAGTGGGCAATATCTCTGGTAAGAAGAGGGGGTAGGGGTCCAGGAAAGGCATAAACAGTGCTGGAGTGAGCGCTAATCAGGTCTGTTAACCAGTTCACTTTATACAACCTAGTGGAAGGCCCTCTAAGAGCCTTAGGCCTTCATCTGTTGGCTGTAATGCAGCCACATTTTAGAAGCTGTATTATGGCCGCAAGTCCCAGCCGACCTGAACTCACAGCATCGCAGATCCCCACAGTTCAGGTCATTAGACCCACACTTGCAGCCATAATATAGATGCTAAAATGTGCATGTCAAGAACTGCTGTCTAGACCCCAGAGACAATCCATATAAAAACCCACAAGGTCCAATTGCTAGAATTTACAAGCCGTAAAGGATGGCAGCCGAAAGCCAATACGTTATATAATAGATATGTATGTAATCGTGGACGAGCATTCCGATCCCTGAGTGAATTACTCCTGTGGTGCCTGACATGCTGGTGTGACAGTCTGCGAGAATCACACACAACGCAGAACTTCACGTACTAGGCTTGTGGCAGGATAGCGCCCACACTAGACCAGGCCGGCGCCATGTGGAGCCCTGGCAGCGCAACTACTCAGGGCAGAGGCCGCACTGGCGCCCCATCCACCGCCCGCTGTAGTAAGGAGCTCTCTCCACACGCGTATCCCGCACACATAGCGCCCTCAAGCCACCCAGCCCAATGCACGGCCATCACACTCCACACATACCCACCCGCACGGCGGCCCGACTAAGGAGAAAAGGACTGGCCGGAACTGGAAGTGACGTTTTCACTCCTGTTACCGTGGGCGGTGCGACGTGACGTCATCTGAGTCATCAGTCCCGGTGTCGCCATGTTTGTTGTGGGTATCTAGACAGGCCGTTACAGAAGTGCTAATAAATGGTGTACGGAGCTACTCTTCAACAAGACTGCAACTAGTATTCTGTATATTTATAACCTGCAATCCACTGCCGAGCTCAGCCATATTCCAGATGTCACAGCTAAACTCATGAGCCAGGATAAGGTCTCAGGTTATGGCAGCCTGTGGCCAGTGAGCCCACTGCTTCCCTAAACCAGGCAGCCTATTTTGGGCCTTAACCCCCTCCTGCCTAAGACATTTTTTAGTTTTCGATTTTTACTTCCAAAAGCCATAACTTTGTTATTTTTCTGTAGATATAGCCGTATGAGAACTTTTTTTTTTTGCGGGACAAGTTGTATTTTTTAATAGCACCATTTAATGTATAATATTTTGACTGGGAAACTTTTAGAAATATTTTTTTTGTGGTAAAATGGAAAAAAAAACACGAAATTCCTAAATTTTTTGGGGGGTTTTGTTTTTAAAGGCGTTCACAGGACGGTAAAAACAGCATGTTAACATTATTGTGCAGGTCAATACGATTCCAATGATACCAAATTTATTTTGTTTTTTTTATGTTTTACTACTTTTACCAAATAAAAACAATCTGTTAAAATAAATATTTGTTTTCTGTTGCCATATTCTGAGACACATAACTTTTTATTATTTTTGTCAATTAAGCTGTGTGAGGGTTTTTTGGTTTATTTTTGCCGGTTAAACTGTTATTTTTATTTTTCTGTGCCATTTTGGGGTATATACGACCTTTTGATCACTTTATATTCCTTTCTTTGGGTAAGTATGGCTAGCATAGTATGGCAAATCTGGTGTTTTGTTTTGCAGCATAAATAATGTTACACTGTGAGGGTATGTTCACACAGAGTGTTTTCAGCCGTTTTTTGAGCCGTAAACGTCCCGAAAAACGGCTGAAAAATCGGAAGCAGAACGCCTACAAACATTGCGCATTGATTTCAATGGTAAAAACGGCGTCCTGTTCTGACAGGCCGTTTTTTCCGTGGCCGTTTTTAAAAACGGCCGCGTAAAGAAACGGCCGTGGGAAAGAAGTGCATGTCACTTCTTCAGCCGTTTTCAGAGCTGTTTTTCATAGACTATAGAAAAACAGCTCCAAAAACGGCCGTAAAAAACGCAGCGAAAAACGTGAGTGGCTTAAAAAACGTCTGAAAATCAGGAGCTGTTTTCCCTTGAAAACAGCTCCATATTTTCAGACGTTTTTGAGTTTGTGTGTGCACATACCCTCAAAGTTTGGACTTTTACGGACGTGGGGATGCCAATTATGTTTATTTTTTTACATTACTTCAGGGAATGGGAAAAGGTGTTTGTTTGTTTTTTTGTTGGTTTTTTTTTTAAAAAAAAACCTTACAATTTTTTTCCCATATAAGGGCAGTGACATCAGGGGCACCTCCTGCAGCGGAATCCCCGGCCAGAGGTTCCGCTCATATAGGGAGCCACAATGGCTCTATCTACACTGGAAGCATGTGGTACTATCTACAGTGGGAGCATGTGGTACTACCTACAGGGGGACTATGTGGCACTATCTACAGGGGGGCTGTGTGGCACTATAGGGGGGCTGTGTGTGGCATCATCTACAGGAAGTGTGTGTGGCATCATCTACAGGGGGTGTGTGGCATAATCTACAGGGGGTCTGTGTGGCATCATCTACAGGTGGGTGGCACTATCTACAGAGGGCATTGTGGTATTATCTACAGAGGGCATTGTGGTATTATCTACAGAGGGCACTGTGGCGCTATCTACAGGGGGGCCATGTGGAACTATCTACAGGGGGCACTGTGGCATCATCTACAGGAAGCAGTGTGTGTGTAGTAATATCTACAGTGGGCAGTGTTTGGTAATATCTACAGGGAGCAGTGTGTGGAAATATCTACAGGGGGCAGTGTGTGGTAATATCTACAGGGGGAAGTGTGTAGTAATATCTACAGGAAGCAGTGTGTGGCAATATCTACCGGGAGCAGTGTGTGGTAATATCTACAGGGAGCAGTGTGTGGCATCATCTACAGGGAACAGTGTGTGGCATCATCTAAAGGGAGCAGTGTGTGGCATCATCTACAGGGAGCAGTGTGTGGAAATATCTACAGGGGGCAGTGTGTAGCATTATCTACAGGGAGCAGTGTGTGGCAATATCTACAGGGAGCAGTGTGTGGCAATATCTACAGGGGGCAGTGTGTGGCATCATCTACAGGGAGCAGTGTGAGGCATCATCTACAGGGAGCAGTGTGTGGCAATATCTACAGGGGGCAGTGTGTGGCATTATCTACAGGGAGCAGTGTGTGGCAATATCTACAGGGAGAGGTATGTGGCAATATCTACAGGGAGAGGTATGTGGCAATATCTACAGGGAGCATTGTGTGGCAATATCTACTGGAGACAGTGTGGAGCACCATCTAAGTGTGGCATTATCTAAGCCGGTTTTTACGCTACCAGTAATGGTCAGCACATATCACCTAGCCTTAGTGATAAAGTGAGATCACCTGTCTGTAAACAACCAGATAACCAGAGACATACCAGCACTAGTTGTCAGCCAAACTAGTGCATAAATTTTGTTAGTTTTTTTTATATGCAGAAATTCTGTAAAGCCACGCTCACTAGCCACACCCATCAGATAACCCACGCCCTATAGGACACACCCACCAAAGATGCCACACCCTAAGTGTCCCTGGAAAAAAAAAAATAATGTTGGCAACTATGTAAATCCTGGAGCTGATTTTCAAAGTGTTTTTCTATTTTGGATGCGTTTTTGAAGCGTATTGGGAGTGGGAAAAATCCGCTCATAAAACGCTTCAAAAGTGATTTTACAAATCGTATATTTATGAGGCAATTTTAAATTCAGCAGTGTAGAAATACACCTCATGTGAACTGCACAGTTGTCCAGTTTGGGGGCTGTGTTTTATACTGATGACCCAGTGGCGGACACAGACTGCAAAAGGCCCCTGTGCAGATAATGTGCCAGGGCCCCCCCCCCCCCCACCCCGCAAACTTCTCATGGCCGACGGTCCGCTTTCAGCTGCATCGCTGGGTCTCCTAAGTGACCCAACAATGCAGCACTAGCAGCCGGGGCGTCACTAAGGCTGGGTTCACACACACACTATTTACGGACGTAATTTGGGCGTTTTAGCATTGAATTACATCCGAAAATGCGGCTCAAAAGCGTCGGAAAACATCTGCCCATTCATTTGAATGGGTCTTACGATGTTCTGTGCCGATGGTCATTTTTTTTTACGCGCCGCTGTCGAAAGGCGGCGCGTAAAAAACTGCCTGTCACTTCTTCAGATGTAAATGGAGCCGTTTTCCATGGACTCCATGGAAAACCAGCTTCAATTACTTCCGTAGTGGACGCAGCAAAAGACGCCTGCACATGCCATTACGGCTGAAATTACGGTGCTGTTTTCTCCTGAAAACAGCACAGTAATTTCAGCCGTAACAGACGCTGCCGTGTGAACATACCCTCAGGGCTTAAAATGTCCGGGAAATAGCCCCAATACATATGTGTCCGCCCCAAAAAAAAGTGTGTGTATAGGAGACAGCATAGCATATCTATAGCACTACGACCCTATAAACTATGGATAGGATTAGATACAGTGGCTGAGCAGACAGTATCACACATGATAGGATTAGATACAGTGGCTCAGAAGGCAGTATCACACATGATAGGATTAGATACACAGCTCAGCAGACAGTATCACACATGATAGGATTAGATACAGTGGCCCAGCAGACAGTATCACACATGATAGGATTAGATACAGTGGCTCAGCAGACAGTACCACACATGATAGGATTAGATACAGTGGCTCAGCAGACAGTACCACACATGATAGGATTAGATACAGTGGCTCAGCAGACAGTATCACACATGATAGGATTAGATACAGTGGCTCAGCAGACAGTACCACACATTATAGGATTAGATACAGTGGCTCAGCAGACAGTATCACACATGATAGGATTAGATACAGTGGCTCAGCAGACAGTATCACACATGATCGGATTAGATATAGGGCCCAGCACAGTATCATACATGATTGGATTAGATACACAGCTCAGCAGACTGTATCACACATGATAGGATTAGATACAGGGCCCAGCTCGCTGACATTGCGGCTCCAGCGCTGGACCCAGGAAAGGTAAGAATAATAATTTTGCTTCTTTATGTGTTACTGATTATTTTTGTGTGTTTGTGTTTTTTTTACAGGTTCGGTTGTTGGACTTCGGATACGAGGACTTCAATGACGGCGTTTTTTTTATTCTCAATAAAATGGTTAATGAGGGTTGTGTTTTTATTTCAATAAAAAAAATTTCTATGTGCTTGTATCTTTTTAAACTTTATTATCACCGCCTTAGTAATGGCCGCTGGCTGATTGACAACCTCCATTACTAAGGCGAGGCTTAATGTTAGCCGGTGCAGAGTCTACACTAACCCCCATTATTACCCCGGTACCCACCGCCACCAGGGGTACTGGGAAGAGCCGGGTACAAACCAGTACCCGACCAGCTGTAGTGACGGGCAGGCACCGGGGTGGCCGCAGGCTGGTAGTATTAGGCTGGGGAAGGCCAAAAACAGTGGCCCTTCCCACCCTTGTAATGCTGCCTGCTGCTGCTGTGTTGTATCTGGCTGGTTATGAAAATTGGGGGGGACCCGACATCGTTCTTTCCAATTATTTTTTAAATGACGTGGCGTCCCCCCCATTTTCATAACCAGCCAGATACAATAAAGCAGCAGCAGCCTAGCATCACCAGGGTAGGAAGGGCCACTGTATCTGGCCTTTCCCCTCCTGATAATACCAGCCTGCGGCCACCCCAGTGGCCGACCATCACTACAGATGGTCAGGTACTGGATCGTACCCGGCTCTTCCCAGCACCCCTGGTGGCGGTGGGTACCGGGGTAATAAAGGGGGTTAGTGTTAGCCTCTGCACCGGCTAACACTAAGCCCTGCCTTAGCAATGGATGCTGTCAATCAGCCGGCGGCCATTACTAAGGCGGTAGTAATATAGTTTAAAAAAAACCACAAAGACATAGAAAAAATATTTTATTGAAATAAAAAAAAAAAACACAACCCTCATTAACCATTTTATTAATAAAAAAAAAAGCTGTCATCGAAGTAGTCCTGGAATCCGCCGTAGTCCAACGACCGAACCTGTAAGAAAACACACAAAAAATGATTAGTAACACATGTGTTAGGGTATGTGCACACGCACTAATTACGTCCGTAATTGACGGACGTATTTCGGCCGCAAGTACCGGACCGAACACACTGCAGGGAGCCGGGCTCCTAGCATCATAGTTATGTACGACGCTAGGAGTCCCTGCCTCGCTGCCGGACAACTGTCCGGTACTGAAAACATGATTACAGTACAGGACAGTTGTCCCACAGCGAGGCAGGGACTCCTAGCGTCGTACATAAGTACGACGCTAGGAGCCCGGCTCCCTGCAGTGTGTTCGGTCCGGTACTTGCGGCCGAAATACATCCGTCACTTACGGACGTAATTAGTGTCTGTGCACATACCCTAAGGCTTAGATACAGGGCCCATGTGTGATACTGTCTGTGGGACCCTGTATCTAAGCCTACCACAAGGTAGGCTTAGATACAGGGTCCAGCAGACAGTAATCTTATACAGTATAAGATTACTGTGTGCTGGGGCCCTGTATCTAAACCTACAGTGTGGTAGGCTTAGATACAGGGCCCAGCAGACAGGATCACGCATGGGCCATGTATCTAAGCCTACCATGTGATTGGCTTAGATACAGGGCCCAGCAGACAGCATCACACAATCTGTGATCCTGTCTCATGGGCCCCCTAAGCCTGCTACATCGTAGGCTTAGGGGTTGTGCAGTCCCTAAACATTGATGGCCTATCCTCAGGATAGGCCATCAATAGCTGATGTGTCGCCCGGGACCCGCAAATCAGCTGTTTTGAAGGGGCCGCAGCACTCGTACGAGAGCTGCTTCCCCTTCATTTCACTACTCGCCCACACTGTGAATCGCCGAAACCGATTCACAGTGTGACCGGAATGAAGTGACAGGAATGAAGGGGAGCAGCTCTCGTACGAGTGCTGCGGCCCCTTCAAAACAGCTGATTGGCGGGTCCCAGGAGTCGGACCCCGCCAGTCAGGGCTATCTTACCTTCCTCTTCGGCCGCGGCGGGAGTTCTGTCGTCTCGATGCTGTGCGCGGCGCATAGCGCTGTGACGTCATGTGCTGCGCACAGCGCCTGACGTCAGGACCTCCGCTGCGATCCGGAACCAGGAAGGTAAGTAAAGTATGTTACTATAGTAACAGGGGCCCGCGGCCCGAGTTACTATAGTAACTTTTTATTGATGTGGTGCGGGGGGCCGTGGGCCCCCCTGGCTTCGGGGCCCGGTCGCAATTGCGACCGCTGCGACCCCTATAGCTACGCCAGTGGTCCACGGGCCTCTGTCTCAGTCCTCAGCATCGCGCAGCTGAGAACTGAGTCGGCCAGCAGAGGAACGGGCCCCCTTCCCACGCGGGGCCCTTGTGCAGCTGCACCGGCTGCACATGCGGTATGTCCGCCCCTGTGATGACCTATCCATAGGATAGATCATCAGTCTATGATCAGTGAGGGACCGACAGACGGACCCTGCACCTATCAGCATTGGTCGATACCAGAAGCGGAAGGCTCCGACCACTGTAACGTGGACGTGCTGGGCTACTGCAGCTCTGCTCCTATTTTCTTGAACAGGAGCAGATTTGCAGTACTGCAGCATGGCCGCTATACAGTACTTCCGGCGCCTAGAGTAAGCCGGAACAACTGATTGGTGCGGTGTCCGGGTGTCGGACCCCCACTGACCATATATGGCTAACCTATCCCGCTCCATACACCCCCTCTATACTATGACGTATAATTATCGAGAAGGGGCTAAGGACGCATCGAATGTTTGTTTGTTTTTTAATCACCGCCAAAAAACATAACTTTTATATTTTTCTTTTGATATAGCTGAATGAGGACTTGTTTTTTTGCAGGGTATGTTGTATTTTCATTTGAATTTTTTTTGGCACCATTTCAATGAAACTTTATGTATTTAATAATTTTTATTTGTCATAACTTTTTTATTTTTCCTTGAACAAAGCTTTATGAGAGCTTTTTTTTCCAGTTTTTATTGGTACCATTTTTGGGTACATATGACTTATTGATTAACTTTTATTGCTTTTAGTTTGTTTTTAGTTCTGGTGTTTACCATGTGGAATAAATAATGTAATTTTGTAGTACAGTTGCAGTTGTGCCCATACCAATTATGTTTTTTTATTTTCTCCATGATAAAACATTTTCTAAGGGAATTATTAAGCGGAGTTCCCACAGGCTGGATGCGCTGCGTAAAAATGACACAGCGTGTCCAACCTGGAACCCGCAGTACATTCCGTCCGAAAAATTACACCACATTGTGGTGTGTTTTTTTAACTGAATTTCCGCTGCGTAAGAAAGCCGTTTATACTTACCCCCTCCGTCTTCTCTGTGTGTAGTCCGGTCTCCTACGATGACAATGCAGGCCATGTTACGCTGCAGCCTGTGATTGGCTGCAGCGGTCACAAGGGATGAAACGTCATCCCAGGAGGCCGGACTGCAGGAAGAAGGAGGGCGTTCTGGGTAAGTATAGCTGCGTATCCCCATAGTTGACATTTTTGCGGCGTAATCGCTTCGAATATGCCACAAAAGTCACAACACTTGGCTTTCTGTTGCGCGATTTGCAAATGAATACAATGGGGAAAACCAGCAACAGAAAAACAACTAAAACGCAGCATAACTTGACATCCTGTGGAATTAAATTCCACACCGCAGGTAAATTTATTATTACGCTGTGTTTTTTTTCCGTAGCGTGGTCATAAGATTTTAAAAATCTCATCCACGTTACTGCTACTGTAAATGCTGTGGAATTTCCGCACACAATTTAGTTGCAGAAATTCAGCAGGGTTTTATGCTACGTGGGAACCCGGCCTTAGGGTATGTTCATATAGGGCGGATAAGCTGCGAAAAAGCACACAGCGTATCTGCCATGTGCGCCGCAGGGAATTCTGGTAGAAAAACCACACCAAATTGTGGCACAGTTTTCCAGCCGGAATGTCCGCTGCGGAAAACTGCAATTAAAAAGTTTTGTACTTGAGTAGCCATGGCGACGCGTCCCTCCACCGTCCTGCAGCCTGGTCTCCTGGGATTACGTTTCATCCCATGTGACCGTTGCAGCCTGCGATTGGCTGCAGCGGTCACATGGGATGAAACGTAATCCCAGAAGGCCGTCCTGTACAAAGTAACACAGAATTCAGGATAAGTTTAAGATTTTCTTTTCCGCTGATTTTGCCCCGCAAAAAAAACCACAACAGATTTGTGAAAAACACCAACATTTTTAGAAAATTTGCCCAGATTCTGCAGTTTCTACAAATAGCCCACACGTGGTTCTAGTGTGCTAATGGACTGAAGCACCGGCCTCAGAAGCAAAGAAACACCTAGTAGATTTTGGGACCTTTATTCGATTATATTTTACGCACCATGTCCGGTTTGAAGAGGTCTTGTGGTGCCAAAACAAAGGCAACACCCTCAAAAAGACACCACTTTGGAAACTACACCCCACAAGCAATTAATCTAGGGGTGTAGTGAGCATTTTGACTACACAGGTGTTTCATAGATTTTATTCGAATTTAGATGTGAAAATGAAAGATTAAAATTTTTCCCAATAAGCTGACATTTTAGCTAAAAAAACAACAATCTCCACGAGGACTAAAGGAGAAAAAGCCCCTGAACATCTGTAAAGCAACTTCTTCAGATTATGTAAATAACCAATATGCGGTCATAAACTGCTGTCTGGGCACACGGCAGGGCTAAGAAGGGAAGGAGCAACATTAGGCTTTTGGAACACAGATTTTGCTGGATTGGTATCTCAGCACTGTCACGCCTGTGGGGTATGTGGACCCTCTAGGCCGCTCCGTTGTAGCGGAGAAGCAGCTGGCCAACTACAGTCAATAATAGTCTCTAGGGTAAGATTACATGGGAGGATGTTCGGCAGATGCTCGGAGTAGCAGAAACGTGGCACAGGTGATGCATGGCATGGAAAACGACACCAGACGTGGCGGATGACACAGAACATGGAAGACAACACGACTCCAACACTAGATGCAACTCAGGAACAAGCACAGTTACGGGATACAGGATACAGGTAGTAGGATATGGGAACACATGGAGCAGTATAACAACTAAGGGACCATTTGCAAGACTAACATGGGAATACAACCATAACGCTCAGGCAAGGAGTGGAAGGGCAGAGCCCTTTATATAGTTCAGGGAGTAAGGGGGTTGGTTAGGGAACATTTTAGCTGGTCTGCGCACTGGCCCTTCAAAGCACACCCTAGAAGCAGGGGGAAGCAGCCGCGAGAGTCTGTGTCTCCTAGGAGGGAGACACCGAGTAGCTCCTAGTGGTCGCAGCTGCCGGTATGTATGGTGTGCCGACGGTCAGTGACCGCGAACCCAACAGGCACTATGTCGGTTTTGCAAAGCCCCTAAGGTACCAGTACAGTGTAAACTCCCCAAAAGTGACTCCATTTGGGAAACTTCACCCCTTGAGGAATTCTTCTATGGGTGTAGTGAGCATTTTTTTCCAATTCAAAGTTTTTATTGTTTTTAATACAGACAATTACAAAAACAGACAGAAGAATTGTGTCCTCATAAAAAGGAACATGACAAATAGGGTGCAGCCCAAACAGTAGGGTAAACATAACATCCCATGAAGGGCACACACCGCAACAGCCAGCTGGGCATCATAACGGGAAGGAGTAATACTGAAAAGGAAGCAGTGAGCAAAACAAAATAGTGTGCGATATGTTATCTTCCCGTACATCTTGAAACGCCCAGGCCATAGCATGTGAACATCAGCACAGGAAGCAAGTCACCCCTCACAATAGACACAAGAAGAAAGGAAAAAACAAATAAAATAAAATCGAAGACAGACAAGGTATGGGAGAAACCGGGGTAGTTTGCGGTGAGCCTGGACTCCAGCTCCGGATAACCATCGATACGTAGAAGCAGGAAAAGGCAACCATATACTTAAGAAACACCTGAGTGAGTCAAGCAAGCCAGCACTCCCCTCCGCCCCCATATGCAATCTCCTCACAGACTAAATCCCGTGGGGAGGAAAGGGTACCGGGCCTCAGGCTACTACAGTGCGTTAGGTGGGAGAGGAGAGAAAGGAAAGCCATGGAGACCATGTATCTATATATCGTGCAGAGGCCGCCGGGGTCTGAGCCAGAAAGTGTTCCATTTGTTGTATCAAGGCAACCTGTCCTGAAACCAATAATCCTGGAGTGGTGGAGCCACCGTCTACCACTTGCGGGGAATAAATGATTTAGCAGCCTGAAAGAGGTGCCTAATTAGGGAGCGCTTGTAGATGGATAGTGGCACAGGAAACATGAATAGAAGGGCCGCCTCGGGGGAGCTAGGAACCGAGACCCCCGAGACTTCCAGTATGATTTGAAGAATTGCCTCCCAAAAATTCTATAGGGAGGGGCAACTCCACCAAATATGGGCCATGGAGCCCCCCGCAGCCCCACAATGCCAACACGTGCCAGGTACAGACCGGTACCATTTGTGTAGGGCAGATAATTTTATAGCTGGGCTCGTGTGGCAATCGAGGCTTTCTGGGACAAGTGAAAAGATCGCCTCCACTGTACGTCAGTAAAGGTCATGTTCAATTCAGCCTCCCAATCTTTACAGAAGGATGGGAGGTGCAGGGATCGCTGGAAGAGGAGTAATTTATAGAGTATGGAGATGGCATGGGCAGGGGGCCGGGAGGAAACACACAAACCCTCAAAGTCCGTAAGTGGGCGATGAAGGTGAGCCTGGCGTTTAGTAGCACCATAGAAATGTTTTAATTGGGCGTATTGAAATATGTGGCGGGGGGAGGACGTTTCAACTGGACAAATAGTTAAAGGGAGCAAAGAAGAATTGGAGAGGACCTGAGCGAAATACATGGGATTAGTGAAGGACCTGCCTAAGAAGCAGAGACGCGCCTCCCCAGCAGGAAATGCTGGGTTGTCGGTAACAGGTAGCAATGGCTCCAGTGGGTCCACAAGCGAACCCCCCTTCCCAGAAGAGCGTAGCGCCAGGAGGGTGTGAAAAACCACAAAGGAGTCAGGTCTCGGACTGTTCCCAGGCAGGGTCCACGGTAAGATAGAGAGGGTACGAGCACAGAGCCCCTGGGCCAACTGAACCCAGGGTTTGGAATCCCGATTATGAAAAAAGGCGAGAACACGGGCATGCGTCGACGCCAAGTAATAAAGGCGACAGTCTGGCAGACCAACCCCACTGGCGCCCCTGGAGCGAGTGAGAATTGTCCTACTCAGGCGGGGATGACTCGTTGGCCAGATGAAGGATCCAAAACACTGTTGGATACGCAGCCAATAAGAAGAGGGGACAGAGATGGGGATCGTCTGCAGGAGATACAGCAGTAGTGAGCATTTTGACACCACAGGTGTAACAGATTTTATGAGAATTGGGCAGTGAAAATAAAAATATTTTTTTCCCCAATAAGATGTAGCTTTAGCTCCAAATTTTTTATTTTCTCAACAAATAAAACGAAAAAGAGAACCCCAACATTTGTAAAGCAATTTCTCCCGAGTACGATAATACCCCACATGTTGTCATAAACTGCTGTTTGGGCACACGGTAGGGCTCAGAAGGGAAGAAGCGCCATTTGGCTTTTAGAGCACAGATTTCGCTGGATTGGTTTCTGGGTGCCATGTTATATTTGCAAAGCCCCTGTGGGACCAAAACAGTGGACCCCAGAAGTGACCTCATTTTCGTAAGTACACCCCTCAAGGTATTTGTCACGTAGGGTGCGTGGACCGACTGGGCCATACCACCTTAACTGTATGGCAGCTGGCCAACAGGACACAGGTAAAAGTCTATAGTTCGTATAGGTGTACCTGTGGTAGCTTCAGACAGTAGCAAGACAGGCTCGGATGGGACTTTGGCTAAAGGCAGGCACCAGCCGTGGTGTAGCAGGACAGGCGTGGTACTAAGCGCAGCACGACTCGAACTCAATACGGCACTTGGACCAGGATAACTCAGGATACAGGTTACAGGTAGCAGGAACGGGAATACTGGGAACTGGAAGACACTAGGGGACCATTTGCAGAGCTGAACATAGGTAACGACAACAACACTCAGCCAATGCAGGAAGATGGCAGGGGCCCTCTTATAGTCCAGGGTGCTCATGGGCTAATTTGGTCTTTAATTCAAGTGCGCGCGCTGGCCCTTTAAGAGTGGGCACGAGCGCACCCTACGGGACACAGCAGAGTGAAGCGGAAGTGAGCGCTGGCGTCCCCTGAGGAGGAGATGGGGCCAGCACTCACTGATCCATGTCTGCGGCCATCAGGAGGTAAGTAAACCTGGCGGCCGTGGCCATGGGCATTACAGTATTCACCTAGGGGTGTATTGGTGTATTGAGCATGTTAACCCAGAGGTGTTTTCTATAAATTAGTGTGCACTCAATGTTGCAGAGTGAAATTGGCAATTTTTCCACAGATATGCCATTTCAGTGTCCAATATGGGGTGCCCAGCTTGTGCCACCATGAAAAGACGGCTTTCTAATTATTATGCTGTGTTTTAGAAACACCCTACACATGTGGCCCTAATTTTTTGCCTGGATATTTGACAGGGTCAGGAGTACCTGAGCGAAATTGAGGCCTAATTTGGCGACTTACAAAGTATTGGTTAACAATTGCAGAGGCTCTGATGTGAAATAATAAAAGAAACCCCTGAGAAGTGACCCCCCATCTTGGAAACTACACTTAAGACATTTATTAAGAGGTGTAGTGAGCATTTTCACCCCACAGGACTTTTCCATAAATGAATGCGCTGCGGATGGTGCAAAGTAAAACCTGCAATTTTTCCCCAGATATGCAATTTCAATGGCAAAAATGTTATGCCCACTTTGTGCCACTGGAGACACGCCCCCAAAATTTATTAAAACGATTCTCCCAGGTATGGCGTTGCCACATATGTGGAAGTAAACTCCTGTTTGGGCACAGTGGAGGGCTCAGAAGGGAAGAAGCGCCATTTGGCTTTTGGAGCGTAGATTTTTCTTTGTAGTAGATTTGTTTGGAGTTTTATTGGTATTTCAGTTTATAATGTGAGGGTACATGTAAGCAGGGCAGAGTACATAAGGGGCATAGTCAGGTGGTATAATAATGGGGTAAAAAAAAGAATAAAATAATCCATAGATGTGTGTTACGCTGTGAAGCAATCCTTTCTGCACAGGCCAGTGTCGCACTGATATATGGTGTCCTTTCTTATCCCCCTTTTGGTCCACAGTCCACACCTTTTCAGTTTGGGGAATTTTGCTGGGAAGTGTTGTCCTGGTATAATGCGGGTGCCCTCGCTTCTAGCAGATATGTTTGGGCCCTCCTCAGCCTGGTTCCCTAATATCTGGGTCTTGAAAAGTCGCCTCTTGAAACAGAAGAAATGTTCCCCTCGGACCTGCACAACTGCATATTTTTTCTTTCCTGACTTATAGGAGCCTTAACTAATTTTATTTTTTCATCGTTTTTATTGCATTTTCAATGTGTCAGTGTGTATGGCAATTTTGTTATGGCGTTTTTGGTTGTGTTTTTTTCTGAATAAGCCACGTGTTGCAAATTTTTGTATCACATGATCTTTTAATCACGATTTGCAATGGGAAAAATGCCACCTAAACATAACGCGAGTAGTTAAACACGCTTTTAGCAAAAAAGGCACCAAAAACGCATAAAAAGCGCATGTATCATATTACCCCAAAAAATGTTAACCGCCTTTATTTGACAAAAAAGGGCAATACAAAAAATGCGTGTAAAGGAAGCTTTGGGCCGGGTTTCCACGTAGCGTAAATGCTGCGGAATTCTGTGAGGAAATACTGCTGCATTTACAGTAGCAACAAAGTGGATGAGATTACGCCCAAGTTACAGAAGTAAACGCTAATAAATTCACCTGCGGTGCGGAATTTAATTTTCCAGTATCTCACTTTATGCTGCGTATTTTATTTTGTTTTTCTGTTTCGGGTTGAATTCAATGGGGATGCAAAACCTGCAACAGAAAGCCAACGGTTGCGACCTTTGTGGCGTAATCGCAGCGATTACGATGCAAAAATTGCAACTCTGGAAAAAAATGATACTAACCCAGAACGCTCTCCTTCTTCCTGCAGTCCGGCCTCCTGGGATGACGTTTCATCCCAGGTGACCGCTGCAGCCAATCACAGGTTGCAGCGTCACATTGCCTGCAACGGCATCCCAGGAGGCCGGACTGCGTGCAAAGAAGACAAAGCTTTTTTTCTGCAGCAGGACATCGTGGTGCTATTTTTCGGACGGAATGTACTGCGGGTTCCGTGTCGGATATGCTGCATGAGAACCCGACCTTAGGGTATATTCACATAGTGCGGTCAATACGTGGTTTATTGCCGTGATTATGACAGAATTGTGGCAACAAGCTACGATTACGTTGCCCGTAGCTATATTAGTCAATGGGGCCGTGCAGACATGGCAGCGTTTTTTGCGCAGCGTTGCTCCGTTGCAAAAAACTCACGACATGTCCGTTGATTCAGCGTTTTCAACGCATCACGCACCCATTGAAGTCAATGGGTGCGTGAAAACCACGCATGTCGCACGGAAGCACTTCCGTGCGAACTGCGTGTTTGCGCAACAGCTGTCAAAAGGATGAATGTAAACAGAAAAGCACCACGTGCTTTTCTGTTTCCGAACATCCAAACGGAGTGTCTTTGCGATTAGCGAAGCCGGACAAGCGAACCGAACTTCACCGGGTTCGGCCGAACTCGATTTGGCCGAACCCGGCAAAAAAATTATCGGTACGCGACGTCAGGAGATAGTCACTGTCCATGGTGCAGAAAGAGTTAAACTGTTTCAGCACCATGGACAGTGAATACAGATCCCAATAAACATGAACCTGTAAAAAAAAAAAGAAGTTCTGACTTACCGATAACTCCCGGCGTCTTCCTCCAGTCTGACCTCCCGGGATGACAATTCAGGCCAAGTGACAGCTCCAGCCAATCACAGGCCAAGAACAGCCTGCAGCGGTCACATGGACTGGCGCATCATCCAGGGAGGTGGGGCCCGATGTCGAGAGGCACGTCACCAAGGACGCGTCACCAAGGCAACGGCCGGGAAGTTCTCGGTAAGTACGAACTTTTTCTTTTTTTCACGGCATTCACTGTCGAGGGTGCTGAAAGAGTTAGCTCTTTCAGCACCTTGGACAGTGACGGGCGTCGACTAGACTCATCTCTATGATGGCGGCTGCGCGAAAATCACGCAGCCGCGCATCAGACACGGATGACACACGCAGCTGTCAAATGGTGTTTGCGCGCGCAAAACGCTGCGTTTTTTTGCGCGCGCAAAAACGCAACGCTCGTGTGAATCCGGCCTTAGCATAAGTTCACACATGTAAACACTGAAATTTTGCTGCGTTTTCGCAACAATAATTGTCATGCTGCGGAATGAGATTCCGTTCACAATTTCAATTTCCGAACACTTTTTCTGCAGCGCGTGGATGAGATTTGTTTAATCTCATCCACTTTGCTGCCCCTGTAATATGCTGCGGTATTTATGCACAGAAAATCCGAAAATTTAATTCTGCAGTGTTTACACTACGTGTGAACTTACCCTTACTCACACGCGGCAAATATTTTTGCATTCATTTTCTGCGACTGAAAATCAGTTCCACTCATCTGACTGTGTCTGGAAAAGTAGAAGGGGCGAGACTCATTTATGAAAGGCTCGCGACACTTTTCTAATTAGAAATGTGTTGGAAAACAATGTTAGGTCTGATCTGGCGTTGTTTTTAAGACAATGGCATATTTATCCACAGGTCATCTCCAGAACGGAGATATAAGTTTCCTTTCAGGTCAGCGACTTCCCCCTCCAGAGCTCCCACAATATTATAAAACAGATTTAGGAAAGGCTATCCTGAGTACACGAGATGGGATTCAATCCAAATTGTGGCTCTAAATATACGACTCCCACACAGCTCGATACTCACAAAATGGAATTAGATTAATTCATAGGATGGAAGGAAAGCCTTTCCCAAAAATATTGAGTTTTTGGCACTAAATATGCAGACACAGAGCTGAATTAGACATGTGAATGCTGTAAAGGTTCCCATAGTTGGTAGAAAAAAAAAATGGACCTCTTTTGTTTACGAGACCTACTACAAAAAGGAGACGATTTTCTGTCTTTCTAAATTGACGCGCTCCCAGGGCATATTGTAGTGTCCTAGTACACTCCCTACTTCCATAATAGGAGTAGTTGTCATATGATAGTAGGTTTGTCACAATGTAATAGTACTGTGTGTCAGTATGCCTCTGTTTTGTCATGTATTTCCTGTGCATACACTGTGTATATTATAATTTGCTGTCATCTATGGTTGACCCACTGTAAGTGCATGTGAGTGTAGGATTTCAATTACTGCTGAGTCATAACCAGTTTTTCCTCCAGAAAGTTCTAGTATTCTGTGGGTGGAGACTGTAGCCCAGCCTACCTCTTAGCAGAGGGGAGGAAAACCAATGCAGACGAGTTCTGGGGAGTCTAGTGTGAGGTGCCAGCAACCCATGCTGTGCAAGAGATGGCAGGGAATCTACAGCTTCCTACCTGCCACGCCTAGGAGCTGCATGGTGAATCTCACGGCCCATGCAAAGCACAGATATTCCTAGGACCCTTCACCAGTCCATACAGAGGGGATAACATATACATTTCTACCGCCTCCGAGAAGGAGAGAATCTATCTGCCAGAAAGGAGCAGTTTCAAGAGGAGCCTTTCTGCAATCCTGGACCTTAAAGTAGGCCTCCAGTCAAGTGCAGTGCTCCGTGGTTTCCAAGCCACGTATCTTAGGTCCGCGTCCGACTGTCGGATACCGCGGCCCAGTAACCATGAGTAACTACATTTCCCTCAAGTTAGTCACCCACCGGGAGCCAACCGGTGCAGATCCCTTCTGTAGCCATAATAAGGAATGTGTCTCCCCCAAAACCATAAACTGCATAATCTGAGGAAAGTACTGTGTCAGCATCACTCCTCACAAGCATATCCCTGCAAGTCAGCTAACAAGGGGTCCTCCTCACATGCACACTCCAATATACTTGTAATGAGAGACTGAATTGCTGTGAATTATTGCTGCACTTTATGGAAGTTCTCCTCAGTAAGGAGACTTTTGGTTAGCAGAGAACTGTGTCTGATTTTGCTTTCCATTTTTTGACAATTGACTTTGTGCGTGTCCTAAGAGAGGTGCCCAGGGTAGGACCCCACTTCCGCGACCGTGACATCACTAATAAACCAGCCATTAGGGGGACTACTACCCCCATCAGGTCCTCTTATAACATCTGCATCCTCTGGGATACTACAAGTCGTCAAACGTATACATAGGCCCCTAATAAAATTGGCCTATCTGAATGAGGCCTCATGTGTAGCCCCACTGTGTTCCCCTCCGTCTGCTGTTGGGAAAAACAAGGTTTGGCATGTTGGATTTTAACACGCACGATCCTTTTGTCTAGCAGCTGCTTATCCCTATGTCACTATGGCAATAAACATGCATGCTCAACCACCAGATTTCTTCTAGTTAGCAATGTAGGCAGATGGAGCATCAGCACTCCATGTAAGGATAACAAAGCTACGACCCTTAGTATTAACCCCTTCCCGACATCCGCCGTATATATAGGGCGCAGATCAGGCGGGGGGTTATGGAGTCCGCTCCATAGAACAGGGGTGTCAGCTGTATCTTACAGCCGACACTTCAGTATAACGAGCGGGATCACGATAGTTTAACCCCTTAAATGCCACGGTCAATAGCAACTGCAGCATTTAAGTGGTTAGAAAGAGGGGGGAGGCCCCCCGTAATGTTACAACAGTCTGCAATGCGATCAAGTTTGGGGTCACCCAGACAATTTTGTGTTTTCCATGAAAACTCACACTTATATTTATCAAATGAGTTGCAAAATGACTAGAAAATATAGTCAAGACATTGACAAGGTTAGAAATAATGATTTTTATTTGAAATAATAATTTTCTCCTTCAAACTTTGCTTTCGTCAAAGAATGCTCCATTTTCAGCAATTACAGCATTGCAGACCTTTGGCATTCTAGCTGTTAATTTGCTGAGGTAATCGGGAGAAATTTCACCCCATGCTTCTAGAAGCCCCTCCCACAAGTTGGATTGGCTTGATGGGCACTTCTTGCGTACCATACGGTCAAGCTGCTCCCACAACAGCTCTATGGGGTTGAGATCTGGTGACTGCGCTGGCCACTCCATTACAGATAGAATAGCAGCTGCCTGCTTCTTCCCTAAATAGTTCTTCCATAATTTGGAGGTGTGCTTTGGGTCATTGTCCTGTTGTAGGATGAAATTGGCTCCAATCAAGCGCTGTCCACAGGGTATGGCATGGCGTTGCAAAATGGAGTGATAGCCTTCCTTATTCAAAATCCCTTTTACCTTGTACAAATCTCCCACTTTACCAGCACCAAAGCAACCCCAGACCATCACATTACCTCCACCATGCTTGACAGATGGCGTCAGGCACTCTTCCAGCATCTTTTCAGTTGTTCTGTGTCTCACAAATGTTCTTCTGTGTGATCCAAACACCTCAAACTTCGATTCGTCTGTCCATAACACTTTTGTAAAGGATCTGCCAGGCACAGCTTCGGGGTTAACTCCCTTAATTAATCAGTCAGCACCTGAATCTACATCCCTGAGACTGACTCCAGCTTCCACCACTCAGACTCAGTTAGCTCCCGCCCTCTGTCTATTTATACCTGCATTTCCTGTTCCTCCTTGCTTGTTATTCTTTTTCGTGTGGTTTCCTGGCCCAGCTACAGCTCCTTCTATTTTGTTCCTGCTCCATACAGACCCTGGCTTACTGACTACTCTTCTGCTCTTCGTTTGGTACCTCGCACACTCCTGGCTTGACTCGGCTCGTTCACCACTCTGGTTGCTCACGGTGTTGCCGTGGGCAACTGCCCCTTTCCCTTGCTTGTATTCCCTTGTATGTTTGTCGTGTTTGTCGTGCACTTACTGAGTGCAGGGACCGCCGCCCAGTTGTACCCCGTCGCCTAGGGCGGGTCGTTGCAAGTATGCAGGGACAGAGTGGCGGGTAGATTAGGGCTCACTTGTCCGTTTCCCTACCCCCCGGTCACTACATAATAACAAGCCCATACCTAGTCTACCCTGGTCCCTGACACCACTATGGACCCCCGTGAGACCCTGGCTCAGCAAATGCAGGGTCTCTCCCTACAGGTCCAGGCCCTGGCTCAGAGGGTCAACCAGCCTGATGCTACCTTGGTAGTTCCCCTCACCGCACCTCTTGAACCCCACCTCAAGTTGCCCGACCGGTTCTCAGGGGACCGGAGGGCTTTTCTCTCCTTTCGGGAGAGTTGTAGGCTTTACTTTCGTTTAAAGCCTCATTCCTCAGGTTCTGAGAGCCAGCGGGTGGGTATAATTATGTCCCGGCTCCAGGAAGGGCCCCAAGAGTGGGCCTTCTCCTTGGCTCCTGACGCCCCTGAACTTTCCTCCGTTGATTGTTTCTTTTCTGCTCTCGGACTTATTTATGACGAGACTGACAGGACTGCCTTTGCCGAGAGTCAGCTGGTGACCTTACGTCAGGGTAAGAGACCTGTTGAGGAGTATTGCTCTGACTTTAGGAAGTGGTGCGTAGCTTCTCGGTGGAATGACCCTGCCTTAAGGTGCCAGTTTAGGTTGGGTCTGTCGAATGCCCTGAAAGACCTGCTAGTTAGCTATCCCTCTTCTGACTCCCTAGACCAGGCTATGGCTTTAGCGGTACGACTTGACCGACGTCTCAGGGCACGACAACATGAACGTTTATGTGTTTTCTCCTCCGACTCCCCCATGATGCCTCCCGAAGTTCCGTTGCTTCGTTCCTCCCCGAAAGACTCAGAGATACCTATGCAACTCGGGGCCTCCGTGTCCCCCCAACAACGTAGAGAATTCCGCAGGAAGAATGGTCTCTGCTTCTACTGTGGGGATGACAAGCATCAAGTGAACAACTGTCCTAAGCATAAGAATGCAGCCAGAGAACTTCCGCGCCTAAGTGATCATCGGGGAGGTCACTTGGGCGCACAGGTATTTCCAGTAAATAGGAAACGTACTAAGATCTTGCTTCCCTTTCAGGTCTCTTTTGGTGGTAGGTCTGCTACCGGCAGTGCCTTCGTGGATTCAGGGTCCTCTACTAATATTATGTCTGTGGAATTTGCTATGTCTCTTGCTATGCCTCTGATTGATTTGCCTAAACTTGTCCCGGTAGTGGGTATCGACTCCACTCCTCTTGCTAATGGTTATTTTACACAGCATACCCCTGTTTTTGAACTCCTTGTTGGCTCCATGCATTTGGAGCAATGCTCTGTACTGTTGATGCAGGGATTATCGTACGATTTGGTTCTAGGCCTTCCCTGGTTGCAGTTGCATAATCCCACGTTTGACTGGAATACTGGGGAGCTAACCAAATGGGGTAATGAATGTTGTACGTCATGTTTTTCTGTTAATTCTATTTCTCCCCCTGAGGAGGCGAATACGCTACCCGAGTTTGTTCAGGACTTCGCTGATGTTTTCTCTAGGGAGGCCTCCGAAGTGTTACCTCCTCATAGAGAATACGATTGCGCTATCGAATTGGTACCAGGAGCTAAGCTTCCTAAGGGTAGGATATTTAATCTTTCTTGTCCCGAACGTGAAGCCATGAGAGAGTATATCCAGGAATCCCTGGCCAAGGGTTACATTCGTCCCTCTTCTTCTCCGTTAGGTGCTGGCTTCTTCTTCGTGGGGAAGAAGGATGGTGGTCTTAGGCCATGCATTGACTACCGTAGCCTGAATAAGGTCACGGTAAGGAACCAGTATCCCCTTCCTTTGATTCCTGATCTCTTTAATCAGGTTCAGGGGGCCCAATGGTTCTCTAAATTGGATCTACGGGGGGCGTATAACCTTATTCGCATCAAAGAGGGGGAAGAGTGGAAGACTGCGTTTAACACGCCCGAAGGCCATTTCGAATACCTCGTCATGCCCTTTGGGTTGTGTAATGCCCCTGCGGTCTTCCAGAATTTCATAAATGAGATTTTGAGAAATTACCTGGGGATATTTCTTGTAGTGTACCTTGATGACATACTGGTGTTTTCCAAGGACTGGTCCTCCCACATTGAGCATGTCAGGAAGGTGCTCCAGGTCCTTCGGGAAAACAAACTGTTTGCCAAAACCGAAAAATGTGTGTTTGGGGTACAGGAGATACCATTTTTGGGTCAAATCCTCACTCCTCATGAATTCCACATGGACCCCGCCAAGGTTCAGGCTGTGGCGGAATGGGTCCAACCTGCCTCCCTGAAGGCGTTACAGTGTTTTTTGGGGTTCGCTAATTATTACAGGAGATTTATTGCTAACTTCTCGGTCATCGCTAAGCCTCTTACGGACCTCACTCGCAAAGGTGCTGATCTCCTCCACCCTCCTCCTGAGGCTGTCCAGGCTTTTGAGGTCCTTAAGAAGTGCTTTATCTCGGCCCCGGTGCTGGTTCAGCCCAACCAAATGGAGCCATTTATCGTGGAAGTTGACGCATCTGAGGTGGGAGTGGGGGCTGTCTTGTCCCAGGGTACCAGGTCCCTCACCCATCTCCGCCCCTGTGCCTACTTCTCCAGGAAGTTTTCGCCAACTGAGAGTAACTATGATATTGGCAACCGCGAACTCTTAGCCATTAAATGGGCATTTGAAGAGTGGCGCCACTTCCTGGAGGGGGCTAGACACCAGGTAACGGTCCTTACCGACCACAAGAATCTGGTTTTCCTAGAATCTGCCTGGAGACTAAACCTGAGACAAGCTCGATGGGCGTTATTTTTTACCAGATTCAATTTTTTGGTTACCTATAGGGCTGGGTCTAAAAATATTAAGGCTGATGCACTGTCGCGTAGCTTCATGGCCAGCCCTCCTTCGGAGGAAGATCCTGCTTGTATTTTGCCTCCAGGTATAATCATTTCCTCGATCGATTCTGATTTAGTCTCTGAAATTGCTGCTGATCAAGGTTCAGCTCCCGGGAACCTTCCTGAGAACAAGCTGTTTGTTCCCCTGCAATTCCGGCTAAGGGTACTTAGGGAAAATCATGACTCCACACTATCTGGTCATCCAGGCATCCTGGGTACCAAACACCTCGTTACTAGAAATTATTGGTGGCCTGGGTTGCCTAAAGACGTTAAGGCCTACGTCGCCGCTTGTGAGGTTTGTGCTAGGTCCAAGACTCCCAGGTCCCGACCAGCGGGCTTACTGCGTTCGTTGCCCATTCCCCAGAGACCTTGGACACATATCTCCATGGATTTTATCACCGATTTGCCTCCATCCCAAGGCAAGTCGGTGGTGTGGGTGGTGGTAGACCGCTTCAGTAAGATGTGCCACTTTGTGCCCCTCAAGAAACTACCCAACGCCAAGACGTTGGCTACCTTGTTTGTCAAACACATCCTGCGTCTCCATGGGGTCCCTGTCAATATTGTTTCGGACAGAGGGGTACAATTTGTTTCATTGTTTTGGAGAGCCTTCTGTATGAAGTTGGGGATTGATCTGTCCTTCTCCTCTGCCTTCCATCCTGAAACCAATGGTCAAACGGAGAGGACTAATCAATCTCTAGAACAATACTTAAGGTGTTTTGTCTCTGACTGTCAATATGATTGGGTCTCATTCATTCCCCTCGCCGAATTTTCCCTTAATAACCGGGTCAGTAACTCGTCAGGGGTCTCTCCCTTTTTCTGTAATTTTGGGTTTAATCCACGGTTCTCCTCCGTTTCACCTGGTAGTTCCAACAATCCCGAGGTAGAGGTCGTTCATCGGGAACTGTGCACAGTCTGGGCCCAGGTTCAGAAGAACCTAGAGGCGTCCCAGAGCGTACAAAAAACTCAGGCTGATAGAAAACGTTCTGCTAACCCCCTGTTTATGGTCGGGGATCTGGTGTGGTTGTCGTCTAGGAACTTGTGTCTCAAGGTTCCGTCCAAGAAGTTTGCTCCCCGGTTTATTGGGCCGTATAAGGTCATTGAGGTCCTCAATCCTGTCTCCTTCCGGCTGGAGTTACCCCCGTCTTTTCGTATACACGACGTGTTTCATGCCTCCCTCCTTAAACGCTGCTCCCCGTCCTTGGCTCCCTCGAGGAGACCTCCTGTTCAAGTCCTCACCCCTGAGGGGGTGGAATTCGAGGTGGCCAGGATTGTGGACAGCAAGATGGTCCAAGGCTCCCTCCAGTACCTGGTCCATTGGAGAGGCTACGGGCCTGAGGAGAGGACTTGGGTACCCGCCCGGGATGTTCACGCTGGGGTATTGGTCAGGAGGTTCCACCTGCGTTTCCCCAGTAAGCCAGGTCCACTTAGAAAGGGTCCGGTGGCCCCTCATAAAAGGGGGGGTACTGTAAAGGATCTGCCAGGCACAGCTTCGGGGTTAACTCCCTTAATTAATCAGTCAGCACCTGAATCTACATCCCTGAGACTGACTCCAGCTTCCACCACTCAGGCTGGCAGGCTTAGGAGTGGGAGAGCCTATCGCAGCCTGGCCAGACTCAGTTAGCTCCAGCCCTCTGTCTATTTATACCTGCATTTCCTGTTCCTCCTTGCTTGTTATTCTTTTTCGTGTGGTTTCCTGGCCCAGCTACAGCTCCTTCTATTTTGTTCCTGCTCCATACAGACCCTGGCTTACTGACTACTCTTCTGCTCTTCGTTTGGTACCTCGCACACTCCTGGCTTGACTCGGCTCGTTCACCACTCTGGTTGCTCACGGTGTTGCCGTGGGCAACTGCCCCTTTCCCTTGCTTGTATTCCCTTGTATGTTTGTCGTGTTTGTCGTGCACTTACTGAGTGCAGGGACCGCCGCCCAGTTGTACCCCGTCGCCTAGGGCGGGTCGTTGCAAGTAGGCAGGGACAGAGTGGCGGGTAGATTAGGGCTCACTTGTCCGTTTCCCCACCCCCCGGTCATTACAACTTTTTCCAATCTTCCTCTGTCCAATGTCTGTGTGCTTTTGCCCATATTAATCTTTTCCTTTTATTAGCCAGTCTCAGATATAGCTTTTTCTTTGCCACTCTGCCCTGAAGGCCAGCATCCTGGAGTCGCCTCTTCACTGTAGACGTTGACACTGGCGTTTTGCGGGTACTATTTAATGAAGCTGCCAGTTGAGGACCTGTGAGGCGTCTATTTCTCAAAAAAGAGACTCTAATGTACTTGTCTTGTTGCTCAGTTTTGCAGCAGGGCCTCCCACTTCTCTTTCTACTCTGGTTAGAGCCTGTTTGTGCTGTCGTCTGAAGGGAGTAGTACACACCGTTGTAGGAAATCTTCAGTTTCTTGGCAATTTCTCGCATGGAATAGCCTTCATTTCTAAGAACAAGAATAGACTATCGAGTTTCACATGAAAGCTCTCTTTTTCTAGCCATTTTGAGAGTTTAATCGAACCCACAAATGTAATGCTCCAGATTCTCAACTAGCTCAAAGGAAGGTCAGTTTTATAGCTCCTCTAAACCGCAAAACTGTTTACAGCGGTGCTAACATAATTGCACAAGGGTTTTCAAGTGTTTTCTAATCATCCATTAGCCTTCTAACACAGTTAGCAAACACAATGTACCATTAGAACACTGGAGTGATGGTTGCTGGAAATGGGCCTCTATACACCTATGTAGATATTGCATTAAAAACCAGACGTTTGCAGCTAGAATAGTCATTTAGCACATTAACAATGTATAGAGTGTGTTTCTGATTAATTTAATGTTATCTTCATTGAAAAAAACTGTGCTTTTCTTTAAAAAATAAGGAAATTTCTAAGTGACCCTAAACTTTTGAACGGTAGTGTATATAAATAAAAAATATTATTAAATAACCCCCCCTCCTCTCATTTTCTTCCAAGCACAATGTAAACTAAAATAAAAAATTAACGTAACTGTTAACGCCGCATCCATAAAAATTCCGAATGCTTACAATAAAACATTATTTAGCCCGCAAGGCAAAAGACGTAAAAAAATAAATAAATAAACAATTAAACTGCCAGAATCGTTGTTTTTGGTTACTTCGTCTCCCACAAAAAAAAAATGGAATTTTTTTTTTAAGAAAAAGTTTCATGTACCCCATATTAGTACCAATATGCCCTGCAAAAAAAAAGGCCAAATACCACTCAACCAACGGGAAAAAAAAAGTTACGGTTCTCAGAATATGGCGACAAAACGATCATTTTTTTTCCTTAGTAGTAAAACAAAAATAAAAATATAAATTTGGTATCGTTGTAATCGAATTGACCCGCAGAATAAAGTTAACATGACGTGTGGTGCCATGAAAATTACAGCTCGTCCTGCAAAAAACAAGCCCTTATACGGCAATATTGATGGGAATTTTTTTTTTTTGTTATGGCTTTTGGAAGGTGGAGAGGAAAAAACTAAAGTGAAAATCTGAAAAATGGCTGCGGCGGGTAGGGGATAAGAATAGTGCTAAATATTAGTAAAACCTGCATAACCACACTTCTGTCATATATATTAAAACGGATATTGTTGGAGGTAGGCTGGATTCATACGAGCACATTACGTCCGTAATGGACGGAACGTATTTCGGCCGCTAATCCCGGACCGAACACACTACAGGGAGCCGGGCTCCTAGCATCATAGTTATGTACGACGCTAGGAGCCCCTGCCTCGCTGCAGGACAACTGTCCCGTACTGTAATCATATTTTCAGTACGGGACAGTTGTCCTGCAGCAAGGCAGGGACTCCTAGCATCGTACATAACTATGATGCTCGAAGCCCGGCTCCCTGCCGTGTGTTCGGTCCGGGACTTGCGGCCGAAATACGTTCCGTCCATTACGAACGTAATGTGCTAGTGTGAACCCAGCCGTACACTTAAACTCTTCATGCGCACGTCTTGCAGCTGGAATTATCGGGGGAAGGGCTAAAGATAACTGGATGGTGGAGGCCCTTTGGCAGTTACCCCTTTTTGCTCTCAATATAACCTGGACCTGAGTGTTTTGCTTACACAATCATAAAACATATCCATAGGGAACTATTTTGTTATACTCATTAGGTGTTAACCGTGTGAGGGCTTATTCAGACGACAGGCAAAGGTTTTGTTTTTTTAACGACGGTCACATGGCTGCATTAAAATTAACGAACGTTTTTTTAATGGACCTGTGTGAACGGCCTGGGAAAAAAATAGGACATGTCCTATCTTTGCCCATTTTCCTGGATTCCTCTGTAGACTCAAGTCTATGAGGGATCCGTGAAAACGGGTCCCGAACAAGTGCAAAGCGGCCGTGAAAAATTAAAAATTTGACACCCGATTTGACACCCGGTCGTGTGAATATAGCTTTAGAGTGCCATTTTATTTTCCTTTTCTAGCTCTTTTTTTTTGTTATTTGACTATTTCAGATGGAAAGTAGAAAAGCTTAAAAAATATATTTAAAAAAATAATAATTGGTTTTGATGTAAACACAGGAGCATATATCTATCATTTTCAGCTACTGTGGAACTTGTTGCTACTCTTAGCTAACAACCTGAATACATGTAGACATCAAATGTCATTAGATGGGTGACTGCCAAGTGTTTGTGCTAGTATTTCTCCTTAAAAATTATAATGGACAGGAGCCTTATAAATGCTCTCTTTTACATGGACTCCAGGGGTGGCAGAGATTCCACACCATGGTCCCTAGGACCACTTTCACACGACAGTATGTTGGTCAGTATTTTGCATCAGTATTTGTAATCCAAAACCAACATTTTTCCATTATATTTTTCCTCTGTTTATGTTCCATTCTTGGCTTTGGATTCCAAATACTGATGCGAAATACTGACCAAAATACTGCTGTGTGAATGAGGCCTAAGCCAGTACCGATTGCCAAAGGAGGTTTCATGAAGAGCCGCAGTAACTTTCAGGGCAGCACTGCCAGCTTCTTGTTATGTGCGGTAGTGGTGTGTGTGTGTGGGGGGGGGGGGGGTACTACTGCATATACATCTCCCAAATGAACAGCCACCCTGGTATTCACTAGGGCATATCAACCATGGTTCCGAGACCTAGTTTCCACATGATGGCACAAGGCCCAAATTCATACATTAATATAAACAGACTTAAAGACACCAGACACAAGATATGTGGATAAAAAGGCCGCAATATTTTTTATTAAGGGTTACCAAAAGATATTGATACTTGAATAAATAAAATAATAAATACTTGAACCACATAAATAATTTACCCCTTTCCACCGCAGCCCTTTTTCAGATTCTCATTTTCGTTTTTTCCTCCCCACCTTCCAAAATTTCGATAACGTCTTTATTTTTCCGTCGATATAGTACTATGAGGGCTTGATTTTTGCGGGACAAGTTGTCGTTTTTCATAGCACCATTTCATACCTCCATGTTTTTTTGATTCACCAGGCACGCAGCACCCATGATCCGCTCCCATACCACAAGAAACTGACGTGTGAGGAAAGGCAGAGATAGACTATGGCGCTGTAGGACAGTCAACCACGGCAAAGAGGACAATGCAAGAGGAGACATATCTCTTTCGATACGCACCCATTGCTTACCTGTTTCCGAGCGGAACCAATCCACTACCCTCATAATCAGTGCGGCTTGATGGTATCTTTTAAAGTCTGGAAGACCCGCGCCCCCGTCTATTTTTGGGCGACTAAGGACAGCAAAACGAATGCGAGGCTTAGAGGAACCCCACACAAATTTGGTTATAGCCCTATGTAAGGTCTTGAAAAAACCCGCTGGTATTACAATAGGGACAGTCTGGAAAAGGTATAAGAATTTGGGCAAAATATCCATTTTGACCGCATTAATTCGCCCAAACCATGACATGCGGTTCCCTCCATATTCTGCCAACTCCTTCAAAGTACGTTGAAGAATAGGTGTGTAGTTCAACGCGAACAAATCTGCCTGTTGCGTGGGCACCTGCACCCCCAAGTATTTTAAGGATGTAGATTGCCATTTGAATGGGAAAACCCGAGCGAGATGGGCAGCCATAGAAGCATCCAGAGATATATTCAAGGCCTCCGATTTGGAGTAATTAACTTTAAAATTGCTTAGATGACCAAAACGCTCAAATTCCTCAGTCAGAGATGGCAAAGAGATCATGGGAGTTGTTATAAATACCAGGAGATCGTCTGCATAAAGCGCTAATTTATGATGCTGTGATCCCACCCGTACACCATTAACATCAGGGTTGCCCCGCAGTGCCACTGCCAGGTGTTCCATAACCAGAACAGATAATAGAGGCGATAGTGGGCACCCCTGTCTCGTGCCATTAGCAATAGACAAGGAATCAGATAGGAGTCCATTAACACGAACCCGAGCCGTAGGCCTATGGTATAATGCCATTATCCTATCCACCATAGTAGTGCCAAGGCCTACCTGTTTTAGGACACTGCGGAGGAACACCCAATGCACTCTGTCAAAAGCCTTCTCGGCATCAACCGACAGCAAGCACATCGGTATCTTACGGGATTGGCAAAATGAAGTTAAAAGGAGAGTTTTGTTGGTGTTATCCCGTGCCTCCCGACCACATACAAACCCCACCTGATCATCCCGTATCAATCCAGGTAACAACGGTGACAAGCGAGATGCAAGCAACTTTGCGAAAAATTTTACATCTACATTAATTAATGAGATGGGTCTGAAGTTAGCGCAAGAGGTTGGGTCCTTGCCAGGCTTTGGTAACAGAGTAATGTGAGCCTCAAGGGACTGGGGTGCAAAGGGACACAAGGAAGACACGGAGTTAAAGACTTTCGTCAAAAAGGGAACCAGTTGAGCCTTAAATGTTTTATAAAATTTGTTGTTAAATCCATCAGGCCCTGGACTCTTGCCCAAGGGTGATTCCTTAATAACATGTTCCACTTCTGATTCCACAAAATCCTCCTCGAGTCCCGAAGCCTCCCCCTCCTCTAAAGGCGGTAAAGCCGTACTATTTACATAATGATCTATTTTGTCCCGCAAAGCCTCAGCCTGCATGTCGTGAAATTGCCCCTTGATGTTATATAAAGTCGAGTAATACTGTTTAAAGTACTCTGTAATACCCACTGGGTCATGAACTTCGCCCCCCGAAGAAGATAGTATTTTAGGGATGTAGGACGCTTGCGTTCGGGGATGTAACATACGCGCTAAAGATCTACCGCACTTGTCCGTAAATTCATATGAGTGTTTTCTCATCCGATCTCTAAACCGGGCGTGTGATTGATCTATAAGAGATCGCAAGGACTCCCTTGCTGTGGTAAGATCCGCAAAAACCTGTGAAGATGGAATTTGTTTATGACATGATTCCAACTCCCTTATCTGAATCAGGAGACGTGCAATAGAAATCCCTTTCTCTCGCTTCAAACGTGCCCCGTGCTGTATTAGGACTCCTCTAATGACACATTTCAGCGCCTCCCATTGGAGTGGTAAGGAGGTAGGGTCATGTTCATGTACTGCAATAAACCCATCAAGAGCGTCCTTGAGAGCCGACACACATACTGTATCCTTCAATAAATTATCATTAAGTTTCCAAGACCGAAAATTCGGTACCGAGTCAGGAAACGAAAGGGTCAGGAACACTGGGGCATGATCTGACCAGATCATGGGGCCCACATTAGTACTAGGATGCCAGGTAAGCAAATGGTGACTGATCAAAAAAGCATCTATCCGACTGTACATGTTATGCAAGGGGGAAAAGTACGTATACTCTCTCACCTGAGGGTGTAGAATCCTCCACACGTCAATCAATTGCATGGAATGCATCATAGCCTTTAGTGCCCCCAACTGTGATTTAGGAACAGCAGACCTGCCCGAGGAGGTATCAAGCCTAGGATCAAAGGTCAAGTTAAGATCTCCACCTACAATTAAGACGCCCTCTGTAAACTCTTCCAATTTCTTCAAGAACACTCGCCCCACTCTAGCCTGATCCTGATTGGGAAGGTACAAGTTAGCCAGGGTAAGAATCTTATTGCGCATAGACAATTTTAAAAAGACATATCGACCTCCCGGGTCAACCAAAACATCAATGATTTTATGGGAAAGTGACTTGTGGATACCTATGCTAGCCCCTTTGGACTTGGATTCCGGGTTGGCACTGTGAAACCAAGACGGGAAGTATCTGTTTGTAAATTGTGGCATATGGCCCACCTGAAAGTGAGTCTCCTGTAGGAACAAGATGTGTACTCGTTCTTTATGCATGTTATATAAAATTTGTGAGCGTTTTTCCGGGACATTGAGCCCCCTAGCATTGAAGGTACAGACCTTCAATTGCGCCATCAGAGTCTTTACCCCGAGGAGCTCAACAAAAGAATGCACTAAGGCAGAAGTAAATAGGACAAGACAGACGAGGAGGGGATATACAACAACAAAGACAAACGAACGGGCGAACTAATCGCCCTCTCCTTGAGCTACTCAAGGAGAAACACTCTAACAGACACCGGAATCAACCAGTGAGTCCCTAAGAGGAGAAGTGTCAGGACACAGACTAGCCAGTGCCCCGCACCCCCCCAACCCAGCAATTATATTCAAGCAAGTAATAATAAATTATTACAGTTAGGAAAACCAAGGCACTTTGCATAACACCCAATAGTAATGAGACAAAAGTATGCAGCATTAATATACACCTAGAAATACCTCAAAGGAGCATATTCCTATATACATTCAATGTTATCAAAAGTGCATATACTTGTAAGAGGTACAAGGGATTTTAGAAAACCTTAAGCATTCACGTCTGAAGCACAATGACATTAATCGAACCATACCAATGGACCCGCAGTGTCCAGCAAAAATAAAATCAGTTGCAACGAGCGGTAATACCAATGTGAGCGGCTATAAGAACACAGACTATATTTTCTTTAAATGAGAAACCCCAGAATTATTGCATTGAACTCTGATAACAGAACACAGAAAAGTCTAAAAAGGATATCAGATCGGTTCAGCTAGGTGACCCTCATGCCTACGACCAGGAGAAGCAGGAGAACGACCTCGCCTACGCGCCCGTGGACGCGGCGGCGGAAAGGGAACATAAGGCCAATCAGGGATGGAGACTCGAGGTACACGGAGAGCAGCGCAGAAGTCCGGAACATCCCCTGGGTCCCGAACACTCAATAATGACCCATCTCTGCGGACCTGTAGCTGAAAGGGGTGACCCCAAGAATAAGAGATCTCATGCTCCCTCAATACATCCAACAAAGGACGAAGCACCCTGCGCTTATCCAGAGTCATTTTGGACAAATCCGATAGCAGTTGAATCTTGACCCCTTGCAATAAAACTTCCCCTTTATCACGGGCTTTTCTCATTATCTGCTCCTTGAGAGAGAAAAAATGGACACGACATAGCACATCTCTAGGCCTGTCTGGATCCGGGTTCCGAGGACCCAGGGTCCTGTGGGCTCTATCCAACTCAATAGGATCTGCAGCAGGGCGTCCCAGTAAGGTATTAAATAGAGATTGTAAAGTAGGGATAAGTTGACCCGGAGAGATATCCTCAGGAATGCCCCTCAGCCGAATGTTGTTGCGACGATTCCGATTCTCATGATCCTCAGCCAAATTAAATAATGCATGAATCTGATGAGAGTGCTGATCTAAACGGGCGTCCTGAGAAACTTGTTGCTGTGAAATAACTGAGACATCGCTCTCCATACGCTGCACCTGATCTGACAATTGGGATAGGTTAGTGGTGAGAGATTGTATCTCAGACTTGTATGTCGTTTCCAGACGATTAACATAACGCTCCATGTCCTGCTTAGTGGGTAAAGCTGATAACTGACGTCTCAAGCCCTGTAAATCATCCCCAAGGGCAGATGCACCTCCAATTGACGTTGAGGGGTGAAGATCCATATCTATATGAGATGTGGAAGGCAGCAATGCAGGACCCAGCACATGCGGGAGGGAAGATGGAGAGACTCGGCCGCCATGACAGGCACCACGTGACACGCAATCCCGCGCAGGCAGCGCCATCACATCCCCAGCAGAACTCGGTGTGACCCCATCTAGCCTGGAGGGAACCATCCCCGATGCACCGGACAATGAAGGAAAGGTACCATCAGTACCTGAAGCAGCAACGCTGGCCGCAGATGAAATCCCCTCAGGGAGCAAGGACTCGGTGCCATCGCGTCTCTCCTCTGTCGGCGCCATCTTGGAGACTGCTCCTGCCCCGGCGTCGGTCAGAAAACGCTGAATAGACCCAGCTGCAGACATCTGCCGAGTATGATAATGAGTCCCCGAAGAGGCCCTGGACTTCCTAACCATCAGGTTAGTAAATATATGCGCTTTTGATGCTTTTAAATTAGCTTATGATCGGGTTGAAAGGAGTGCAGGCGCGGAGCTCTCAGAAAGCACGTCCGGTCAGCGCCATGTCCAAGCCACGCCCCCCTTTTTCTTGACTTTTAATTTAAACTCATTTTTACTTTTTCTATTAGTCCCCCTAGGGGACTTCAACCAGCGATCGCTAGATCGCTTGCACGATATACTGCAATACTAATGTATTGCAGTATATCGTGATTCTGACAGGCAACTATTAAGATCTGCCGGAGGCAAGGCTCAATAGATGCACAAAGATGGCGCACCTGGGGACCTTCATTAGGCCCCCAGGCAACCATAGCAACCAACGCCCCCCCCCCCCCGCACGATTGCGTTGCGGAGGGTCCAATGAGCTGTTAGAGGGGGTCGCCCCCTCTTTCTAACGATTTAAATGCTGCGGTCCCTGTTGACCGCAGCATTTAACGAGTTAAACAAGCGAGATCACGCTCAAGCGTGATGCCGCTCTCTACTCTGAAGTGTCGACTGTAACAAACAGCCGACACCGGCATCGTACTTCCCCTACCCGACTTTGGCGTACGGATACGCCAAATGTCGGGAAGGAGTTAAAACCATTTTAAATTAAAAATCACAATAATAATAATAATAATAATAATAATAATAAAAAACCAGTTTAACCCCCTTAATACCGAAGGTATTTTAAACCTTAATGACCGAGCAATTTTGTATGTTTTTTCATCGTCGCATTCAAAGAGCTATAACTTTTTTATTTTTGCGTCGACATGGATGTATAAGGAATTTTTTTTTGCAGGACAAGTTGTATTTTATAATAGCACCATTTTGGGGTACATATAATTTATTGATTAACTTTTTAATCACTTTTTTAGTGAGGTACTGGAAAAAACAGAAGTTTTGCCATTTATTTTGCGTCTTAATTTTACGCCGTTTACCGTGTGGTATAAATAACATAATAACTTTATTCAGCGGGTCGTTACGATTGCGGCGATACAAAATTTATATGGATTTTTTTATATTTTCCTACTTTTACACAGTATAAAAAACAAATTTTTTTCAAAATTATTTGCTTTTGTGTCGCCATATTTTAACCCCTTCCCTCTTTAGCCACTTTTGACCTTCCTGACAGAGCCTCATTTTTCAAATCTGACATGTTTCACTTTATGTGGTAATAACGTCGGAATGTTTTTATCTATCCAAGCGATTCTGAGATTGTTTTCACGTGACACATTGGACTTTATGTTACTGGCAACATTTGCTCGATATGTTCAGTATTTAATTGTGAAAAACACCAAAATTTAGCGAAAAATTTAAAAAATTGGAATTTTTCTCAACTTAAATGTATCTGCTTGTAAGACAGGCAGTTATAACACACAAAATTGTTGCTAACTAACATCCCCCATATGTCTACTTTAGATTGGCATCGTTTTTTGAACATCCTTTTATTTCTCTAGGACGTTACAAGGCTTTGAACTTTAGCAGCAATATCTCACATTTTCAAGAAAATTTCAAAAGGCTATTTTTACAGGGGCCAGTTCAGTTGTGAAGTGGCTTTGAGGGCCTTATATATTAGAAACCCCCAAAAAGTCACCCCATTTTAAAAACTTCACCCCTTAAAGTATTCAAAACAGTATTTAGAAAATTTCTTAAGCCTTTAGACTTTTCACAGGAATTAAAGCAAAGTAGAGGTGAAATTTACAAATTTCATATTTTTTTGCAGAAATAAATTTTTAATCACATTTTCTTTATAACACAGAAAGTTTTACCACAGAAACGCAACTCAATATTTATTGCTCAGGTTCTGCATGCAGTTTTAAGAAATATCTCACATGTGGCCCTAACGTGCTACTGGACTGAAGCACCGGCCTCAGAAGCAAAGGAGCACCTAGTGGATTTTGGGGCCTTATTTTTATTACAATATATTTTAGGCACCATGTCAGGTTTGAAGGGCACTTGCGGTGCCAAAACAGTGTAAATCCCCCAAAAGTGACCCCATTTGGGAAACCACACACCTCAAGGAAATTATCTAGGGGTATAGTGAGCATTTTGACCGCACAGGTTTTTTACAGAAATTATTGGAAGTAGGCCGTGAAAATTAAAATCTACATTTTTTCAAAGAAAATATAGGTTTACCGATTTTTTTTTTTCCTCATTTCCACAAGGACTAAAGGAGAAAAAGCACCACCAAATTTGTAAAGTAATTTCTCCCGAGTAAAAAAATACCCCACATGTGGTAATAAACGGCTGTTTGGACACACGGCAGGGCTTAGAAGGGATGGAGCACCATTTGGCTTTTGGAGTTCACATTTAGCAGGAATGGTTTGCGGAGGCCATGTCACATTTACAAAGCCCCTGAGGGGACAAAACAGTGGAAACCCCCACAAGTGACCCCATTTTGGAAACTACACCCATTAAGGAAATTATCTAGGGGTATAGTGAGCGTTTTGACCCCACAGGTTTTATGCAGAAATTATTGGAAGTAGGCCCTGAAAATAAAAATCTAAGAAAATGTAGGTTTAGCTAATTTTTTCTCATTTCCACAAGGACTGAAGGAGAAAAAGCACTGCAAAATTTGTAAAGCAATTTCTCCCGAGTAAAACAATACCCCACATGTGGTCATAAACGGCTGTTTGGACACACGGTAGGGCTTAGAAGGGAAAGAGCGCTATTTAGCTTTTGGAGAACACATTTAGCAGGAATGGTTTGCGGAGGCCATGTCACATTTGCAAAGCCCCTGAGGGGACAAAACAATGAAATCGCTCAAAAAGGGACTCCATTTAGGAAACTAGACCCCTTGAGGAATTCATCGAGGGGTGTAGTGAGCATTTTGACCCCATAGATGTTTCATGGAATTTATTAGAATTGGGCAGTGAAAATAAAAACAATCCCTTTTCTTCAATAAGACGTAGCTTTAGCGCAAAATTTTTCATTTTCTCAACAAATAAAGGAAAAAAAGAACCGAACATTTGTAAAGCAATTTCTCCCGAGTACGGCAATACCCCATATGTGGTCATAAACGGCTGTTTGGGCACACGGCAGGGCTCAGAAGGGAAGGAGCGCCATTTGGAGTGCAGATTTTGCTGGATTGGTTTCTGGGCGCCTGTGGGACCAAAACAGTTGAAACCCCCCAGAAGTGACCCCATTTTGGAAACTACACCCCTCAATGGATTTACCTATGGGTATAGTAAGCATGTTAACCCTGCAGGTATTTTGTAGAAATTAGGGTGCACTCGATGTTGCAGAGTGAAAATGGGATTTTTTCCATAAATATGCCAATATCTGGTGCCCAGATTGTGCCACCATAACAAGACAGCTCTCTAATTATTATGCAGTATTTCCCGGTTTTAGAAACACCCTTCAGGTGGCCCTAATATTTTGCCTGGACATTCAACCAGGCTCAGGAGTGAAAGCGTACCATGTAAAATTGAGGCCTAATTTGGCGAATAACAAAGTATTGGTTCACAATTGCAGAGGCTCTGATGTGAAATAATAAAAGAAACCCCTGAGAAGTGACCCCATTTGGAAACTACACCCTTCAAGGCATTTATTAAGGGGTGTAGTGAACATTTTCACCCCAAAGGTCTTTTCCATAAATGAATGCGCTGCGGATGGTGCAATTTAAAAATTTATATTTTTCCCTAGATATGCCATTTCAGTGGCAAATATGTCATGCCCTGCTTATGCCACTGGAGACACACACCCCAAAAATTGTTAAAAGGGTTCTCCTGGGTATGACGATGCCATATATGGGGACGGAAACTGCTGTTTGGGCACACTGTAGGGTTCAGAGCGGAGGGAGCGACATTTGGCTTTTGGAGAGCGGATTTTGCTTGGTAGTATATTTGTTTGAGTATTGCTGGTGTTTCCGTTTATAATGTGGGGGTACATGTAAGCTGGGCAGAGTATATCAGGGGCATAGTCAGGTGGTATAATAATGGGGTAAAAAAAACAATAAAATGATCCATAGATGTGTGTTACGCTGTGAAGCAATCCTTTCTGCACAGGCCGGTGTCTCACTGATATATGGCGTCCTTTCTTATGCCCCTTTTTGTCCACACTCCGCACCTTTGCAGTTTGGGGAATTTTGCTGGGAAAGTGTTGTCCTGGTATAATACGGGCACTGTCGCTTCCAGCGGATATGTTTGGCCCCTCCGCTTCCTGGTTCCCTAATTTTAGGTCCTTGATAAATCACCTCTTGAAACAGAAGAAATGTTCACCTCGGGCCGGCACAACTGCATATTTTTTATTTCCTGACTTCTTGGAGCCTTAACTAATTTTACTTTTTCATAGACGTAGTGGTATGAGGGCTGTTTTTTTGCGGGACGAGCTGTAGTTATTATTGGTACAATTTTGGGGTACATGCGACTTTTTGATCACCTTTTATCCTATTTTTTGGGAGGCCAGGTAAACAAAAAACCGCAATTCTGGCATAGTTTTTTTTATACAGCGTTCACCATGCGCTATAAATTACATGTTAACTTTATTCTGCGGGTCAGTCAGATTCCGGCGATACCTAATTTATAGAATTTTTTTATGTTTTACAACTTTTTGCACAATAAAATTACTTTTGTAAAAAGAATGTATTTTTTCTGTCGCCATGTTGTGAGAACCATAACTTTTGAACTTTTTTGTCAACTGAGGTGTAAGAGGGCTTGTTTTTTGCGGGACGAGCTATAGTTTTTATAGGTACCATTTTTGGATACGTGCGACTTTTTGATCACTTTTTATTCCAATATTTGTAGGGCAAAGTGACCAGAAAACAGAAACTCTGGTATAGTTTTTTACGTTTTTTTTTACGCTGTTCACCGCGTGCAATAAATAATATAATATTTTGATACCTCAGTTTGTTACGGTCGTGGCGATACCAAATACGTATGGTTTATTTATTTCTTTTCAATAATAAAGGACTTGATAAGAGAAAAAGGGCGATTGTGTTTTATTTTATTAGTTGAAACTTTTATTGTTTTTAAACTTTTATTTTTTTCACTTTTTTTTACACTTTTTTATACTTTTAAGTCCCACTAGGGGACTTGAAGGTCCAACTGTTTGATATTTTTTTTCTAATACATTGCACTACCTACATAGTGCAATGTATTAGATCTGCCAGTTATTCACCTACAGCTAGCCGATTAGGCCTCGCCTCCCGGCGGGGCCTAATCTGCTTCCGTAATGGCAGAGCAGGAGGCCATTGTGTCTCCTGTTGCCATAGCAGCAGTCGCCAGTCCTGATTGCCTGTCAGGGCTGGCGATCTGCTAGCAACCGCTAAGATGCAGCAATTGCTTTCGATTCCTGCATCGAAAGGGTTAATGGCAGGGATCGGAGCTAGCTCCGGTTCCTGCCGTTACAGGTGGATGTCAGCTGTAACATACAGCTGACTTCCAACGCTGATGACGCCAGATCAGCTCCTGAGCAGGCGCCATCTTGCCGGCGGCTACGGAAGCCGATAAGGCTCCGCCGCCGGGCGAGTCCTGACCGGCTTCCATGCTAGGCAGATTGGGAGGCCAGTATTAGGCCTCCGGTTGCCATTGCAGCCACCGTAACCCCGGCAATTTCAGTGTTGGGGTTCCGATGAGCTGCAAACACCTTAAGTGCATCGATCGCGTTTGAGCGCTGCACTTAAAGAGGCTCTGTCACCACATTATAAGTGCCCTATCTCCTACATAAGGAGATGGGCGCTATAATGTAGGTGACAGTAATGCTTTTTATTTTATTTATAATGCTTTATTAGCGATTTTGGTTTATGCTAATGAGTTTCTTAATGCCCAAGTGGGCATGTTTTTACTTTTGACCAAGTGGGCCTTGTACAGAGGAGTGTATGACGCTGACCACTCAGCGTCATGGACTCCTCTCCATTCATTTACACTGCACTAGCGATATAGCTATATCGTTATGTGCAGCTACATACACAAACACTAACATTACTGCAGTGTCCTGATAATTAATATACATGACCTCCAGCCAGGACGTCATGTGTATTCAGAATCCTGACACTTCTGAATCTTTTCTGTGAGATTTCCAGCAAGGGAAACGAAATCTCGTTTACCTAGTAATCTCGCGAGATTACGCGTGGCTTGCTAGAATCTCACAGGAAAGATTCAGAAGTGTCAGGATTCTGAATACACATGACTTCTAGGCTGGAGATAATGTATATTCATTATCAGGACACTTGATTAACGTTAATGTCTGTGTATGTGGCTGGACATCGTGTTCTAGTAAGAACGCGATGCTGCTGTGTAAATGAATGGAGAGGAGTGTATGACGCTGACTGGTCACTGATTGGTCAGCGTCATTGTAAAGGATCTGCCAGGCACAACTTCGGGGCTAACGCCCATAGATAATCAGTCTGCACCTGCTACTATGTCTGTGAGACTGACTCCATCTTCCACCACTCAGGGTGGCAGGCTTAGGAGTGGGAGAACCTATCACAGCCTGGCCAGACGGAGCTAGCTCCCGCCCTCTGTCTATTTATACCTGCCTTTCCTGTTCCTCCTTTGCTTGTGATTCTTCTCGTTTGGTTTCCTGGCCCTGCTGCAGCTTCTTGTACTATTGTCCTTGCTTCATATTGACCCCGGCTTGCTGACTACTCTCCTGCTCTGCGTTTGGTACCTCGTACACTCCTGGTTTGACTCGGCTTGTTTACTACTCTTCTGCTCTGCGTTTTGGTACCTCGTACTCTCCTGGTTTGATTCGGCTTGTTCACTTCTCTTGTTGCTCACGGTGTTTCCGTGGGCAACTGCCCCTTTCTCCCCCTAGCTCTGTGTACCCTTGTCTGTTTGTCTGTCGTGCACTTATTGAGCGTAGGGACCGTCGCCCAGTTGTACCCCGTCGCCTAAGGCGGGTCGTTGCAAGTAGGCAGGGACTGAGTGGCGGGTAGATTAGGGCTCACTTGTCTGTCTCCCCACCCCCGTCATTACATAATCACAAGCCCATACCTAGTCTACCCTGGTCCCTGACACCACTATGGACCCCCTTGAGACCCTGGATCAGCAAATGCAGGGTCTCTCCCTACAGGTCCAGGCCCTGGCTCAGAGGGTCAACCAGCCTGATGCTTCCATGGTAGTCCCCCTCACCTCACCTCTTGAACCCCACCTCAAGTTGCCCGACCGGTTCTCAGGGGACCGGAAGACTTTTCTCTCCTTTCGGGAGAGTTGTAGGCTCTATTTTCGTTTAAAGCCCCACTCCTCAGGTTCTGAGAGCCAGCGGGTGGGTATAAGTATGTCCCGGCTCCAGGAAGGGCCCCAAGAATGGGCCTTCTCCTTGGCTCCTGATGCCCCTGAACTTTCCTCCGTTGATCTTTTATTTTCTGCTCTCTGACTCATCTATGACGAGACTGACAAGACTGCTTTTGCCGAGAGTCAGCTGGTGACCTTACGTCAGGGTAAGAGACCTGTTGAGGAGTATTGCTCTGACTTTAGGAAGTGGTGCGTAGCTTCTCGGTGGAATGACCCTGCCTTAATGTGCCAGTTTAGGTTGGGTCTGTCGAACGCCCTGAAAGATCTGCTAGTTAGTTATCCCTCTTCTGACTCCCTAGACCAGGTTATGGCTTTAGCGGTACGACTTGACCGACGTCTCAGGGAACGACGACTTGAACGTCTTGATGTTTTCTCCTCTGACTCCCCCATGATGCCTCCCGAGGTTCCGTTGCTTCGTTCCTCCCCGGAAGACTCGGAGGTACCTATGCAACTCGGGGCCTCCGTGTCCCCCCAAGAACGTAGAGATTTCCGCAGGAAGAATGGTCTCTGCTTCTACTGTGGGGATGACAAGCATCAAGTGAACAACTGTCCTAAGCGTAAGAATGCAGCCGGAGAACTTCCGCGCCTAAGTGATCATCGGGGAGGTCACTTGGGCGCACAGGTATTTCCTGTAAATATGAAACGTAATAAAATCTTGCTTCCCTTTCAGGTCTCTTTTGGTGGTAGGTCTGCTACCGGCAGTGCCTTCGTGGATTCAGGGTCTTCTGCTAATATCATGTCTGTGGAATTTGCTATGTCTCTAGCTATGCCTTTGATTGATTTGCCTAAACCTGTCCCGGTAGTGGGTATCGACTCCACTCCTCTTGCTAATGGTTATTTTACACAGCATACCCCTGTTTTTGAACTCCTTGTTGGCTCCATGCATTTGGAGCAGTGCTCTGTACTGTTAATGCAGGGATTATCGTCCGATTTGGTTTTAGGCCTTCCCTGGTTGCAGTTGCATAATCCCACGTTTGACTGGAATTCTGGGGACCTTACCAAGTGGGGTAATGAATGCTTGACGTCATGTTTTTCTGTTAATTCTATTTCTCCCCCTGAGGTGGTGAACACGCTGCCTGAGTTTGTTCAGGACTTCGCCGATGTTTTCTCTAAGGAGGCCTCCGAAGTGTTACCTCCTCATAGAGAATATGATTGCGCAATCAATTTGGTACCAGGAGCTAAGCTGCCTAAGGGTAGGATATTTAATCTCTCTTGTCCCGAACGTGAAGCCATGAGAGAGTATATCCAGGAATGCCTGGCCAAGGGTTACATTCGCCCCTCTACTTCTCCGGTAGGTGCTGGCTTCTTCTTCGTAGGGAAGAAGGATGGTGGTCTTAGGCCATGCATTGACTACCGAAGCTTGAATAAGGTCACTGTAAGGAACGAGTATCCCCTTCCTCTGATTCCTGATCTCTTTAATCAGGTTCAGGGGGCCCAATGGTTCTCTAAGTTTGATCTACGGGGGGCGTATAACCTTATCCGCATCAAAGAGGGGGATGAGTGGAAGACTGCGTTTAACACGCCCGAAGGTCATTTCGAATACCTCGTCATGCCCTTTGGATTGTGTAATGCTCCCGCGGTCTTCCAGAATTTCATAAATGAGATTTTAAGAGACTACCTGGGGGTATTTCTTGTAGTGTACCTTGATGACATACTTGTGTTTTCCAAGGACTGGTCCTCCCACATTGAGCATGTCAGGAAGGTGCTCCAGGTCCTTCGAGAAAACAAACTGTTTGCGAAGACCGAAAAATGTGTGTTTGGGGTGCAGGAGATACCATTTTTGGGCCAAATCCTCACTCCTCATGAATTCCGCATGGACCCTGCCAAGGTCCAGGATGTGGCGGAATGGGTCCAACCTGCCTCCCTGAAGGCGTTACAGTGCTTCCTGGGGTTCGCTAATTATTACAGGAGGTTTATTGCTAACTTCTCGGTCATCGCTAAGCCTCTTACGGATCTCACTCGCAAAGGTGCTGATCTCCTTCACTGGCCTCCTGAGGCTGTCCAGGCTTTTGAGGTCCTTAAGAAGTGCTTTATCTCGGCCCCGGTGCTGGTTCAGCCCAACCAAATGGAGCCATTTATCGTGGAGGTTGACGCGTCCGAGGTGGGAGTGGGGGCTGTCTTGTCCCAGGGTACCAGGTCCCTCACCCATCTCCGTCCCTGTGCCTACTTCTCCAGGAAGTTTTCACCCACTGAGAGTAACTATGATATTGGCAACCGCGAACTCTTAGCCATTAAATGGGCATTTGAAGAGTGGCGCAACTTCCTGGAGGGGGCTAGGCACCAGGTAACGGTCCTTACCGACCACAAGAATCTGGTTTTCCTAGAATCTGCCCGGAGGCTAAACCCGAGACAAGCTCGTTGGGCGTTATTTTTTACTAGATTCAACTTTGTGGTTATCTATAGGGCTGGGTCTAAAAATGTTAAGGCTGATGCACTGTCACGTAGCTTCATGGCCAGCCCTACTTCGGAGGAAGATCCTGCTTGTATTTTGCCTCCAGGTATAATCATTTCCGCTATTGATTCTGATTTAGTCTCTGAAATTGCGGCTGATCAAGGTTCAGCTCCCGGGAACCTTCCTGAGAACAAGCTGTTTGTTCCCCTGCAATTCCGGCTAAGGGTACTTAGGGAAAATCATGACTCTGCACTATCTGGCCATCCAGGCATCCTGGGTACCAAGCACCTCATTGGCAGAAACTATTGGTGGCCTGGGTTGCCTAAAGACGTTAAGGCCTACGTCGCCGCTTGTGAAGTTTGTGCTAGGTCCAAGACTCCCAGGTCCTGACCAGCGGGCTTACCATGTTCTTTGCCCATTCCCCAGAGACCTTGGACCCATATCTCCATGGATTTTATCACCGATTTGCCTCCATCTCAAGGCAAGTCGGTGGTGTGGGTTGTAGTAGACCGCTTCAGTAAGATGTGCCATTTTGTGCCCCTCAAGAAACTACCCAATGCTAAGATGTTAGCTACCTTGTTTGTCAAACACATCCTGCGTCTCCATGGGGTCCCTGTCAATATTGTTTCTGATAGAGGGGTACAATTTGTTTCATTGTTTTGGAGAGCCTTCTGTAAAAAGTTGGAGATTGATCTGTCCTTCTCCTCTGCCTTCCATCCTGAAACTAATGGCCAAACTGAGAGGACTAATCAGTCTCTAGAACAATATTTAAGCTGTTTTATCTCTGACTGTCAATATGATTGGGTCTCATTCATTCCCCTCGCCGAATTTTCCCTTAATAACCGGGTCAGTAACTCGTCAGGGGTCTCCCCCTTTTTCTGTAATTTTGGGATTAATCCACGGTTCTCTTCCGTCTCACCTGGTAGTTCCAACAATCCAGAGGTAGAGGTCGTTCATCGAGAACTGTGCACAGTCTGGGCTCAGGTTCAGAAGAACCTAGAGGCGTCCCAGAGCATACAAAAAACTCAGGCAGATAGAAAACGTTCTGCTAACCCCTTGTTTATGGTCGGGGATCTGGTGTGGCTATCGTCTAAAAATTTGCGCCTTAAGGTCCCGTCCAAGAAGTTTGCTCCCCGGTTTATAGGGCCGTACAAGGTCATTGAAGTCCTCAATCCTGTCTCCTTCCGACTGGAGTTGGCCCCATCTTTCCGAGTACACGACGTGTTCCATGCCTCCCTCCTTAAACGCTGCTCCCCGTCCTTGGCTCCCTCGAGGAAACCTCCGGTCCCTGTTCTCACCCCTGAGGGGGCAGAATTCGAGGTGGCCAAGATTGTGGACAGCAGGATGGTCCAAGGCTCCCTCCAGTACCTGGTCCATTTTGAGACGTTTTTGACTCTGCGTGTGAACATACCCTTATAGTGGCCCCCTGCCCAGCAGCCATGAGCTCTATTCTTGCTGGTTTTCAATAGGAAATTGGACCAGCGTTCATGGTCTATCTGTTCCAATGCTCATCAACTCCCTGTAGCTTGTTTTCACACCAGCTGGGGAATTACATACAGTTTATGTAATATTATGTAAGGGATTGGTAGGGAAGAATAGGTAGAGGACGTTTAGAAGACAACAGCGCTGAGAGTTATAGCTCACAGCACTTCAAACCTTGTGACGGATGGGGAAATCTTTTAACCCCTTAACGACCGCCCACCGTCTTTTGACGTCAGGCGGTGCAGGTACTCAGTCTACAACGACGCCTTTTGGCGTCGCTGTAGTAGAGGGGGTTTAGCGGCACCCTGGTGAAGTCTGCACTAAAAACCGTCTGTAAGTAACAGGTCCGGTTCTTAGTGCAGCCATCAGGACCTGCCGATTTCGTCGGAACAGCATGTGACCGCTGTGACAGCCAATCACAGTGGTCACATGCTGTTACTGTGTACAGAGCCGCCGGGAGTGTCTAAATGACAGCTCCTGCTCTAAGAACGAGCTGTTGCTACCAGCTCTGTTCTTAGAGCAGTGATCAGGAGCCAATAGTATTGGTTCCTGATCTTTTGTGTTCACTATGAGATCCAATCATAGTGATCACTACAGTAAAATAAAAGTAAAAACATGTATCTGTTTCTCCTCACTCTGTTCTAGCTGTGGAGAGAAACAGATACAAGTGTGTCAGTGTCCCCACACAAAATCACTTGTTCCTCACACATGGTTTAAAAAAAAACAGTATTTTATAGTATATAGTATATACATATATATATATAAATATAAGTATATTTACTGTATATACTAAGAATCGTACTATAAACTACTTTATTTTTAGAGTACGCTGTTAGACGGCGTAGGGTGCTGTTCTGGGCTTGGGTTTACGGTTTGTGTTAGGCGTAGGGTTTAGGTTTAGGTTTGAAAAAAAAATAAAAAAATTAAAAAAATAATTACAAAAAAAAAAAAAAAAGTTTCATTCCTTTAGTATTCTTAGTTGATCAGTTGATAAACAAAATTGAAACCGCTAGTTCCATTTATTATTTGCGGTTTAGACTGTATAATCATTATGGCTGCCAGAAGATACAGCGTTGAGGAAGCCTATCAGATGCTATGCTCAGATACGGATTCTGCATCTGAAGTTGAGCTTTTACTTGAAAGCGACAGCGAAAGTGTCGCTTCAAGGGATTCTACGGATATGAGACCCAGCACCAGTGATATGGGAGACGGTGCAGTTGCCACAACGTCTGTTCAAAGTGCAGCCCCTGAAATTGCACAACTCCACCAAACCGATTTAGTGTGGGAACCCACAAGTTTATTTTCTCCCACCATAAATGACTTTATTGCTACTCCTGGAATAAGTCCCAATGTCAGTAATTTTTCACCACTAAATTATTTTAATATTTTTATTACGGACCAAGTTTTGGAACATTTTGTGCATGAAACAAATTTGTATGCCAGGCAGTACATTGCAAATAAGCCTTCGTCACCTCATGCCAGGTTGTGGAATCCCACAAATGCAATGGAAATTAAAAAAAATCTGGGCCTCACCCTTAACATGGGAATTATAAAAAAAAACCCTCTATTAGGTCATATTGGGCATCAAGCCCTATACATGCCACCCCCATTTTTTCTGGCATTATGTCACGCAGCAGGTACGAAATACTTATGCGATTTCTCCACTTTAGTGACAACCTACAGGCACCCCCTTCCAGTGACAGAAGCCGTGACCGGCTGTATAAATTAAGGCCTTTGCTAAATTTTCTTAATTCCTCCCTTTTAGGAGCATATACCCCTGAACAAAATTTAGGCTGGGTTCACACTACCTATTTTCAGACGTAAACGAGGCGTATTATGCCTCGATTTACGTCTGAAAATAGGGCTACAATACGTCGGCAAACATCTGCCCATTCATTTGAATGGGTTTGCCGACGTACTGTGCAGACGACCTGTAATTTACGCGTCGTCGTTTGACAGCTGTCAAACGACGACGCGTAAATTGACTGCCTCGGCAAAGAAGTGCAGGGCACTTCTTTGCAACGTAATTTGAGCCGTTCTTCATTGAACTCAATGAAGAGCAGCTCAAGATTTACGAGCGTCACAGACGCCTCGCATAATACGAGGAGGAGCTTTTACGGCTGAAACGAGGCAGCTGTTTTCTCCTGAAAACAGTCTGTCTTTTCAGACGTAAAAGCAAGCTAGCGTGTGCACATACCCTTAGCAGTGGATGAATCGCTAATGAATTTCAAAGGGCGGTTCTGATTCCGCCAATTCATACCCTCAAAAAGTGCAAAATACGGGGTAAAGATCTACAAATTATGTGAAAGCACTATTGGCTACACATGTGCATTTAAGATCTACGAGGGTAAAGACAGTGAATTTAATCCACCAGGGTGCCCTCCAAATATTGGTACCACTGGTAAGATTGTGTGGGATTTAATTGGCCCTTTCCTACACAAGGGGTATCATGTATACACTGACAGTTTTTATACCAGTGTGCCATTGTTTAGCGCCCTTCATTGTGCCAACACCGGAGCCTGTGGCACAATACGCAGGAATCGCAAAGGTTTCCCACGTCAACTTGTGGATAAAAAACTACGAAAGGGGGAGTCATGCACTTTTCAAATTGAGAAGATGCTGGCTTTAAAATTTTGTGACCGCAAGGACGTCTACATGATCAGCACTATCCATACAAGTGCAACAGCAACTGTTAGAGAATGTGGGGCCTCTGCAGATAGACAAAAGCCTGTGTGTGTCATCGGCTATAACAAAAAAATCAGCGGGCAGGGCTACATTCTTTGAATTTCAGGAGAAAGTGATTGAAGATCTCCTATTTCTATCTGCAGACCAGAGAGTAGTCCATGAGTCAGAGGATGTACGCCGACTTGTTGAAAAACATTTTTTACACCCCATCCCTTCAACACCTAACCAAAAATACCCCAAAAACCGGTGTCGGGTCTGCAGCAAACGACGACAGCGAAGGGAGTCAAGATATTGTTCCGCTTGTCCTTCCAACCCTGGTCTATGCATAAGTCCCTATTTTGAAATCTATCATACCATCGCACATTACTAATTTTATTTTGTGAGCTATAAAAGTTAAAATGCAGGATTTATTTAGGATTTTATTTTTCTGTACACCTTTTTTTAAGGGAAGCAGCTTCGCTGTATATTTAGGAGATGCCAAAATTTAGGGTTCTTTTAGAGATTTCTTTTTTTTATCACTTTTTTTGGGAGGGAGGGAAATATACTTTTCTAGATTGAGTCATTTTGGGATATAACCCAGTTATAGAAAGTGGAATAAGGCCCTGAAATTCATTCAAGATAAAATTGTGCCCTGAAAGGTTTTTATTTCCTTTTCCATTATGACTATGACCTGCCATAAATAGCTGTTACTGACTGGGGATACGGCATAATTTTTTCTTTTTATTCTGAGGATTTCTAATAAGCGAGCTGTTCCTTATCAATACACTATGGGCTTTATTACAGTTTTGTTCGGGTTTTTGGTGGACCTCTTACACCCGACAATACTTCTATAAATAGCGACATTAATTTGGGGAGTAGTGGTCCTTTACTGTATCTATACATACGGTGTGGGACACTGCCCCTTTATATATTCTACAGGTGATTGGTTGTTTTGTGCACATGGCGGTTCCTACCTTGCCGGGCAGGGGCTTGTTATGGTGTACCGCGTCACTTCGCGCATTCGTCCCTTATATAGGGATTGATGGAGCTAAAGAGACGTTGTATGACCAGTCACTTTGAATAATAAAGTCATTACAGCCCTACAAATTTTCTTTCATCCTGTGAACATGCTCTAGTTTTCCACATAGCTGGATACATTCTTCCTCCTTTTTTTTGGATATATTGCCTGTTTCCACCAACAGTTTAATAAATTTTCCCACTCTAACTTACTATATATCAGAGCGGGTTGATATACATAATGTCTATGGACTGACATGATTGCAGGACAGCTGCTTTATTAGCACGACATAGTCATAGGGTGTAGAAACTGTTAGGGACATATATTTCTCAATCTAGAAAAGTAGAATCCTCTCCTTTTCAACAAAAAGTTATAAAAACATGAAATCCACTTCACTTCTTCTATTTGTCACCCAATGATGAGTATTCTGCATATTTCTATACTAAGGCATACAATAGTAATACCTTTAGGGTATGTTCACACGGCCTATTTACGGACGTAATTCGGGCGTTTTTGCCCCGAATTACGTCTGAAAATAGCGCCTCAATAGCGCTGACAAACATCTGCCCATTGAAAGCAATGGGCAGACGTTTGTCTGTTCACACGAGGCGTAAATTTACGCGCCGCTGTCAAATGACGGCGCGTAAATAGACGCCCGCGTCAAAGAAGTGACCTGTCACTTCTTTGGCCGTAATTGGAGCCGTTATTCATTGACTCCAATGAATAGCAGCGCTAATTACGGCCGTAATGGACGCGACGTTCAAGCGCCTGCACATGCCGTTACGGCTGAAATTACGGGGATGTTTTCAGGCTGAAACATCCCCGTAATTTCAGCCGTAACGGACACCCTCGTGTGAACATACCCTTAAGGCGTACTTCACCAGTTGCATGCACTTTGTGATAAAAATGAACTATTTGAGGAAAAAAATATATGTGTAATGGGGCCTGAAACATTTTCAAGCAAAATGTGTGTCCTGAAAGCCTACGGGTGCTCCCTTCCTTTTGGGTCCTGCCGTGTGTCCAGGAAACACATTAGGGCCACAAAGAGGATATTTTTGAACACAGGAGAAACAGGGTGATACATTTTCTGGTGCATTTCCTTATTCTCATGTCCTCTGTACAAGAAATCTGACCTTAAAATGACACATTTGTGAAAAAAAGTGAAATCAAATTTTCTTTCCACCTGCTTTGCATTAATTCCTGCGAAAACGGTGGGGTCAAAATACTTAGTGCACACCTAGATGAATACCTTAAGGGGTCTAGTTTTCAAAATGGGGTCATTTATGGGGAGTTTCTATCGTTTTGGCAGCTCAGTGCCTCTATAAATGTGTAATGGGGCCTGAAACATTTTCAAGCAAAATGTGTGTCCTGAAAGCCTTCGGGTGCTCCCTCCCTTTTCGGTCCCTGCCTTGTGTCCAGGCAACGCATTAGGGTCACAATGGGGGCATTTTTGAAAACAGGAGAAACAGGGTGATAGATTTTGGGGTGTGTTTCTTCATTTTCATGGTCGCTTTACAAAGAAATCGGTCTTCAAAGTGATACTTTTATGAAAAAAGTGAAATTATATTTTTTACGCCTGCTTTGCATGAATTCTTACAAAAAAACTGTGGGGTCAAAATACTTACAACACCCCTTAATAAATACCTTAAGGGGTGTAGTTTTCAAAATGGGGTCACTTGTGGGGGTTTCCACCATTCTAACACCTATGAGCCTCTGAAAACCTGGCTTGGGGCAGGAAAACAAAATGTACTTCAAAATGTATAAAATTATTACTAAATTTGTAAGTCTTCTAAATTGCTCCAAAAGAAATTTTTTTTTTCAAAAGTGCTGCCAAAATAGAGTAAAGAGATGGAAATATATATTTAATCAAAAAAATTGTACAGTATGTATGTACATGTGACATATTGCAGTTAAAAATAGGGAAAAATGATAATTTGTACAAAATTTCTTCCATTTTTTCATTAATTTCCGCAAATCGTATCAGTCTACTTTTACCACTAAAATAAAGTACAACATGTAACGAAAAAACAATGTCAGAATTACTTGGATATTCAAAACTTTCGCAGAGTTATTCTCTGATAAAGTCAGACATACCAGATTTAACAGGTGTAAACTTGTACACACTTTGGGTGACTAAAGATCGTTCTCCACAGCTTCAAAAAAAAAATGGCTGCTAATGCTTGAAGCTTCCCATCCAAGCTTACAGTAAACATACACATGCTGTGTCTAAATCTATTATACGGTCTATTAACTCCTTCCCAACATTTGCCGTACATGTACGTCATGGAAAGCATTGACTTCCTGCAAAATGCCGTACATGTACGTCAAATGTTTGGCACCGGCTCAGAAACTGAGTCGGTGCCATCATCACCGGATCTCAGCTGTATCTTACAGCTGACATCCGACTGTAACGGCGGGGACAGAAATTAGCTTCGATCCCCGCCATTAACCCCTTAAGTGCAGCGCTCAAACGCGATCGCTGCACTTAAGGTGTTTGCAGCTCATCGGAGCCCCAGCAATGAAATTGCCGGGGTTCCGGTGGCTGCAATGGCAACCGGAGGCCTAATACTGGCCTCCCGGTCTGCCTAGCACCGAAGCCGGTCAAGATCCGCCCGGCGGCGGAGCCTGATCGGCTTCCGTAGCTGCCGGCAAGATGGCGCCGGGTCAGGAGCTGATCCGGCGTCATCAGCGGTGGAAGTCAGCTGTACTGTACAGCTGACATCCACCTGTAACGGCAGGAACCGGAGCTAGCTCCGATCCCTGCCATTAACCCCTTCGATGCAGCAATCGAAAGCGATTGCTGCATCGTAGCGGTTACTAGCAGATCGCCAGCCCTGACAGGCAATCGGGACTGGCGACTGCTGTTATGGCAACAGGAGACACAATGGTCTCCTGCTCTGCCATTACGGAAGCCGATTTAGGCCCCGCCGGGAGGCGAAGCCTAATCGGCTTGCTGTCAGTGAATGACTGACAGATCTAATACATTGCACTACATAGGTAGTGCAATGTATTAGAAAAAAAAAAATCTGACAGTTGGACCTTCAAGTCCCCTAGTGGGACTTGAAGAAAAGTGTAAAAAAAAAGTGTAAAAAAGTGTAAAAAAAAGTGCAAAAATAAAAGTTTGAAAACAATAAAAGTTTCAAGTAATCAAATAAAACACAATCCCCCTTTTACTCTTATCAAGTCCTTTATTATTGAAAAATAATAAACCATATGTATTTGGTATCGCCGCGACCGTAACGACCTGAGGTATCAAAATATTATATTATTTATTGCACGCGGTGAACAGCGTAAAAAAAACCGTAAAAAACGTTACCAGAGTTTGTTTTTTGGTCACTTTGCCCTACAAATAGAATAAAAAGTGATCAAAAAGTCGCACGTATCCAAAAATGGTACCTATAAAAACTATAGCTCGTCCCGCAAAAAACAAGCCCTCATACACCTCCGTCGACAAATAAATTAAAACGTTATGGTTCTCACAACTTGGCGACAGAAAAAAAATACATTCTTTTTACAAAAGTAATTTTATTGTGAAAAAAGTTGTAAAACATGAAAAAGTGCTATAAATTAGGTATCGCCGGAATCGTACTGACCCGCAGAATAAAGTTAACATGTAATTTATAACGCATGGTGAACGCTGTATAAAAAAAACGAAAAAAGCTGTGCCAGAATTGCGTTTTTTTTGTTTACCTGGCATCCCAAAAAATAGGATAAAAGGTGATCAAAAAGTCACATGTACCCCAAAATGGTACCAATAATAACTACAGCTCGTCCCGCAACAAACCAGCCCTCATACCGCTACGTCTATGAAAAATAAAATTAGTTATGGCTCCAATAAGTCAGGAAATAAAAAAATATGCAGTTGTGCCCGAGGGGAACATTTCTTCAGTTTGAAGAGGCGATTTATCAAGGACCTAAAATTAGGGAACCAGGAAGGGGAGAGCCCAAACATATCCGCTGGAAGCGAGGGTGCCCGCATTATACCAGGACAACACTTACCAGCAAAATTCCTCAAACTACAAAGGTGCAGAGTGTGGACCAAAAGGGGGATAAGAAAGGACGTCATATATCAGTGCGACACTGGCCTGTGCGGAAAGGATTGCTTCACAGCGTAACACACATCTATGGATTATTTTTTTTTTTTTCATACCACCTGACTATGCCCCTTATATACTCCGCCCCGCTTACATGTACCCCCACATTATAAAACACCAGCAATACTCAAACAAATTTAGTACCAAGCAAAATCCGCTCTCCAAAAGCCAAATGGTGCTCCCTCGGCTCTGAACCCTACAGCGTGCCCAAACAGCAGTTTCCTTCCACATATATGGCATCATCATACCCGGGAGAACCCTTTTAACAATTTTTGGGGTGTGTGTCTCCAGTGTCATAAGCTTGGCATGACATATTTGCCACTGAATGGCATATCTAGGGAAAAATATAAATTTTTAATTTGCACCATCAGCAGTGCATTCATTTATGGAAAAGACCTGTGGGGTGAAAATGCTCACTACACCCCTTAATAAATGCCTTGAGGGGTGCAGTTTCCATAATGGGGTCACTTCTCAGGGGTTTCTTTTTATTATTTCACATCTGAGCCTCTGCAGTTGTGAACCAATACTTTGTAAATCGCCAAATTAGGCCTCCACTACGCATGGTACTCTTCACTCCTGAGCCCTGTCATATGTCCAGGCAAAAGATTAGGGCCACATGTAGGGTGTTTCTAAAACCGGGAAACACCGCATAATAATTAGAGGGCTGTCTTGTTATGGTGGCACAAGCCGGGCACCACATATTGGCATATCTATGGAAGAAAATCCCATTTTCACTCTGCAATATCGAGTGAACACTAATGTCTACAAAACACCTGCAGGGTTAAAATGCTTACTACACCCCTTGGTAAATGCATTGAGGGGTGTCGTTTCCAAAATGGGGTCACTTCTGGGGGGGTTTCCACTGTTTTGGGCCCACAGGCGCCCAGAAACCAATCCAGCAACATCTGCACTCCAAATGGCGGTCCTTTCCTTCTGAGCCCTGCCGTTTGCCCAAACAGCAGTTTATGACCACATATGGGGTATTGCCGTACTCGGGAGAAATTGCTTTACAAATTTTGGGTTCTTTTTTTCCTTTATTTGTTGAGAAAATGAAAAAATTTGCGCTAAAGCTACGTCTTATTGAAGAAAAAGGACTGTTTTTATTTTCACTGCCTAAGGGCAGATTCACACGAACGTTGCGTTTTTGCGCGCGCAAACAACGCGGCGTTTTGCGAGCGCAAAAACCATTTGACAGCTGCGTGTGTCATGCGTGTCTGATGCGCGGCTGCGTGATTTTCGCGCAGCCGGCATCATAGAGATGAGGCTTGTCAACGCCCGTCACTGTCCAAGGTGCTGAAAGAGCTAAATCTTTCAGCACCCTCGACAGTGAATGCCGAACACAGCAGCGAAAAACCTGTAAAAAAATATATAAAGTTCCTATTTACCGAGAACTTCCCGGCCGTTGCCTTGGTGACGCGCCTCTCTTGACATCGGGCCCCACCTCCCTGGATGACGCGGCAGTCCAAGTGACCGCTGCAGCCTGTGATTGGCTGGAGCTGTCACTTGAACTGAAGTGTCATCCCGGGAGGTCGGACTGCAGGAAGGAGACAGGAGTAATCGGTAAGTTAGAACTTCGTTTTTTTTTTTACAGGTTCATGTATTTTGGGATCGCAAGTCACTGTCCATGGTGCTGAAACAGTTTAACTCTTTCAGCACCATGCACAGTGAATGTCTCTCGACGTCACGGACCGGAATTTTTTTTGCCGGGTTCGGCCAAAACGAGTTTGGCCGAACCCGGTGAAGTTAGCTTCGGTTGTCGGGGTTCACTCCGTTTGGATGCTTGGAAACAGAAAAGCACGTGGTGCTTTTCTGTTTCCATTCATACTTTTGACAGCTCGTGCGCTGTTCGCACGGAAGTGCTTCCGTGCGACCTGCCTCGTTTTCACGCACCCATTGACTTCAATGGGTGCGTGATGCGTGAAATACGCAGAGTTATTGAACCTGTCGCGTATTTTGCGCAGCGAACAAACGCTGCGCAAAATACACGGACTGTGTGTACTGCCCCATAGACTTCTATAGGGCATTGCGTGCCGCGCGAAAACCACCCGCCCTACACGCTGCCAAATCACGCTCGTGTGAATCCCCCCTTATTCTAATAAATTCTATGAAACATCTGTGGGGTCAAAATGCTTACTACACCCCTAGATGAATTCCTCAAGAGGTGTAGTTTCCTAAATGAAGTCCCTTTTGGGCATTTTCATTGTTTTGTCCCCTCAGGGGCTTTGCAAATGTGACATGGCCTCCGCAAACCATTCCTGCTAAATGTGATCTCAAAAAGCCAAATAGTGCTCTTTCCCTTCTAAGCCCTGCCGTGTGTCCAAACAGCCGTTTATTACCACATGTGGGGTATTGTTTTACTCGGGAGAAATTGCTTTACAAATTTTGTGGTGCTTTTTCTCCTTCAGTCAATGAGAAAATATTAGCTAAACCTAGATTTTTTTTGAAAAAATTTAGATTATTATTTTCAGGGCCTACTTCCAATATTTTCTGCAAAAAAACTGTGGCGTCAAATCGCTCACTATACCCCTAGATAATTTCCTCAATGGGTGTAGTTTCCAAAATGGGGTCACTTGTGGGGGGTTTCCACTGTTTTGTCCCCTCAGGGGCTTTGTAAATGTGACATGGCCTCCGCAAACCATTCCTGCTAAATTTGAGCTCCAAAAGCCAAACGGCGCTCTTTCCCTTCTAAGCCCTGCCGTGTGTCCAAATATCCATTTATTACCACATGTGGGGTAGTGTTTTACTCGGGAGAAATTGCTTTACAAATTTTGCGGTGCTTTTTCTCCTTTAGTCCTTGTGGAAATGAGAAAAAAAAAATCGCTAAACCTACATTTTCTTTGAAGAAATGTTGATTTTAATTTTCACGGCCTACTTCCAATAATTTCTGTAAAAAACCTGTGCGGTCAAAATGCTCACTACACCCCTAGATAATTTCCTTGAGGTGTCTAGTTTCCCAGATGGGGTCACTTTTGGGGGATTTTCACTGTTTTGGCACCGCAAGAGCCCTTCAAACCTGACATGGTGCCTAAAATATATTCTAACAAAAATAAGGCCCCAAAATCTCCTAGGTGCTCCTTTGCTTCGGATGCTGGTGCTTCAGTCCATTAGCACGCTAGAGCCACATGTGGGATATTTCCTAAAACTGCAGAAACTGGGCAACAAATATTGAGTTGCATTTCTCTGGTAAAACCTTCTGTGTTATAAAAAAAAACTGTAATAAAAATTTATTTCTGCAAAAAAATATGAAATTTGTAAATTTCACCTCTACTTTGCTTTAATTCCTGTGAAATGTGTAAAGGGTTAAGACATTTTCTAAATGCTGTTTTGAATACTTTGAGGGTGAAGTTTTTAAAATGGGGTGACTTTTTGGGGGTTTCTAATATATAAGGCCCTCAAAACCACTTCACAACTGAACTGGCCCCTGTAAAAATAGCCTTTTGAAATTTTCTTGAAAATTTGAGAAATTGCTGCTAAAGTTCTAAGCCTTGTGAGGTCATAGAAAAATAAAAGGATGTTCAAAAAACGATGCCAATCTAAAGTAGACATATGGGGGATGTTAATTAGCAACAATTTTGTGTGGTATAACTGCCTGTCTTACAAGCAGATACATTTAAATTGAGAAAAATGCTAATTTTTGCAATTTTTCACTATATTTTCGTGTTTTTCACAATTAAATACTGAATGTATCGACCAAATTTTACCACTATCTTAAAGTCCAATATGTCACGAGAAAACAATCTCAGAATCGCCCGGATAGGTGAAAGCATTCCGGAGTTATTACCACATAAAGTGACACATGTCAGATTTGAAAAATGAGGCTCTTTCAGGAAGGTCAAAAGTGGCTAAAGAGGGAAGGGGTTAAAAAAAAAGTGGCGGGGGGGTACTATCGCATGTATGTATTTGCAGTGATGCATAGCATACCAGGCTATGCTATTCAGTACCATCAAATAGGCGGTATGTAAAGGTAAGCCTGTCTCTTAGCACATAGCAACTTAAGGGAACATTAACCCCTTAATGACGTGGCCTAGTTTGGGCCTTAAAGGAACAGTGTCACCAAATTTTTTTTTTTTATATCAGTTTTATGTTAGGGTTTTATTAAAAACGTTTATATTTATTTGTGTGTTTGTGTGTTACTTTTTTCTATTTTTACACTTTTTCTTCCCTATGGGGGCTGCCATTTTTTTTTCCATTTCTGTATGTGTCGATTAACGACACATACAGACATGGAATACGGCCCGTTCCATCCACTATGGTGTACGCTCCCACACAGTCCGATTTGAAATGCGCGCCGTTCGGCGCCATTTTCCTGTGGACCGGAAGTCGCGGCCGGGAAGTAAGATTACTACTTCCGGTCGCGGCTTCCGGACTTGTGCACATGGAGCAGCGGCAGCAGACGGAGCGGACGGACCGGAGGGAGCGGCGGCGACTGGAGCAGGTAAGTGATTTCTATGTATGATATAAAGAAAAACAGATGTGGTTTTTACAAACCATACCTAAAGAACCCAAAATTGCAATATAATATAGCACGGTGCCATTCCTGATATGAATTAAATAGAAAAGAAAAAAGAAAAAAGGGATTTCAGAAATATAAATAGGCACTCTTGGGCTCAATAAAATTGAATAATTATTTTATTTCTTGAATCCAGATAATACCGGAAAGAGTAAATTTATACATACAAAAGACAATTTAAAAAGAGAAATCTCCTGGCCAGGGAAAGAACATACGAGTATTCTTCAAAACACAAGTGATATTACCTAATAATTGTGTGGCATAATGTATGTGTGGTAAACGATTTTACAAAAAAGTTTCCAATAGGAAAACCGCCATAATATGTTCACACCTGCGGTTTCCAAATATATATTCAATGTGTATCAAAATATTACCAAGAAGCCTGTTTAAGACAATGGTTAATCATATAACATGTAATAAGCCTTCAGAGTATAGGTAATATTACAAGAAAGATATAAAGTATGATGTATATGAGTAACACACATTTACAAAAGGATTTCTTGAAAAACCGCTAGACTGTATTCACATTTGCGGTTTCCAACCATATATGTATTTGGTATAATAATATTGCCAAAGGACCTTTTGAAAGTAACTATTGATGATGTAATGTACAATAGACCTTTCAAGACAAGATTGATATTACCAAATGGATATATAACATGATGTATATGTTATACAATTATATAATTGAATTTCAAAATGGAAAAACCGCTGGACTGTATTCACACTTGCGGTTTCCAACCATATATGTAATATATATCAAAATATTGCCCAAGGACCTATTCGAGGTTACTGTTAATGATATAAACAAGGAAGATATTTTTTTCAACGTATGTAATATGTTTTGGCTCTCAACAATAAAAATGGCCTCACTAATTGAATAAATGTGATTATGAGCACGTTTTTTTCACTCTCATCGAGTAGATGGATAGTTCCAATTCAAAGCTGATCGCAATAGGAAGTCTCTTCCCAGACCCACGAGTCTGTATGTAGCTCTCAGGCAATTGAGTGTTCGAAGAAAAAAACTTTTAAATATTATAAGCTTTTCAATGGATTTTTACCTTCACCTCCGACATCCAATAAGTGCCAGAAAGACCATGCAAGGAGATAATTTACTCCGATGTAGAAAGTATAGTAGATCTCCTCAGGAGGAAAATTCGCCTGTATGGTCACACAATTGATTTAAAAAAAAAACAGCCACAACTTCACAATTACTTCTCTTGGCGCCTTCCTCTATAGATCCATGCTGGTAACAACCGTTGTACTCACTGGGATAAGAGCCCAGAAATGCAGGATCATGCGCTGAAATTTCAGACGAAAAGAAGGCACTCCAAGAGGAACAGACCAAGCCGGGCAGAATCGCACGCCGGCAGCCGAATAGGTAATGATTCCAAACGTATGTTCCTTTCCACAGAAGGTCTTCAAAACTGGACAGGTATTCTCTGGGCAGGGTTAGGACGTCACTACCCGCCCCATTGATTCACACAGCTGACGCGTTTCATCCCTGAACGGGATTTCTTCAGAGCAGTTTGACAATTACTGCCAATCACACTATATTTATATAGTGTCCCAACTTCATTCATTGGTTCCATAATCAAAAACATAATGTTTCACATAAAGATCTTGTGGATATTATATATTTAACTCTTGCATGAAATGCCGCCATGATATATATCTCTCAATTTGAATAGCGGACAAAAGTATTTATATATTCAAACAAGCAATTAGAATATCCAAAAAATCAAAATACATAGAAAATATTAAATATTTATCCGGAAGAGGGTAATCAGTGATATGTCTCTACTTGGTCAAAAATGAGATCAATCGTTAAATTTAAATACCATTACTGCCTAGATTTTATTAATAAAATTAAATTGAATCTTCCGCTAATACGGTTAACCATTACTGTATAAACTTTACGATGGATTCATGGAGGAAAATATTTTTTCTTCAATAGGAGATCCCCCATTGTAACGAAAGATGAAACCTGTTCAGTTCTTTCAGCACATGTATGTATATGAACTATATTAAACAATACAAGAAAGTATATGAGATACAGATGATACCTTAGGGGAGGCAGGGACGGAGAACTATCACCAATTGAGGCATCAGTACCCGGGTCCCCACCGCCCCCAAAGCAGAATCAATCCCAATACAATAAATCTAAGTGTGTAAATTTAACTATTGAATTACATCACATTGAATATATGCATATAAAGAACTATGATGACTAACAGGAGCCATCCCACCCATTTGAGATTTTTTTTATATATATGTCCAATAGATTGATCATTTTATATTGGGAATAATGTTACCCACAATCATACCAATAAAGGAAGATTATAATTAAATAAAAGATATATAAGTTATCCAAATAAAGAGGCAATTTAGGATTGTACTTTCAGATTTCAATAACAGGACCAGAGGTTTTTTATATTAAATTCAAAAAATTTTTTCACAAACAATTATCCTAGATCATCCTCCAAAGGTAACATAGAGAAGGTTCCTTTCTTTTGATCCAACGTTTTTTTATCAGAGATAATATATATATAGAACCAACTGACTCTAAAGTACTAAAAATTGAGGAAGATACGGAGCAATCTTTCAGACCCCAACCGTTTAAAGGAACATGTTAAATTTAATTTCATTATTCAATCCCCAAGGATTCAAAGTTTTTAATGTATAAATCCACATAGTTTCCTTCTGAAGGAGTATTCGATTGAGATCACCTCCCCTTCTATCTTGAGATAATTGATAAATCCCCATAAATTTTAAGCCATTCGGAGATTGAGCATGGAACGTTTTAAAATGTGCAGCTAGAGGGTTAGCCATTTCACCCTTGTTGATATCTCTAATATGTTCACTGATGCGAACATGTAGTTCACGTTTCGTTTTCCCAATATATTGTTTCCCACATGGGCAAGTAATTGAGTAAACGACCATGGTTGAGCGACAATTAATAAAGTTATAAACTTTAAATTCCCTTTTATGTTCACTATCCAGAAACTTGTCTGATTTTAAGACATACTTACAGCATTTACAAGAACCACACATGAACATTCCTTTGGGACGTTTCTGTAACCATTTCTCATTATTTGGGGTCCTTCTCTTAAACTCAGAACTCACCAGCAAATTCCTCAAAGTAGGGGCCTTTCTTGGAACCATACTCGGTATATTACCTACTATTGAATTAATTCTTTTATCCAAAGTCAAATGTGGCCAGTTTTTAATCATCAGATTCCGAAGTATGTTCCAATGGGACCCATATCTTGAAATGAATCTAACTCTATCATCACTATTATCCTTTTTGACTCTTTTAAGAATTTCCTCTCTATTATGCATAGATGCCCTATTGTATCCTCTCTTGATCATTTTCTTGGAATAACCCCTATCTTCAAAGCGAGATGATAAATCTTGTGCTTCGCTTTTGAAGTCCCTGAAATCGGTACAATTACGGCGAATTCGAAGGAATTCACTAATCGGAATCCCCTTAATTTGAGATGGAAAATGATGGCTGGTTGCTGCCAAAAGGGTATTACCAGATGTTGGTTTCCGATATGTGGTCGTTTTTAATTTATTTCCTTCCCTATGGATATTAAGATCTAAAAAACTAATATGATCTTTGCTATGAGAGAAAGTCAGAAGAATATTAAGTTCATTGGAGTTTAAATCACCAATAAAACTTTCAAGTAAGTCCAAGGATCCCTTCCAGCACAAGAGAACATCGTCCATGTATCTCAGCCAGACGGAAGCACATTTTCTGAAAAGAGGATGAGGATATACTATGAATTCTTCCCACCAGCCCAAGTGCAAGCAGGCATATGATGGTGCACAGGAGGATCCCATAGCCGTTCCACGAACTTGACGGTAAAATTTACCATCAAAAGAGAAACAGTTATAATTCAAAACGAATTCCAACATTTCAATAATAAATTCATTTTGATGGGCCCAGTCTCCTCCCCTCCTCTCCAGAAAATGCGCAGCCGCCTTAAGGCCAACATTATGTGGGATGGAAGTATACAAGGACTCCACATCCAATCCTACCAGGATACAGTCTTCCTCAAGATTCAGATTATTGATTTTATTTAGAAGATCCCCCGTATCCAATACAAAAGATGGAAGTGTACGCACAAAAGGTTTCAATTTTTCATCAATATATTTGCCAAGATGATCTGTTGGGCCATCACACCCTGAAATAATAGGTCTACCTGGAGGTGTATTCCTATTTTTGTGTACCTTAGGGAGTACATATATTGTAGGCATACGGGGTTCTCTTACCTCTAAAAATTGGAACTCATTTTTATTAATTAGGCCCTCATCCAATGCAAAAGTCAATTTTCTATTCAAAGTTCCCATTATGTTATCCAGTGGATTATCATTCAAAAGGGAATATGTATCCGTTTCCAATTGTCTTCTAATTTCACCGACATAGTCATCCTCTCTGAGGAGGACAACATTCCCACCCTTGTCACTGGGCTTAATTACAATGTTCTCAATATTTTGTAATTCTTTTAGGGCTTTTCGTTCTCTTTCAGTTAGGTTGTCCTCACACAGAAAGGAGGACCAGTCGATGACACTTATATCTCTAAGCATGGCCTCCAAAAATGCATGTGTATATCTGTTAGAGTGTATACTGGGCATAGTACTACTTTTTTTACGCAAACTCGTAAACTCTGGGATAATCTCCGCACGGTCCTCTCTAGGAATGTCTATATTCTCCAATAGGTTACCTTCCCTCCATAATTCATTTAAATCCGCTAGGGTGTCTAAATCAGACATTTCCAAATCTATTTCTCTCAGTGATTCTAACAATACATTCTCATTTTGAATATTCCTCTCATTTTTTTCCCCATGCCAAAGTCTCAAAAGAATCTTTCTAAGAAAAAGGTGAAGATCTTTACATATTTCAAATTCCTTACCAGGGGTAACTGGTGAAAAACCCAAACCACGATTTAATAGAGATATATGGTGTGTTGATAAAGGGAAGTCTGTTAGATTGATTATATTATTCAGATTATTATCTATCTTCCCCTGCGTTGTCTTGTATTGGGTCCTCCTTTTTTCTCTACTATTCTTTCCTCTCCGAATTTTCCTCTGTTTCTGTCCCCTAAAAAAGAAACCTTGGATTGTGATTCCTCCACTCTAACGTGTTTACCCATCTCATTGTCACTGGATAGGTCACTCGTAGTTTCCCCATCGGTTGACATAAAGGTATTTCTTCTCACCCTTACTCTATTCCTATTCTGTCTTTCTCTATTTTTTGTAAAGGAGAAAATTTGTTTCTGCTCAAAATCAAAAGTATCCCTTTGAAACTTTCTCCTTTTTCGTACTGATATTTCACGAAGTTCCACTTCTACCTCCTTCTTGAGACTATTATTTAATTTTTCAAATTCCTGATCCTTACAAAAAATATCCAATTTTTTGACACTCTCCTCAATTTCCACATTGAGCAAACTAAGCATATTTTTCTCCTCTTCAATTAATAACTCCATCAAATTCATTGAATGCCTCAGACACTCATCATCCCATTTTTCTAAAAATGCTTCGCTCTTAAAATGTGATGCAGGTGTTGTACGTCTGCGTAAGCCTCTTGGGACAATTTTGGACAGCCTATATGCCTCTAAACTCTGAATATCCCACTTCCGTCTCAAATGGCTCAAGATAAGTCTCCGATGATTTTTAAATAAACCATATATATCTCCTCCAATATCCTCTACACCTCTATTCATTTCACAATTCAGAAGTGCCGCAATCTGTGCATCAACCTCCAAATCCAGACAGTAAGCCATGATCAGGACACACCACTGATACCCTCACAATTCAAGAAAGAAAATATTTTCTATTTTTCTTAAAAAAGGTATATAAGCAAAAACAGGAAGGAAAAAACCCTCCAAAAATATGATATAAAGAAAAACAGATGTGGTTTTTACAAACCATACCTAAAGAACCCAAAATTGCAATATAATATAGCACGGTGCCATTCCTGATATGAATTAAATAGAAAAGAAAAAAGAAAAAAGGGATTTCAGAAATATAAATAGGCACTCTTGGGCTCAATAAAATTGAATAATTATTTTATTTCTTGAATCCAGATAATACCGGAAAGAGTAAATTTATACATACAAAAGACAATTTAAAAAGAGAAATCTCCTGGCCAGGGAAAGAACATACGAGTATTCTTCAAAACACAAGTGATATTACCTAATAATTGTGTGGCATAATGTATGTGTGGTAAACGATTTTACAAAAAAGTTTCCAATAGGAAAACCGCCATAATATGTTCACACCTGCGGTTTCCAAATATATATTCAATGTGTATCAAAATATTACCAAGAAGCCTGTTTAAGACAATGGTTAATCATATAACATGTAATAAGCCTTCAGAGTATAGGTAATATTACAAGAAAGATATAAAGTATGATGTATATGAGTAACACACATTTACAAAAGGATTTCTTGAAAAACCGCTAGACTGTATTCACATTTGCGGTTTCCAACCATATATGTATTTGGTATAATAATATTGCCAAAGGACCTTTTGAAAGTAACTATTGATGATGTAATGTACAATAGACCTTTCAAGACAAGATTGATATTACCAAATGGATATATAACATGATGTATATGTTATACAATTATATAATTGAATTTCAAAATGGAAAAACCGCTGGACTGTATTCACACTTGCGGTTTCCAACCATATATGTAATATATATCAAAATATTGCCCAAGGACCTATTCGAGGTTACTGTTAATGATATAAACAAGGAAGATATTTTTTTCAACGTATGTAATATGTTTTGGCTCTCAACAATAAAAATGGCCTCACTAATTGAATAAATGTGATTATGAGCACGTTTTTTTCACTCTCATCGAGTAGATGGATAGTTCCAATTCAAAGCTGATCGCAATAGGAAGTCTCTTCCCAGACCCACGAGTCTGTATGTAGCTCTCAGGCAATTGAGTGTTCGAAGAAAAAAACTTTTAAATATTATAAGCTTTTCAATGGATTTTTACCTTCACCTCCGACATCCAATAAGTGCCAGAAAGACCATGCAAGGAGATAATTTACTCCGATGTAGAAAGTATAGTAGATCTCCTCAGGAGGAAAATTCGCCTGTATGGTCACACAATTGATTTAAAAAAAAAACAGCCACAACTTCACAATTACTTCTCTTGGCGCCTTCCTCTATAGATCCATGCTGGTAACAACCGTTGTACTCACTGGGATAAGAGCCCAGAAATGCAGGATCATGCGCTGAAATTTCAGACGAAAAGAAGGCACTCCAAGAGGAACAGACCAAGCCGGGCAGAATCGCACGCCGGCAGCCGAATAGGTAATGATTCCAAACGTATGTTCCTTTCCACAGAAGGTCTTCAAAACTGGACAGGTATTCTCTGGGCAGGGTTAGGACGTCACTACCCGCCCCATTGATTCACACAGCTGACGCGTTTCATCCCTGAACGGGATTTCTTCAGAGCAGTTTGACAATTACTGCCAATCACACTATATTTATATAGTGTCCCAACTTCATTCATTGGTTCCATAATCAAAAACATAATGTTTCACATAAAGATCTTGTGGATATTATATATTTAACTCTTGCATGAAATGCCGCCATGATATATATCTCTCAATTTGAATAGCGGACAAAAGTATTTATATATTCAAACAAGCAATTAGAATATCCAAAAAATCAAAATACATAGAAAATATTAAATATTTATCCGGAAGAGGGTAATCAGTGATATGTCTCTACTTGGTCAAAAATGAGATCAATCGTTAAATTTAAATACCATTACTGCCTAGATTTTATTAATAAAATTAAATTGAATCTTCCGCTAATACGGTTAACCATTACTGTATAAACTTTACGATGGATTCATGGAGGAAAATATTTTTTCTTCAATAGGAGATCCCCCATTGTAACGAAAGATGAAACCTGTTCAGTTCTTTCAGCACATGTATGTATATGAACTATATTAAACAATACAAGAAAGTATATGAGATACAGATGATACCTTAGGGGAGGCAGGGACGGAGAACTATCACCAATTGAGGCATCAGTACCCGGGTCCCCACCGCCCCCAAAGCAGAATCAATCCCAATACAATAAATCTAAGTGTGTAAATTTAACTATTGAATTACATCACATTGAATATATGCATATAAAGAACTATGATGACTAACAGGAGCCATCCCACCCATTTGAGATTTATATATCTTTTATTTAATTATAATCTTCCTTTATTGGTATGATTGTGGGTAACATTATTCCCAATATAAAATGATCAATCTATTGGACATATATATAAAAAAAATCTCAAATGGGTGGGATGGCTCCTGTTAGTCATCATAGTTCTTTATATGCATATATTCAATGTGATGTAATTCAATAGTTAAATTTACACACTTAGATTTATTGTATTGGGATTGATTCTGCTTTGGGGGCGGTGGGGACCCGGGTACTGATGCCTCAATTGGTGATAGTTCTCCGTCCCTGCCTCCCCTAAGGTATCATCTGTATCTCATATACTTTCTTGTATTGTTTAATATAGTTCATATACATACATGTGCTGAAAGAACTGAACAGGTTTCATCTTTCGTTACAATGGGGGATCTCCTATTGAAGAAAAAATATTTTCCTCCATGAATCCATCGTAAAGTTTATACAGTAATGGTTAACCGTATTAGCGGAAGATTCAATTTAATTTTATTAATAAAATCTAGGCAGTAATGGTATTTAAATTTAACGATTGATCTCATTTTTGACCAAGTAGAGACATATCACTGATTACCCTCTTCCGGATAAATATTTAATATTTTCTATGTATTTTGATTTTTTGGATATTCTAATTGCTTGTTTGAATATATAAATACTTTTGTCCGCTATTCAAATTGAGAGATATATATCATGGCGGCATTTCATGCAAGAGTTAAATATATAATATCCACAAGATCTTTATGTGAAACATTATGTTTTTGATTATGGAACCAATGAATGAAGTTGGGACACTATATAAATATAGTGTGATTGGCAGTAATTGTCAAACTGCTCTGAAGAAATCCCGTTCAGGGATGAAACGCGTCAGCTGTGTGAATCAATGGGGCGGGTAGTGACGTCCTAACCCTGCCCAGAGAATACCTGTCCAGTTTTGAAGACCTTCTGTGGAAAGGAACATACGTTTGGAATCATTACCTATTCGGCTGCCGGCGTGCGATTCTGCCCGGCTTGGTCTGTTCCTCTTGGAGTGCCTTCTTTTCGTCTGAAATTTCAGCGCATGATCCTGCATTTCTGGGCTCTTATCCCAGTGAGTACAACGGTTGTTACCAGCATGGATCTATAGAGGAAGGCGCCAAGAGAAGTAATTGTGAAGTTGTGGCTGTTTTTTTTTTAAATCAATTGTGTGACCATACAGGCGAATTTTCCTCCTGAGGAGATCTACTATACTTTCTACATCGGAGTAAATTATCTCCTTGCATGGTCTTTCTGGCACTTATTGGATGTCGGAGGTGAAGGTAAAAATCCATTGAAAAGCTTATAATATTTAAAAGTTTTTTTCTTCGAACACTCAATTGCCTGAGAGCTACATACAGACTCGTGGGTCTGGGAAGAGACTTCCTATTGCGATCAGCTTTGAATTGGAACTATCCATCTACTCGATGAGAGTGAAAAAAACGTGCTCATAATCACATTTATTCAATTAGTGAGGCCATTTTTATTGTTGAGAGCCAAAACATATTACATACGTTGAAAAAAATATCTTCCTTGTTTATATCATTAACAGTAACCTCGAATAGGTCCTTGGGCAATATTTTGATATATATTACATATATGGTTGGAAACCGCAAGTGTGAATACAGTCCAGCGGTTTTTCCATTTTGAAATTCAATTATATAATTGTATAACATATACATCATGTTATATATCCATTTGGTAATATCAATCTTGTCTTGAAAGGTCTATTGTACATTACATCATCAATAGTTACTTTCAAAAGGTCCTTTGGCAATATTATTATACCAAATACATATATGGTTGGAAACCGCAAATGTGAATACAGTCTAGCGGTTTTTCAAGAAATCCTTTTGTAAATGTGTGTTACTCATATACATCATACTTTATATCTTTCTTGTAATATTACCTATACTCTGAAGGCTTATTACATGTTATATGATTAACCATTGTCTTAAACAGGCTTCTTGGTAATATTTTGATACACATTGAATATATATTTGGAAACCGCAGGTGTGAACATATTATGGCGGTTTTCCTATTGGAAACTTTTTTGTAAAATCGTTTACCACACATACATTATGCCACACAATTATTAGGTAATATCACTTGTGTTTTGAAGAATACTCGTATGTTCTTTCCCTGGCCAGGAGATTTCTCTTTTTAAATTGTCTTTTGTATGTATAAATTTACTCTTTCCGGTATTATCTGGATTCAAGAAATAAAATAATTATTCAATTTTATTGAGCCCAAGAGTGCCTATTTATATTTCTGAAATCCCTTTTTTCTTTTTTCTTTTCTATTTAATTCATATCAGGAATGGCACCGTGCTATATTATATTGCAATTTTGGGTTCTTTAGGTATGGTTTGTAAAAACCACATCTGTTTTTCTTTATATCATATTTTTGGAGGGTTTTTTCCTTCCTGTTTTTGCTTATATACCTTTTTTAAGAAAAATAGAAAATATTTTCTTTCTTGAATTGTGAGGGTATCAGTGGTGTGTCCTCCTGATCATGGCTTACTGTCTGGATTTGGAGGTTGATGCACAGATTGCGGCACTTCTGAATTGTGAAATGAATAGAGGTGTAGAGGATATTGGAGGAGATATATATGGTTTATTTAAAAATCATCGGAGACTTATCTTGAGCCATTTGAGACGGAAGTGGGATATTCAGAGTTTAGAGGCATATAGGCTGTCCAAAATTGTCCCAAGAGGCTTACGCAGACGTACAACACCTGCATCACATTTTAAGAGCGAAGCATTTTTAGAAAAATGGGATGATGAGTGTCTGAGGCATTCAATGAATTTGATGGAGTTATTAATTGAAGAGGAGAAAAATATGCTTAGTTTGCTCAATGTGGAAATTGAGGAGAGTGTCAAAAAATTGGATATTTTTTGTAAGGATCAGGAATTTGAAAAATTAAATAATAGTCTCAAGAAGGAGGTAGAAGTGGAACTTCGTGAAATATCAGTACGAAAAAGGAGAAAGTTTCAAAGGGATACTTTTGATTTTGAGCAGAAACAAATTTTCTCCTTTACAAAAAATAGAGAAAGACAGAATAGGAATAGAGTAAGGGTGAGAAGAAATACCTTTATGTCAACCGATGGGGAAACTACGAGTGACCTATCCAGTGACAATGAGATGGGTAAACACGTTAGAGTGGAGGAATCACAATCCAAGGTTTCTTTTTTAGGGGACAGAAACAGAGGAAAATTCGGAGAGGAAAGAATAGTAGAGAAAAAAGGAGGACCCAATACAAGACAACGCAGGGGAAGATAGATAATAATCTGAATAATATAATCAATCTAACAGACTTCCCTTTATCAACACACCATATATCTCTATTAAATCGTGGTTTGGGTTTTTCACCAGTTACCCCTGGTAAGGAATTTGAAATATGTAAAGATCTTCACCTTTTTCTTAGAAAGATTCTTTTGAGACTTTGGCATGGGGAAAAAAATGAGAGGAATATTCAAAATGAGAATGTATTGTTAGAATCACTGAGAGAAATAGATTTGGAAATGTCTGATTTAGACACCCTAGCGGATTTAAATGAATTATGGAGGGAAGGTAACCTATTGGAGAATATAGACATTCCTAGAGAGGACCGTGCGGAGATTATCCCAGAGTTTACGAGTTTGCGTAAAAAAAGTAGTACTATGCCCAGTATACACTCTAACAGATATACACATGCATTTTTGGAGGCCATGCTTAGAGATATAAGTGTCATCGACTGGTCCTCCTTTCTGTGTGAGGACAACCTAACTGAAAGAGAACGAAAAGCCCTAAAAGAATTACAAAATATTGAGAACATTGTAATTAAGCCCAGTGACAAGGGTGGGAATGTTGTCCTCCTCAGAGAGGATGACTATGTCGGTGAAATTAGAAGACAATTGGAAACGGATACATATTCCCTTTTGAATGATAATCCACTGGATAACATAATGGGAACTTTGAATAGAAAATTGACTTTTGCATTGGATGAGGGCCTAATTAATAAAAATGAGTTCCAATTTTTAGAGGTAAGAGAACCCCGTATGCCTACAATATATGTACTCCCTAAGGTACACAAAAATAGGAATACACCTCCAGGTAGACCTATTATTTCAGGGTGTGATGGCCCAACAGATCATCTTGGCAAATATATTGATGAAAAATTGAAACCTTTTGTGCGTACACTTCCATCTTTTGTATTGGATACGGGGGATCTTCTAAATAAAATCAATAATCTGAATCTTGAGGAAGACTGTATCCTGGTAGGATTGGATGTGGAGTCCTTGTATACTTCCATCCCACATAATGTTGGCCTTAAGGCGGCTGCGCATTTTCTGGAGAGGAGGGGAGGAGACTGGGCCCATCAAAATGAATTTATTATTGAAATGTTGGAATTCGTTTTGAATTATAACTGTTTCTCTTTTGATGGTAAATTTTACCGTCAAGTTCGTGGAACGGCTATGGGATCCTCCTGTGCACCATCATATGCCTGCTTGCACTTGGGCTGGTGGGAAGAATTCATAGTATATCCTCATCCTCTTTTCAGAAAATGTGCTTCCGTCTGGCTGAGATACATGGACGATGTTCTCTTGTGCTGGAAGGGATCCTTGGACTTACTTGAAAGTTTTATTGGTGATTTAAACTCCAATGAACTTAATATTCTTCTGACTTTCTCTCATAGCAAAGATCATATTAGTTTTTTAGATCTTAATATCCATAGGGAAGGAAATAAATTAAAAACGACCACATATCGGAAACCAACATCTGGTAATACCCTTTTGGCAGCAACCAGCCATCATTTTCCATCTCAAATTAAGGGGATTCCGATTAGTGAATTCCTTCGAATTCGCCGTAATTGTACCGATTTCAGGGACTTCAAAAGCGAAGCACAAGATTTATCATCTCGCTTTGAAGATAGGGGTTATTCCAAGAAAATGATCAAGAGAGGATACAATAGGGCATCTATGCATAATAGAGAGGAAATTCTTAAAAGAGTCAAAAAGGATAATAGTGATGATAGAGTTAGATTCATTTCAAGATATGGGTCCCATTGGAACATACTTCGGAATCTGATGATTAAAAACTGGCCACATTTGACTTTGGATAAAAGAATTAATTCAATAGTAGGTAATATACCGAGTATGGTTCCAAGAAAGGCCCCTACTTTGAGGAATTTGCTGGTGAGTTCTGAGTTTAAGAGAAGGACCCCAAATAATGAGAAATGGTTACAGAAACGTCCCAAAGGAATGTTCATGTGTGGTTCTTGTAAATGCTGTAAGTATGTCTTAAAATCAGACAAGTTTCTGGATAGTGAACATAAAAGGGAATTTAAAGTTTATAACTTTATTAATTGTCGCTCAACCATGGTCGTTTACTCAATTACTTGCCCATGTGGGAAACAATATATTGGGAAAACGAAACGTGAACTACATGTTCGCATCAGTGAACATATTAGAGATATCAACAAGGGTGAAATGGCTAACCCTCTAGCTGCACATTTTAAAACGTTCCATGCTCAATCTCCGAATGGCTTAAAATTTATGGGGATTTATCAATTATCTCAAGATAGAAGGGGAGGTGATCTCAATCGAATACTCCTTCAGAAGGAAACTATGTGGATTTATACATTAAAAACTTTGAATCCTTGGGGATTGAATAATGAAATTAAATTTAACATGTTCCTTTAAACGGTTGGGGTCTGAAAGATTGCTCCGTATCTTCCTCAATTTTTAGTACTTTAGAGTCAGTTGGTTCTATATATATATTATCTCTGATAAAAAAACGTTGGATCAAAAGAAAGGAACCTTCTCTATGTTACCTTTGGAGGATGATCTAGGATAATTGTTTGTGAAAAAAAAAATTTTTTGAATTTAATATAAAAAACCTCTGGTCCTGTTATTGAAATCTGAAAGTACAATCCTAAATTGCCTCTTTATTTGGATAACTTATATATCTTTTATTTAATTATAATCTTCCTTTATTGGTATGATTGTGGGTAACATTATTCCCAATATAAAATGATCAATCTATTGGACATATATATAAAAAAAATCTCAAATGGGTGGGATGGCTCCTGTTAGTCATCATAGTTCTTTATATGCATATATTCAATGTGATGTAATTCAATAGTTAAATTTACACACTTAGATTTATTGTATTGGGATTGATTCTGCTTTGGGGGCGGTGGGGACCCGGGTACTGATGCCTCAATTGGTGATAGTTCTCCGTCCCTGCCTCCCCTAAGGTATCATCTGTATCTCATATACTTTCTTGTATTGTTTAATATAGTTCATATACATACATGTGCTGAAAGAACTGAACAGGTTTCATCTTTCGTTACAATGGGGGATCTCCTATTGAAGAAAAAATATTTTCCTCCATGAATCCATCGTAAAGTTTATACAGTAATGGTTAACCGTATTAGCGGAAGATTCAATTTAATTTTATTAATAAAATCTAGGCAGTAATGGTATTTAAATTTAACGATTGATCTCATTTTTGACCAAGTAGAGACATATCACTGATTACCCTCTTCCGGATAAATATTTAATATTTTCTATGTATTTTGATTTTTTGGATATTCTAATTGCTTGTTTGAATATATAAATACTTTTGTCCGCTATTCAAATTGAGAGATATATATCATGGCGGCATTTCATGCAAGAGTTAAATATATAATATCCACAAGATCTTTATGTGAAACATTATGTTTTTGATTATGGAACCAATGAATGAAGTTGGGACACTATATAAATATAGTGTGATTGGCAGTAATTGTCAAACTGCTCTGAAGAAATCCCGTTCAGGGATGAAACGCGTCAGCTGTGTGAATCAATGGGGCGGGTAGTGACGTCCTAACCCTGCCCAGAGAATACCTGTCCAGTTTTGAAGACCTTCTGTGGAAAGGAACATACGTTTGGAATCATTACCTATTCGGCTGCCGGCGTGCGATTCTGCCCGGCTTGGTCTGTTCCTCTTGGAGTGCCTTCTTTTCGTCTGAAATTTCAGCGCATGATCCTGCATTTCTGGGCTCTTATCCCAGTGAGTACAACGGTTGTTACCAGCATGGATCTATAGAGGAAGGCGCCAAGAGAAGTAATTGTGAAGTTGTGGCTGTTTTTTTTTTAAATCAATTGTGTGACCATACAGGCGAATTTTCCTCCTGAGGAGATCTACTATACTTTCTACATCGGAGTAAATTATCTCCTTGCATGGTCTTTCTGGCACTTATTGGATGTCGGAGGTGAAGGTAAAAATCCATTGAAAAGCTTATAATATTTAAAAGTTTTTTTCTTCGAACACTCAATTGCCTGAGAGCTACATACAGACTCGTGGGTCTGGGAAGAGACTTCCTATTGCGATCAGCTTTGAATTGGAACTATCCATCTACTCGATGAGAGTGAAAAAAACGTGCTCATAATCACATTTATTCAATTAGTGAGGCCATTTTTATTGTTGAGAGCCAAAACATATTACATACGTTGAAAAAAATATCTTCCTTGTTTATATCATTAACAGTAACCTCGAATAGGTCCTTGGGCAATATTTTGATATATATTACATATATGGTTGGAAACCGCAAGTGTGAATACAGTCCAGCGGTTTTTCCATTTTGAAATTCAATTATATAATTGTATAACATATACATCATGTTATATATCCATTTGGTAATATCAATCTTGTCTTGAAAGGTCTATTGTACATTACATCATCAATAGTTACTTTCAAAAGGTCCTTTGGCAATATTATTATACCAAATACATATATGGTTGGAAACCGCAAATGTGAATACAGTCTAGCGGTTTTTCAAGAAATCCTTTTGTAAATGTGTGTTACTCATATACATCATACTTTATATCTTTCTTGTAATATTACCTATACTCTGAAGGCTTATTACATGTTATATGATTAACCATTGTCTTAAACAGGCTTCTTGGTAATATTTTGATACACATTGAATATATATTTGGAAACCGCAGGTGTGAACATATTATGGCGGTTTTCCTATTGGAAACTTTTTTGTAAAATCGTTTACCACACATACATTATGCCACACAATTATTAGGTAATATCACTTGTGTTTTGAAGAATACTCGTATGTTCTTTCCCTGGCCAGGAGATTTCTCTTTTTAAATTGTCTTTTGTATGTATAAATTTACTCTTTCCGGTATTATCTGGATTCAAGAAATAAAATAATTATTCAATTTTATTGAGCCCAAGAGTGCCTATTTATATTTCTGAAATCCCTTTTTTCTTTTTTCTTTTCTATTTGATTTCTATGTATGTTCGTGTTTCAGTGTGTTTTACTAGTGTATGTTAACCTTCTACACTGTGTGTTAGCTCAAAAAATGGCGACACACAGTGTAGGAGGTTTGACCGTTCAAACCCCTCGTTTCTCCCGGCACTAGCCAGGATAAAGGAGGGGGGGGGGGATTCTGAGAGCTCACTAGAGCGAGGGATTTTTCCCCAATTTTGCAGCATAAAGCAATGTGGTTACTTTACCACATGCAATGCTGCAATTTTGGGAATTGCTCCATCTAGTGACCAGTGCTGAGAAATATTATAAATTGAATCCAATTTATAATATTTCCTGACTCGTGAAAAAAATAAAAAAAATGAGAACAATGTTTAATCGCCTACACACTAATTGCTTAACTAAAAAAAAAAACAAAACATGTTTTGCTGGCAACACATTCCCTTTAAGGCTCAGAGCCCATTTTTCAAATCTGACATGTCACTCTATGTGGTAATAACTCTGAAATGCTTATTCCTATCCAAGCTATTCTTAGATTGTTTTCTCGTGACACGTTGAACTTTATGTTAGTGGTAAAATTTGGTTGATATATTCAGTGTTTATTTAAAGAGGCTCTGTCACCAGATTTTGCAGCCCCTATCTGCTATTGCAGCAGATAGGCGCTGCAATGTAGATTACAGTAACGTTTTTATTTTTTAAAAACGAGCATTTTTGGCCAAGTTATGACCATTTTCGTATTTATGCAAATGAGGCTTGCAAAAGTACAACTGGGCGTGTTGAAAAGTAAAAGTACAACTGGGCGTGTATTATGTGCGTACATCGGGGCGTGTTTACTACTTTTACTAGCTGGGCGTTGTGTATAGAAGTGTCATCCACTTCTCTTCACAACGCCCAGCTTCTGGCAGTGCAGCACTGTGACGTCACTCACAGGTCCTGCATCGTGTCGGCACCAGAGGCTACAGATGATTCTGCAGCAGCATCGGCGTTTGCAGGTAAGTCGATGTAGCTACTTACCTGCAAATGCTGATGCTGCTGCAGAATCAAGTGTAGCCTCTGGTGCCGATGTGGCCGACACGATGCAGGACCTGTGAGTGACGTCACAGATCTGCACTGCCAGAAGCTGGGCGTTCTGAAGAGAAGTGGATGATACTTCTCATCAGAAAGCCCAGCTAGTAAAAGTTGTAAACACGCCCCGATGTACGCACATAATACACGCCCAGTTGTACTTTTACTTTTCAACACGCCCAGTTGTACTTTTGCAAGCCTCATTTGCATAAATACGAAAATGGTCATAACTTGGCCAAAAATGCTCGTTTTTTAAAAATAAAAACGTTACTGTAATCTACATTGCAGCGCCTATCTGCTGCAATAGCAGATAGGGGCTGCAAAATCTGGTGACAGAGCCTCTTTAAGAAAAATAGCAAAATTGAGAAAATTTTGAAAAATTATGATTTTTCTGAATTTAAATGAATCGGCTTGTAAGACAGATCGTAATACCACCCAAAATAGTTACTAGTTTACATTTTCCATATGTCTACTTTACGTTGGCATTGCTTTTTTGAACATTCTTTTATTTTTCTAGGACGTTACAAGGCTTAGAACATAAGCAGCAATTTCTCATATTTTGAACAAAATTTCAAAAGCCCTTTTTTTTTTTACCAGTTCAGTTCTGAAGTGGTTTTGAGCGTCATATATATATATATATATATATATATATATATATATTAGAAACCCCCATAAAAACACCCCATTTTAAAAACTAGACCCCTCAAAGTATTAAAAACCGCATTCAGAAAGTTTCTTAACTCTTTGGGCGTTTCAGAGTAATTTAAAGCATAGTAGAGGTGATATTTACAAATTATTTTTATTCAATTTTTTTCTGTAAACCAGGTTTTACCTGAGAAACACAACTCAATATTTATTGCCCAGATTCTGCAGTTTTAGAAATATCCCACATGTGGCCCTAGTGTGATAATGGACTGAAGAACAGGCCTCCGAATCAAAGGAGCACCTAGAGGATTGTGGGGCATCCTTTTTATTAGAATATATTTTAGGCACCATGTCAGGTTTGAAGAGGCCTCATGGTTCCAAAACAGTGGAAATCCCCCAAAAGTGACCCCATTTGGCAAACTACACCCCTCAAGGAATTTATCGAGGGGTATAGTAAGCACTTAGACCCCACAGGTTTCTTGCTGCATTTTGTGGAATTAGGCTGTGCAATTGAAAATCAAATATTTTTCCAATAAAAGGTACACATTTTTATTTTTTACAAGGAACAAAGGAAAAAAAGCAACCCAATTCATTGTAGTTTTCATGGGGTGCATGCGACTTTTTGATCAGTTTTTATTGGCATGGTGACTAAAAAACAGCAATTCTATTGTTTTTTACTCCTTTGTTTTACAGCATTCACCGTGCGCTATAAATGACATTCACTTTATTCTGCGTATCGATACGATTACGGCGATACCATGTTTTTATTATGTCTTATGGCGTTTGCACAATAAAATACTTTTATAAAAAACCATTAACTTTTTGTGTTGGCTTATTCGAAGAGCCATAACTTTTTTATTTTTCCATCAAGAACGCCGTGCGAGGACTTGCTTTTTGCGTAACGAAATGCAGTTTCGATCAGTACCATTTTTGGGTACACGCGACTTTTTGATATCTTTTTATTCAATTTTTTGGGAGGGGAACAGACCAAAAAATTGTGATTCTGGTACGGTTTATTATTATTTTCTTTTTTACGGCGTTCAACGCACGGGATAAATAACCAAATCGTTTTATAGTTCAGGCCGTGGCGATACCAATTATGTATAGTTTATTTTATTTATATTTTTAATAATAAAAGGACTGATAAGGGAAAAAGGGGGATTTTAACGCTTAAACTTTTTTTTTTTGTCCCACTAGGGGACTTAAAGGCAGGAGGCCCTGATCGCTATTCTAATACACTGCACTACATGCGTAGTGGAGTGTATTAGAGACGTCAGCTACTCACTGACAGGAAAATGCTGCAACTGGGCGTGTTTTTACTTTGTACCAACTTAGCGTTGTGAAGAGAAGTGTATGACGCTGACCAATCAGTGACCAATCAGCGTCATACACTTCTCATTGTTCCAGCCCAGCTTCTTTCACTGCACAATCACACTGGAACAATGAGAAGTGTATGACGCTGATTGGTCAGCGTCATACACTTCTCTTCACAACGCCCAGTTGGTAAAAAGTAAAAACACGCCCAGTTGTCTATTAAGAAACGAATTAGCATAAACCTAAAATGGTTTATAACTTGGTCAAAATTGATCGTTTTTCAAAATAAAAACCACCGATCAGATTATGTAGGAGATAGGGCACTTATAATGTGGTGACAAAGTCTCCAATATGAGCACAAAGATGGCAGATCTGGTGGCCTTCACTAGGCTTTCATGACAACCATCTACACCCCGAGATCATGTTGCACAGGGGAGCAAACCCTTCTTTCTAATGGCTTAGATGCCGCTCGTTGCAGCGAAGTGTTGTCTAACATACAGCCGACACGCTAGTTATTAAGCGGGCTCAGCCCATGCGCCCACTCCATACTTCTACCGGCCTCTCGGGATGGGTCTTTTCTAGAGGTTAGAGGAACTGGGCTTTTCAAGATTGTGGATTTTCCTGAGACAAAACAATTCCAGGGAAGCACAGTGCCAATTGAACTCACTTGATTACTCTGTATAAGAAAAGGATAACACTCCTATAAAAATATATGAACACCTATTTTTTTTGGTTTCTTTTTCTTTATACAAAACCGCGACGACACTGTCCCTTTAAAGACCAAATATAATGTACAGCAAAACAAATAAGGTACTCACGGAGAGGAAAATTAGCAACAAGTGATAGTATATCTATATTAAAGACAGAAAATAAGAAAGGCAGAAGGAAAGACAATGTTTTAAGGTGCTATACCATTATGATGATGATGGGTCATGTTCCTGAGGCAAAACAAACAACATGTACATAGAAGAAGACAAAGCACTCACAGATACCAAGTTCTATTGTCAAGATTCATATATTTTTAAAAAAGCGAATCTGTAACAAGGAGAATGACGTCACTGCTTTCATAGTGGCATTTCTTACTTTAATCCTCACTCTGCAGTATTATCAAGTCATTTACCTATAGACAAGGAGGAAACATTTGGACAAGTGCAGTTTTGACCACCAGGAGAAGTGAGTGATCTCAGTCTTGAGAGAGGTCTCCACATGCAGTCGCTCGGGAATTCAAAGTTCCTCCCAACATTACCCCAGAAACCAGTGTGCTCATTGCAAGACTGCTGAAATCCCATTCATGGCAAAGGTCGTTTCAATAATCCACTTGAGTGAGCTCATCCCCAACAGTGAACTAGTCCTCATGAGCCGCCTCATCGTCTGTCAGAAGCTGCCCATTAGCAGATGGGGTTTCAGAAGGGGCCTGGGATAAGTCCTCAAAGTCCTGACTCATGGTCGGGGAAATGATAGAGGGACTAGTATCACAGGACTCTGTGCTCTGCTCTGAAGTAGCAATAGTGGTGGCCACGCTTTTTAGGGTTGGATCAAAATCATCATCATCATCTTCTAGGATTGGAGATTCATGTACGTCTAAAATCAAATGATAGAAAAGACACAATTTTAGAAGGCTTATGTATGCTTGTGCTATTCTTTGTTATATGTAGCAGACCATAGCGTCCACAAGGTTTTAAAAATGTGCAATATTACCGGTTTGTCTCCCATAAGTGCAGCACAACTTTTCGTTAAACAAATTGCCTTTTACAACAATGTTACTATATAAAAGTAACAAAAACATATTGATCTTAAACCCTTGGCGACATACAATGTACTATTACTGCGTTGTCGCCAAGGGGAAGTATAGAGCGTGCTCACGGGCTGAGCGCGCTTGATACTCGGCGGGTGACAGCTTTTTTTATACAGCCGACACCTCACTCCAGTGGGCGGAATCAAAGTCCACTTTGATTCCGCCCGTTTAACACTTTAAATGCCACGGTCAATCATGACCGCAGCATTTAAATTGTTAGAATCAGGGGGGCGCCCCTCAAACGCGCCTTGGCCGTTTACAATGGTTGTTATTGCAGCCTGGGGGCCTAATAAAGGGCCCCAGGTCTGCCATCTTTGTACTCCTTTGAAGCTCTGCCTCTGGCAGGGCTTCAAAGGAGACTGTACGTATCACGATATTCTGCAATACATTAGTATTGCAGTATGTCATGCAAGCGATCCAACGATCGCTGGTTCAAGTCTCCTAGGGGGACTAATAAAAAAAGTAAAAAAAAAAACCTTTAACTTTTTTTTATGTTTAAAAAAAAAAAAACCTTTTCTCCTAAAGTAATGTTAAAAAAAAAAAAAAAAAAAAGTTGACAGAACTGGTAATGCCGTGTCCGTAAAAAAGTCAGAACTATCACAGTTTAACCCGCTTGGTGATCGCCGTAAAAATAAAAAATTATAAACCTTCGCTCTAAAAAAAAAAAAGAAATAAAAAGTGATCAAAAAGTCGCATATACCCGAAAATGGTATCTGTGGAAACTACAGCTCGCCTCGCAAAAAAACCAAAACGAAGCCCTCACATCGCTAAATTGACTGGAAAATAAAAAAAGTTATGGCTCTCAGAACATTTTTTTTTTAAAGTGCTACTACATAAAACAAAAACATATAAATTTGGTATCACCATAATCGTATCAACCTGTAGAATAAAGGTGCACATGTAGTTTTTACCGCCTGATGGACGCCGCAAAAACAAGACCCCCCCAAAAAATGGTGTAATCGCAGTTTTTTCCCCATTTCACCCCACAAATATATTTTTTTCAGCTTTCCAGTACATTATGCGGTACAATAAGTGGTGCCATGACAAACTACAACTTGTCCCACAAAAAAAAAAAAAAGCCCTCATACGGCTATGTCGACTAAAACACAAAAAGAAGTTATGGCTTTTGGAAGGCGGGGAGGAAAAAACGAAAATGAAAAAACTGAAATTGGACGTGTCTCCAAGGTGTTAAGGTATTTGAGCCTTTTGTGTTTAGAAAGCAGATGTCCAGATGTGGGCATAAAAATATCAGTTAGGTTATGTTCACACGCAGTGTTTTCAGGCGTATTTCAAGGCGTAAACTCCTCGAAATACGCCTTTAAAAACGCTTTACGACCAACATCTCTCCCATGGATGGCCAAGCAGCTCAGAAATACCTCTATGCTACCATCGTTAACTCAAAACTTTTTAGTGGCTTGGGACAGGGAGGCAGCGGCTCTTAACCCCTTAACGCTCCAGGACATACTATTATGTCATGGTAAGTGCATCGTTCGCGCTCCATGACATAATAGTATGCCATGGAGTAAACACGGAGCCGTTCGCGCGGGGCGCGTTCATGAGCTGTGATAGTCTGCTGTCGGAAACAGCAGCTATCACTGCTCAATGTGCCGGGACCGATCGCAGAGCTCCCCCGCCGATTAACCCCTCAGAAGCCGCATTCAATAGCGATCGCGGCTTCTTAGGGGTTAATCCGCCATCGCCGGCCTGCTACAAGATAGCGGCCGGCGATGGTGACTATGGCAACCGGACACCAAACAATGGCGTCCGGCTATGCCATAGACGGAAGCCTAGTGGGTCCTGACAACGTCAGGACCCACTATGCTTGCTGTCAGTGAGTAGCTGACCGTTCTAATACACTGCACTACGCATGTAGTGCAGTGTATTAGAATAGCGATCAGGGTCTCCTGCCCTCATGTCCCCTAGTGGGACAAAGTAATAAAGTAAAAAAAAATTTAAAAAAGTTGTGTAAAAATAAGAAAATAAAAGTTTTAAAAGTAAAAGTAAAAATCCCCCTTTTTCCCTTATCAATCCTTTATTATTAATAAAAATATATAAACAAACAAATAAACTATACATAATTGGTATCGCCGCGTCCGTAACGGCCTGAACTACAAAATTATTTTGTTATTTATCCCGCACGGTGAACGCCGTAAAAAAAAATAATAATAAACCGTACCACAACAACAATTGTTTGGTCACTTCACCTCCCAAAAAATGGAATAAAAAGAGATCAAAAAGTCGCATGTACCGAAAAAGGGTACTGATCGAAACTACAGTTCGTTACGCAAAAAATAAGTCCTCGCACGGCTTTATTGATTGAAAAATAAAAACGTTCTGGCTCTTAGAATAAGGTAACACAAAAAGTCAATGATTGTTTACAAAACGTATTTTATTGTGCAAACGCCATAAGACATAAAAAAAAACTATAAACATCTGGTATCGCCGTAATCGTATCGCCCCGCAGAATAAAGTGAATGTGTCATTTATAGGGCACGGTGCACGCAGTAAAAAAAAATTGAATAAAAAAACAATAGTAGAATTGCTGTTTTTTAGTCACCACGCCACCTAAAAATAGAATAAAAACTGATCAAAAAGCCGCATGCATGACATGAAAACTGCAATGAATTCCTCAAGGGGTCTAGTTTCCAAATTGGGGTCACTTTTGGGGGGTTTCCAATGTTTTGGCACCACAAGACCTCTTCAAACCGGACATGGTGCCTAATAAAAAAGAGGGCTCAAAATCCACTAGGTGGTCCTTTGCTTCGGAGGCCGGTGCTTCAGTCCATTACCGCCCGAGGGCCACATGTGGGATATTTCTCTAAACTGCAGAATCTGGGCAATAAGTATTAAGTTGCGTTTCTCTGGTAAAACCTTTTGTGTTATAAAAAAAATGGTATAAAGAGGATTTTCTGACAAAAAAAAAAAAAGTTAATTTCACCTCTACTTTGCTCTAAATTTCTGTGAAACACCTAAAGGGTTCATAAACTTTCTAAATGCTGTTGTGAATACTTTGAGGGGTCTAGTTTCTAAAATGGGGTGTTTGATAGGGGTTTCTAATATATGGGCCCCTCAAAGCAACTTCTGAACTGAACTGGAACCTAAAAAAATAAATAAATGAGGCAATACTTCGCTTCTTACATTATACTGATAATGAGCCGTGCCCACCCCGAGATGGCCCCAGTTTTGACCGTTTGTATAAACGGAGACCCCTATTAGACCGTTTCAGTGCCCGGTTTTCCCAAGCATACACCCCCGAGAAGTGTATTTCTATTGGTGAGTCCCTGGTACATTTTAAAGGGAGGGTTCAATTCCGCCAGTACCTGCCGGGTAAGAGGGCAAGGTATGGCGTGAAGATGTATAAGCTGTGCGAGAGTGCATCAGGGTATACCTACAGATTTAGGATATATGAAGGAAAGGCCACCCCCAAACCAGACTGCGTCCTGGACTACAATAGGTACATGGGAGGGATGGACTTGTCAAATCAAGTCCTGAAGCCCTACAGCGCCATGCGGTGTGGTATAAGAAGCTGGCCGGGCACATCATACAGATGGCTTTGTACAATGCGTACGAGCTACGTCGATGTGCAGGCCAGAGGGGAACTTTCCTGGAATTTCAAGATCTAATCTTTAGGGACCAGGAAGGGGGGGCACCCAGTACTTCTGGAAGCGAGGCCACACGCATCGTACCAGGGCAACACTTTCCAGGAGAAGTTCCCCAAACCGGTGGAAAGGGAAAGAGTCAAAAGAGGTGCAGAGTCTGCTATAAGAGGGGGATAAGGAAGAACACAATATACCAATGTGACACGTGTCCCGAAAAACCAGGGCTCTGTATAAAAGATTGTTTTAAAATGTATCATACATGCCTTGATTTTTAATTTACCCTGATGCACTCCGTACAGCTTACCCCCCTCATCTTTCCCTTCTGAGCCCTGCCGTATGCCCAGGCAGCTGATAACAGCCACATGTAGGGTATTGCCGTACCCAGGAGAACCCACACTACAATTTAAGGGGTGTATATCTCCGGTGGCGCATGCTGGGCACAATATATTGGACACTGAAATGGCATATATATATATATAAAATTGCAAATCTCACACTGCACCATCTGCTGCGCATTATCTTTTACACAGTACCTGTGGGGTCAAAATGCTCACTACACCTCTAGATGAATGTCTTAAGGGGTGTAGTTTTTAAAATGGGGTCACTTCTCGGGGGTTTCAACTGTACTGGTACCTCAGGGGCTTCTGCATACATGACTTAGCACCAGAAAAGCTCCAGTAGGCCAAATGGTGGTCCTTTCCTTCTGAGCCCTCCCATGGGCCCAAACGGCAGTTTATCACCACAAATGGGGTATTGCCGCACTAAGGACAAATTGGGCAACAAAATGGGGTATGTTGTTCCTTGTGAAAATAAGAAATTTTGATCAAAAATGACATCTTATTGGAAAAAATATCATTTTTTTCATTTCACAGCCCAATTCAAATAGGTGCTGTGAAAAAACTGTGGCATCAAAATGATAACAAAAACCATAAATGAATTCCTTGAGGGGTGTAATTTCCAAAATGGGGTCACTTCTGGTGGGTTTCCATTGCTTTTATACCTCAACACCTCTTCAAACCTGGCATGCTGCCTAAAATATATTCTAATAAAAAAGAGGCCTCAAAATGCACTAGGTGCTTCTTTGCTTCTAGGGCTTGTGTTTTAGTCCACGAGCGCAGTAGGGCCACATGTGGGACATTTCTAAAAACTGCAGAATCTGGACAATACATATTTAGTAGTGTTTCTCTGGTAAAACCTTCTGTGTTACAGAAAAAAATTGAATAAAATTTAAATTCAGCAGAAAAAATGAAATTTGCAAATTTCATTTCCACTTTGCTTTAATTCCTGTGAAATGCCTGAAGGGTTAAAAAACTTTCTATATGCGGTTTTGAATACTTTGAGGGGTCTAGTTTTTAAAATGGGGTGTTTTATCAGGGTTTCTGATACATAGGCCCCTCAAATCCACTTCAGAACTGAACTGGTACCTTCAAAAAAAGGCTTTTGACATTTTCTTAAGAATATGAGAAATTGCTGTTTATGTTCTAAGCCTTGTAACGTCCAAGAAAAATAAAATAATGTTCAAAAAACAATGCCAATCTAAAGTAGACATATGGGAAATGTGAACTAGTAACTATTTTGGGTGGTATAACCGTCTGTTTTTCAAGCAGATGCATTTAAATTCTGAAAAATGCTATTTTTTGTAAATTTTCTCTAAATTTTGCAATTTTTCACAAATAAAGACTGAATATATCGACCAAATTTTACCACGAACATGAAGCCCAAAGTGTCACGAGAAAACAATCTCAGAATCGCTTGGATAGGTTTAAGCATTCCGACGTTATTACCACAAAGTGAAATATGTCAGATTTGAAAAATGCGCTCTGAGCCTTAAGGCCCAAACTAGGCTGCGTCCTTAAGGGGTTAATCTAACCCATTGTCCTGGTCCTTTCACTCCTTTATTTGACAATCCAGACTTTACACCGGCAGTGGGAGTCGAGGAATTTCTTTCTTGGAAGAAGCAGGACAATGTCAGACTAGCTTCCACACTTACTGACACTCATGAGCTCCCCACTTTACTGTCTTTGAGGGAATCGTGTCCTCACAAAAGACTATCTTGGATGGAGTATCTACAGCTTAGGGCAGGGGTGGGCAAACTTTTTGACTCGCGGGCCACAATGGGTTCTAAAATTTGACAGAGGGGCCGGGCCAGGAGCATTTGGAGGGAGTGTTTGGGCCGGATATACTAAAGCATTAAATGTAGTGTGTGCAAACCTCATAGCACAGTAAGAACACTACAACCCAATTTATTAACTGTCTTTCAAATGTGAAAAATAGCCCTTATCAGTTAATAAATTTGTCTCAAGGAATATGCAAGATATGGCATTTACATACTATTTCGCAGATACTGGGAGAAGGAAATGTAAATAGATTAAAATAACATACGCACTGTGATTTATCAAGAAAAAAGTTCTGTTGACTCTGTAAATTAGCTGCCAACCTCTGAGCAGTAGCCGCCCGTTCTTGTGTTGACTGCTTGCTAGCATAGTTTGCATGCTTCGTGGCAAAGTGACGGCTGATATTGTACTCTTTGAAAACCGAAGGGCTTAATGGTGACGTGAAACGAAGTGAAAATTAAAGTGAAATAAAGAGAAATACGCGCCACATTAACCCCTTAATGACCGGGCCATTTTGCACGTTAATGACCAAGGATTATTTTTTGTTTTTCCACGGTCGCATTCCAAGAGTCGTAACTCTTTTTTTATTCCGTCGACATAGCCGTATAAGGGCTTGTTTTTTTCCGGGACGAGTTGTATTTTGTAATTGTACCATTTTTAGATGCTTATAACATATTGATTAACTTTTATTAACTTTATTTTAGGAGAGAATTGAAAATAAGCAGCTATTCCAGCATTAATTTTCACGTTATAAATTTACGCCGTTTACTATGCAGCGTAAATAACATGTTAACTTTATTCTATGGGTCGGCACGATTACAGGGATACCAAATGTGTAAAGGTTTTATATGTTTTTTCTACGTTTGCACAATAAAAACCCTTTTAGAAAAAAATTACTTGTTTTTGCATCGCCGCGTTCCAAGAGGCGTAATTTTTTTATTTTTCCGTCGATGTGGCCGTACGTGGGATTGATTTTTGCGGGACAATGTGTAGTTTTCATTAGTACTATTTTGGGGTACATAGGACTTATAGATGAACTTTTATTTTATTTTTTATGGGGGGATTGGGAGAAAAGAGAGAATTTTGCCGTTGTTTTTTGCGTTTTCTTTGGACGCCGTTCATCCGGCGGTTTAATTAATGTGTTCATTTTATTGGTCAAGTTGTTACGATCGCGGGGATACCATATATGTGTATGTGTGATTTGTTTTGACCGTTTTATTAAATAAAACCACTTTTTGGGGCAAAAAAGTAGTTTTATTTGACTTTGACTGTAATTTTTTTTATTTTTTTTTTCACAAACTTTATTTAACGGTTTTACTTTTTTTTTTTTTGTCCCACCAGGGGACTTCACTATGCGATGTGCCGATCGCATATATAATGCTTTGGTATACTTCGTATACCAAAGCATTATTGCCTGTCAGTGTAAAACTGACAGGCAACCTGTTAGGTCATGCCTCTGGCATCGCCTAACAGGCAGATGCTAAAGACAGACCTGGGGGTCTTTGTTAGACCCCCGGCTGTCATGGAAACCCGACGGCGACCCGCGATTTGTTTGCGGGGGCGCCGATCGGGAGACAGAGGGAGTTCCCCCCTCTGTCAAACACATTAAATGCCGCTGTCACTGTTGACAGCGGCATTTAATGGGTTAAACTGCCGGAATCGGCGCGTGCTTCGATTCCGGCAGTTGCAGCAGGAGCCAGGCTGTGTATAACAGCCGTGCTCCTGCCGCTGATCGCGTGGGTAAACTGTCAGTACCCGCGCGATCACAGGACGGATATATCCGTCCTCCTGCGCGAACTAGCAGCTGCTGAGGACGGATATATCTTGGACAAGTTCGGCGGGCCGGATTAAAAAGCCTAACGGGCCGTATGTGGCCCGCGGGCCGTAGTTTGCCCATGTCTGGCTTAGGGCATACATTTCCTCTTTCCCAGACAATGAGGCTATCACCTTAGACAAAACAGCACTGGAAGTCTTCCTACTGATACCCTCCATGCCGACCAAACTGTTATCAACAATGCACGTCTTTCTTCGTGACTGCTCTGAGCTGTCTCAACTTAGATATGTACAGGCGTGGGAGCGCGAATTGGGGTTGCACATACAGGAGGATTGGCAAAAAATTTTTTTGCTTACACATAAACTGCCATCAGCCTGTTATGCACAGGAAAAGAATTTTAAAATTATCACCCGTTGGTATCGATACCCGGTCTTGTTACATAAAGCTTTTCCCTCCGTGTCTGACCAATGTTGGCGCTGCCTTTCCGCTTTGGGAACCATGTTGCACATATGGTGGGAATGTCCCATATTATCTCCATTCTGGATTAACATATTCAAACTATATAATGTGCTGTTTGATTCCCAGACTCCTATTGAACCTGCCATTGGACTACTGTCCCTTTTGCCAGGCAACGTCACAGCCTTGAAAAAAGGTATTTTCAGGCACTTTCTCACTGCAGCTAGGTGCGTGATTCCTAGACACTGGAAATCCACGAGATGCCCCTCTCTTCGTGAATGGGTTACCGAATTAACTCATATCATGAGAATGGAAGGCCTTCTGGCAGGGGACAATGGCAAACGAGACAGATTCATGGCTACATGGAGGAGCTGGATTCTGTTTGCAGAAAGCGAAGCCCTGCCACGCTGGCTGGAAGAACACACCTAAATCTTCTTTGGCGTCCGTACGTCTTGATTAGAGGCCCCCCCCCCTCTCCACTATATATCTTACCTGTCCCACGGTCCTTCCCTCTTCCGTTTTCTTTGTTTTTCTTTTCTCCCCCCCTGTCTCTTAATTTTATTTTTATTATATGTTCCCTTTTTTTTGCACTATATTATATAATACATCAGACTGATTATATTGTGCTAATTCTGCAGTACTTATTTGTGCCTTATTGAATGGTTCTTACGCAAGGTACACTGCTTGATGCCAATAATACATATGCTCTTTATGTATAACATTCACATTGTATGCCAAAATCTTATGTAAAGTGGTTCAGTTGAACTGCCACTCGTTCAAATGCATTGAAGTTGTTATTTGTTTGTATTGAAAATTTAATAAACTTTGATAAAGAAAAAAAAAAATAATAATAATATACTGTGCAGTATCATTTATTTTAACACAAGAGCCTATGGGTGACGTATGCCACTGTATGGAATACGTCATCGGTATACATTTAACGTATGCCTCATGGGCTTTTTCATGACATACGTTCAACAGATACCATTATAGTCTATGGCCGACGTAAGCGTTAAAATAATGGTATCCATTTAACAGGTATGCCATGAACAGGATCATGAGAGTGCTTAAACGTAGACCATTAAATTCTATGGTGGCGGATACCACTGTGAAGGCATCCGTCACCGCGTATGTTAAACGTGGGCCAAAAACGTGACATGCACATAGCCTGATGAATCAGTGTTGGAAGCTTTTCGGCTGTGCTTGGACTGCAGGTTAGCTAATGCGTACCAGGAGTGAGGTTATCTCATCATTGGCTCAGGATGCTGCGCTGTCCCTCCCCATGATGTACACCGCAGCTCTCTCGGATTAGATTGACTGCTATGTATAAGCGTAAGCCGACCACAAGCTCACGGGGAGCTTATTTCTATTACAGGAAGGGTAAAAGGATTGGAACCTGCAAGCAACTAAACCACAAGTGAGACAAAGACGATAGATATGCTGGGGGCAAAGGAGGCTCAGAAACTGTGCAGCCCGGAGAACTGGTAAGATTAGGGAAATGATGAATAAAACTACATGGTCCGAAAAAACTTTTTGACTGTGATAATATAATGAAGAACTTACTACTGAAAGACTCTGGATACTGTTTTGCCAACTTCCCTTTTAACATCCTGCAGTAGGAAGAAAAAAAAAAAAGAAGATAGAGAGATCGATTCAATAATACAATTCTAATACCTTGTGAATCCTTTTACCCAACTTTCCTACTCATTAATGGTGGTCATCACAGTGATCAAAAGTGCCAGTCTGGGCACAAGTGAGTAAAGTGACACAGCAACACTAAATAAATTCTACTGGTAAAGATGTGTAGTGGCTATCCGCACACTAGATGAGACCGTCAGCATTGGATATCACGACTGCTTGTTACTGATGATCAGGGAGGGGGTGACAAAGAATGAACCAAAGCTCCCACCTTATTCTCCTAAATATCAAGTCTAGATCCTTCTTCATCTCCACCAGTGTCCTTGTGTGATGTAGAAATCGATCACTCATCTGTTGTAGTCGTGCATTAGATAGACTGTTAAAATTTAAGAGCATTTCATTGGTCTTCTCAAAACGATCAAGCCTGAAGACAAAGAAGAGAAACAGTCATGATTCAATTTCTTAAACTGCAACTCCAAATTGAAACATCATTTTACTTTTAGGTCCAGAATATCTTTATAGGGTCAGGGCTCTGCTTTTCCTTACACAGAGCACTAAATACCCTGCTTCACAAAGTCTTAGCCCGGGTTCACATGGAATGGAAATGCTGTAGGTTTTCCAAGCGGAAAATCCACAGCGGATTACAGTACCAGCCATGTGAATGAGATCCGAACAAATCTCATCCACATGCTGCATGTAGCGGCCACCACCACACCTCTCTCTCCGCCACTAAGGCTGGGTTCACACGAGAATGTTCGGTCCTTAAAGGACGGAACGTATTTCGGCCACAATTCCCGGACCGAACACACTGCAGGGAGCCGGGCTCCTAAATCATAGATATGTACGACGCTAGGAGTCCCTGCCTCGCTGCGGGACAAGTCTGAATTATTACAATATTACGTTATTTAACCCATTTGGTGAATACCGTTAAAACAAAAATGGAAAACACCCAAATTGCTGTTTTTTGGCCACCTTAGTTCTTAAAAAAATTGAAATAAACAGTGATCAAAAAGTCACATGTACCCCAAAATAGCACCAATAAAAAAACAACAGCTCGCCCCTCAAAAAATAAGCCCCCACATTGCCCAATCGACGTAAAAGTAAAAACGTACAGCTCTCAGAATATCGCAACGCAATTTTTTTTAACAGATACATAAAAAAAAGATAAATATAACATTTTATTGCCTTAAAAAAAATGTTGTTAAAAAAAAATTGTTTTGTTTGACCACAATCTGAGCTCCATAACTTTTTTTTATTTTTCCACAGATTGAGTGGTGTGTGGGCTGATTTTTTGCAGGACGAGCTGTAGTTTTTATTGGTACCATTTTTTGGTACATACAACTTTTTGATAACTTATTCGATTTTTTTTAGGAGAGCTAAGGTGACCGAAAAACAGCAATTTTGTCGGTTTAACGTTTTTGTTTTTTACAGCGTCCACCGTGCGAGTTAAATAATGGTATATTGTAGTAGTCCAGACTTTTACGGATGCAGCGATACCAATTTTGTTTATTTTTTACATTACTCTAGAGGAAAAATGTGAAAAGATTTTATTTTTAACTTATTTTATTTTTTTCCACTACTAATAACTTTATTAAAGGGTAACTAAACGTTCGACAAACTTCTAACATGTCGTAGCGGCATGTCAGAAGTTTTGATTGGAGGGGGTCCGAACACTCAGACCCCCACCAACCGCTAAAACAAAGTGGCAGAAGTGCTCGTGTGAGCACTCAGCCACTTCATTTCTGCTCTGCTTTTTCCGGGAATCAATGTATTGGAGTACGGGCTCAATAGAAAGTCTATGAGCCCATACTCCGACGCATCGACTTTCCGAAAAAAGCTAGTGTATTGCAGTATATTGTCATTTTCACAGGCTTCTGTTAAGTCGCACCATCGATACGGCTTAACAGAGGCAGACTTGGGGGCCTTCATTAGGCCCCTGGGCTGCCATGACAACCACCGGTATCCCCGGTTCGCGGTGTGGGGGCGCCAATGAGCTGTCGAAGGGGGCCGCTCCCCTCTTTTCAACGCTTCAGATGCTGCGGTTTCGATTGACCACAGCATTTGAGGGGTTAAACGGCCAGGAACAGCGCGATCGCTGTTCCTGGCCATTAATCCCGGGTGTCAGCTGTAAAAGGTACAGAGCCTACTTAGAAAATAATTATAGGTTCCATAAAAATTATTTGTCACCCACTACCACCAGGTACTGCTGGCTTAATAGATGATGCGCTGGTGACAGGTTCCCATTAAAGAGTTGCTCCCAGCTTAGACATTCATGGCATATTCATTGGATATGCTGTGTCTGATAAATGCAGGTCCCAACTCTGGGACCTGCACCTATCACCAGAACGGGGGTCACTGGCTGCCACATAAAGGTGGAGAATGAATGAACGAGCATGGGCACGGCTCACTCCATTGGTCCATTATGTTCTACAGGAGTTACGCAAACAGCCTCTCCATTCATTCTCCTCCTTAATGCCGCGGCCGCCTCACCAGAGATGGTACCTGCATCTATCACATATTGAAGACATAATCCCATGGATATGCCACAAATGTCGAAGGTGGAAGAACCCCTTTAAGTGGCACGCCCATGTGCTCAGCATGTTGAAGGGCTCTCAGCACATGCAGGAAATGTGGCTTATGATGAAGATATACTTGCATCCCTAGAGTATACCCATTGCCACATGAGCTACATAGAGAGAACTTTCCTCATTGCCATATATTATTATACGTACGTTGTCAAACTCCTTACGTAGGAGGTCCGGACTATGGAATTACTGGCAGCTATACAGGCCAATAATGCTGCAGTACTTTTTCTTATAGAAATCAAACATGTCTGAAAAATTTGCAGCCTCTTATTTTCAACTGTATTCATGTCAGCGGCTGGGCAATGGGAGTAAATCTGACTGAAAAAACACTGACAACACAGAATACATACAATAAATAAGTGAATATGGACAACGTCTGGTATTTTGGGTCTATATTTCCATACAAATATGTGAATGAGGCCTTAAGGGGTGCCTCCAAATAGTGAGGCTTTTTTTGAGCGCTGTGGCTATGACAAATCATGTACAATTCAGTATATAAACTTACATGTGCCTCTGAGCCAGTATAATGGCATTAACATCCTCCGAGTTCACCATATTTAGAATCCTGCTACAAAATACTCCTGAAGCGCCTGGCTCCATCACCTGGTCAGCGGCCTGGAAAAACAAGTCAAACTATTAAAAAGACATAAAAACGTGCAGATTTCAGTACATGCACCAGCGCATGCAATGTCTGCAGGATGTATGTCCTGTGCATTTTGCAGCAATATATTTTCTTATTTTTTACGGACTCACTAAGGCAGAATCCAGATGACCGTAGTATACGTTCATGTGACGGCGGTTAAAACAACAGCCGTCACGCGAATGCATGTATTTCAATGGGGCCGATCGCACGGCCGTTGTTTCAACGGACCTTGTAAAGTGTCCGTTGAAAAATAGAACATGTCCTATGCCAATCTGGGGCCAGTGGGCAGGGCGAAAATCCCACCTCATAAACAAGCAGATCTCCACATGTGAGGATTTCATCTAACTTTTCGGGTAACACGCTGCCCATAAGAAGTGCAGGATAGATCACCTGACAGGTGCATTATAAAAGTGGTTCTATATAAATATAGATTTATCTTTCTGGAAATCTGTATTGATGAATGTACATTGTGGCATACTACAATTCTTATCAGTAGTCAATGGAAGAGGGGGAAGGTATGGGGACACCCTATTCCAAATCTGACAGACTGGGCGAACACTGAAAGAATACACCATCGTTAGGGCTTGACCACACGTAGCGGAATTGCGGCGTATTGGCCGTATGGAATTGCGGATGGAAAATACGCAGCAGAATAAATACAGTAGCAACAAAGTGGGTGAGATTCAACAAATCTCATCCACACGCTGCAGAAAATTTCTCACCAGAAATTGACCTGCGCGGCGTATTTTTCTTACCGCATGTCAATTCCTGCTGCGGAAATTGGACTCAATTGCTGCGTTTTTCAGAGGAGATGTCACAATCTTCCAGCATAGAGGAAAAACACTGAAAAATGCACACAATTTTCTGCAGTAAAAAACGCAGGAAATGGTGCGGTTTTTCTGCAACGGAAATCCTGCTAGTTTCTGCGGAATTGCTGCAGAAAATTCCGTTACGTGTGGACAAGCCCTTAAAGTCCATTCTTTTCCATATGCCCTCTCAGCACACTTGATTGTCTGACAAATGAGCCACCTCCTTGGCACAGGAGTTCAAATACCACCACCTCCATTGGAGGATCAAGTGCAGCCGTTTGGTTCCATAGATGTCCTAACAACAAGTACTGTGTCTGGTCAAAAACACTCTTTAACCCCTTGCCGTCGTAAACAACTTTCAGATTTTCATTTTCGTTTTTTCCTCCCCACCTTCCAGAAGCCATAACGTCTTTATTTTTCCATCGATATAGTCCTATGAGGGCTTGATTTTTGCGGGACGAGTTGTCGTTTTTCGTAGCATCATTTATTTAGCCGAATTATGAGTACGAGGAAACGGGAAAAAATAATTTGTGGGATAGAAAATGAAAAAAACAGCGATTCTTGAATGTTTTTTTGCGCGCCGTTTTTACAGAAGTCACTGTGCAATTAAAACAACATGTTAATTTTATTCTGTGGGTCAATACGATTACTGCGATACCAAATATGTATAGTTTTTTTTATATATTTTACAAGTAAAAACCTAAGTGTAAAAAAATCTAATTTATTTGGCGTCGCCAAATTCCGAGAGCCATAAGTTTTTTATTTTTCCGTCGATTAAGTGGTGTGAGGGCTTATTTTTTAAAGGATAAGCTGTAGTTTTTAATAATACCATTTTGGGGTACATGCGACGGGTTGATCACTTTTTATTTCATTTTTTGTGGGAGATTAGGTGACCAAAAAAATAGCATTTTTTTTACGGCGTTCATCGTGCGGGTTAAATGATGATAGATTGTAAGGGTATGCTCACACGAGGTCATTACGTCCGTAATTGACGGACGTATTTCGGCCGCAAGTCCCGGACCGAACACACTGCAGGGAGCCGGGCTCCTAGCATCATAGTTATGTACGACAGTAGGAGTCCCTGCCTCTCCGTGGAACTACTGTCCCGTACTGAAAACATGATTACAGTACGGGACAGTTGTCCTGCAGCGAGGCAGGGACTCCTAGCATCGTATATAACTATGATGCTAGGAGCCAGGCTCCCTGCAGTGTGTTCGGTCCGGGACTTGCGGCCGAAATACATCCGTCAATTACGGACGTAACATGCTCGTGTGAACATACCCTAATAGTTCAAACTTTTACGGACGCGGCGATACCAATTATATTTATTTATTTTTTTTACTATGCTCTAGTGGGAAAATGGGAAAAGGGGGGTTTTTTGAACTTTTTATTTTTTTTTACACAAAAAAACCCCAAAACTTTATTTAGCTCATTTTTACTTTTTTTATTAGTCTCCCTAGGGGACTTCAACCAGTGATCGCTAGATCGCTTGCACGATATACTGCAATACTAATGTATTGCAGTACATCGTGATTCTGACAGGCACCTATTAAGCCCTGCCAGAAGCAAGGCTTAATAAGTGTACAAAGATGGCGGACCTGGGGGTATTGACCGCAGCATTTAACGAGTTAAACTAGCGGGATCGCGCTCGAGCGCGATGCCGCTAGTTACTCTGAAGTGTCGGCTGTAACATACAGCCGACACGTATGGAGCGAGCTCACTGCGTGAGCCCGCTCCATACTTCCCCTACCCGACTTTGGCGTATGGATACGTCAAATGTCGGGAAGGGGTTAAAGCGTAGCTAAACGTTTGACAATCTTCTGACATGTCATAGTGACATATCAGGAGTTTGTATCGGTGGGGGTCCGAGCACTGAGACCCCCACCAATAACTAGAACGAAGCAGCTGAAGTGCTCGTGTGAGTGCTCCACCGCTTTGTTTCTGTTCGGCTGTTTCCGGAAATAAATGTAAAATGTATCGGTGTATGCACTCAATAGAAAGTCTATGAGCCCATACTCCAATACATCGGCTTTCCGGAAAAAGCCGGACACGAAGCAGCGGAGCGCTCACACGAGTTTGTCAAACGTTTAGCTACACTTTAAAGATAATCGGTGATAGAGACACAAGCTAAAAAAATTAGGCTTGTTAACCAATTCCCGCCGCAGCCATTTTTCAGATTTTCACTTTCATTCTTTCCTCCCCACCTTCCAAAAGCCATAATTATTTTTCATTTTTCCATCAATATAGCCGTATGAGAGCTTCTTTCTTGCGGGACGAGTTGTAGATTTTTATGGCACCATTTATTGTACCATATAATGTAGTGGGGAAAAAATTTGTGAGGTGGAATAGGAGAAAAAAAAACGCGATTCCTCAATCTTTGGGGGGCGGTGTTTCATTTTTACGACATTCACAGTGCGGTAAAAACGTAATGTTAACTTTATTCTACAGGTCAATACAATTATGGTGATACCAAATGTAGAACTTTTTTTTTTTTACGTTTGACTAAGTTTACAAGGAAAAAACGGATGGTTAAAAATAAAAAATGTGGGTTCTGTTGCCATATTCTGAGAGCCATAACTTTTATTTTTCCATCAATTGAGCGGTATGAGAGCTTATTTTTTGTGGGGCGAGCTGTAGTTTCTTTTGGTATATAAGACTTTTTGATCACTTTTTATTCAATTTTTTTGTGAAGATGAAGCGACCAAAAAAAAAAAAAAATACAACAGTGATTCTGGCATTTATTTTTGGCAGCGTTCACCTAGTGGACTAAATAATTATATATTGCAATAGTTTGGACTTTTATGGACCTGGTGATACCAGTTTATGATACTTTTTTTTTTAAACATTGTGCTTGGGGGAAAGTGGGAAAATGTTTGTTAACGTTTATTTTTTTTATATTAACCCCTTCCCGACATTTGACGTACATGTACGTCATGGAAAGTACTGACTTCCCGCATCTTGCCGTACATGTACGTCAAACGTTTGGCACCGGCTCAGAAGCTGAGCCGGTCCCATCATCACCGGATCTCAGCTGTATCTTACAGCTGACATCCGACTGTAACGGCGGGGACCGAAATTAGCTTCGATCCCCGCCATTAACCCCTTAAGTGCAGCGCTCAAACGCGATCGCTGCACTTAAGGTGTTTGCAGCTCATCGGAACCCCAGTAATGAAATTGCCGGGGTTCCGGTGGCTGCAATGGCAACCGGAGGCCTAATACTGGCCTCCCGGTCTGCCTAGCACCGGCCTCCCGGTCTGCCTAGCACCGAAGCCGGTCAAGATCCGCCCGGCGGCGGAGCCTGATCGGCTTCCGTAGCTGCCGGCAAGATGGCGCCGGGTCAGGAGCTGATCCGGCGTCATCAGCGGTGGAAGTCAGCTGTACTGTACAGCTGACATCCACCTGTAACGGCAGGAACCGGAGCTAGCTCCGATCCCTGCCATTAACCCCTTCGATGCAGCAATCGAAAGCGATTGCTGCATCGTAGCGGTTACAAGCAGATCGCCAGCCCTGACAGGCAATCGGGACTGGCGACTGCTGTTATGGCAACAGGAGACACAATGGTCTCCTGCTCTGCCATTACGGAAGCCGATTTAGGCCCCGCCGGGAGGCGAAGCCTAAACGGCTTGCTGTCAGTGAATGACTGACAGATCTAATACATTGCACTACATAGGTAGTGCAATGTATTAGAAAAAAAAAAATCTGACCGTTGGACCTTCAAGTCCCCTAGTGGGACTTGAGAAAAAGTGTAAAAAAAGTATAAAAAAAGTGTAAAAAAAAGTGCAAAAAATAAAAGTTTGAAAACAATAAAAGTTTCAAGTAATCAAATAACACACAATCCCCCTTTTACTCTTATCAAGTCCTTTATTATTGAAAAATAATAATAAACCATATGTATTTGGTATCGCCACGACCGTAACGACCGGAGGTATCAAAATATTATATTATTTATTGCACGCGGTGAACAGCGTAAAAAAAAACCGTAAAAACGTTACCAGAGTTTCTGTTTTTTAGTCACTTTGCCCTACAAATATTACAATAAAAAGTGATCAAAAAGTCGCACGTATACAAAAATGGTACCTATAAAAACTATAGCTCGTCCCGCAAAAAACAAGCCCTCATACAACTCCGTCGACAAAAAAATTAAAACGTTATGGTTCTCACAACTTGGCGACAGAAAAAATACATTCTTTTTACAAAAGTAATTTTATTGTGCAAAAAGTTGTAAAACATAAAAAAGTTCTATAAATGAGGTATCGCCGGAATCGTACTGACCCGCAGAATAAAGGTAACATGTAGTTTATAATGCGTGGTGAACTCTGTATAAAAAAAAAACCAAAAAAAGCTGTGCCAGAATTGCGTTTTTTGGTTTACCTGGCATCCCAAAAAATAGGATAAAAGGTGATCAAAAAGTCACATGTACCCCAAAATGGTACCAATAATAACTACAGCTCGTCCCGCAACAAACCAGCCCTCATACCGCTACGTCTATGAAAAATAAAATTAGTTATGGCTCCAATAAGTCAGGAAATAAAAAAATATGCAGTTGTGCCCGAGGAGAACATTTCTTCTGTTTCAAGAGGCGATTTATCAAGGACCTAAAATTAGGGAACCAGGAAGGGAGGGCCCAATCATATCCGATGGAAGCGACGGTGCCCGTATTATACCAGGATAATACTTTCCCAGCAAAATTCCCCAAACTACAAAGGCGCGGAGTGTGGACCAAAAGGGGGATAAGAAATGACACCATTTATCAGTGCGGCACCGGCCTGTGCAGAAAGGATTGCTTCACAGCGTAACACACATCTATGGATTATTTTTATTTTTTTATACCACCTGACTATGCCCCTTATATACTCCGCCCCGCTTACATGTACCCCCACATTATAAAACACCAGCAATACTCAAACAAATATAGTACCAAGCAAAATCCGCTCTCCAAAAGCCAAATGGTGCTCCCTCGGCCCTGAACCCTACAGCGTGCCCAAACAGCAGTTTCCTTCAACATATATGGCACCGTCATACCCGTGAGAACCCTTTTAACAATTTTTGTGGTGTGTGTCTCCAGCGTCATAAGCTGGGCATGACATATTTGCCACTGAATGGCATATCTAGGGAAAAATATAAATTTCTAATTTGCACCATCCGCAGCGCATTCATTTATGGAAAAGACCTGTGGGGTGAAAATGCTCACTACACCCCTTAATAAATGCCTTGAGGGGTGCAGTTCCATAATGGGGTCACTTATCAGGGGTTTCTTTTTATTATTTCACATCTGAGCCTCTGCAGTTGTGAACCAATACTTTGTAAATCGCCAAATTAGGCCTCCACTCCGCATGGTACTCTTCACTCCTGAGCCCTGTCATATGTCCAGACAAAAGATTAGGGCCACATGTAGGGTGTTTCTAAAACCGGGAAACACCGCATAATAATTAGAGAGCTGTCTTGTTATGGTGGCACAAGCCGGGCACCACATATTGGCATATCTATGGAAAAAAATCCCATTTTCACTCTGCAACATTGAGCGCACACTAATTTCTACAAAACACCTGCAGGGTTAAAATGCTTACTACACCCCTTGGTAAATGCATTGAGGGGTGTAGTTTACAAAATGGGGTCACTTCTGGGGGGTTTCCACTGTTTTGGGCCCACAGGTGCCCAGAAACCAATCCAGCAACATCTGCACTCCAAATGGCGGTCCTTCCCTTCTGAGCCCTGCCGTTTGCCCAAACAGCAGTTTATGACCACATATGGGGTATTGCCGTACTCGGGAGAAATAGCTTTACAAATGTTGGGTTCTTTTTTTCCTTTATTTGTTGAGAAAATGAAAAAATTTGCGCTAAAGCTACGTCTTATTGAAGAAAAAGGACTGTTTTTATTTTCACTGCCTAATTCTAATAAATTCTATGAAACATCTGTGGGGTCAAAATGCTCACTACACCCCTAGATGCATTCTTCAAGAGGTGTAGTTTCCTAAATGGAGTCCCTTTTTGGGCGTTTTCATTGTTTTGTCCCCTCAGGGGCTTTGCAAATGTGACCTGGCCTCCGCAAATCATTCCTGCTAAATGTGATCTCAAAAAGTCAAATAGTGCTCTTTCCCTTCTAAACCCTGCCGTGTGTCCAAACAGCCGTTTATTACCACATGTGGGGTATTGTTTTACTCGGGAGAAATTGCTTTACAAATTTTGTGGTGCTTTTTCTCCTTCAGTCCTTCTGGAAATGAGAAAAAATTAGCTAAACCTACATTTTATTTGAAAAAAATGTAGATTTTCATTTTCACAGCCTACTTGCAAAAATTTCTGCAAAAAACCTGTGGGGTCAAAATGCTCACTATACCCCTAGATAATTTCCTCAAGGGGTATAGTTTCCAAAATGGGGTCACTTGTTTGGGGTTTTCACTGTTTTGTCCCCTCAGGGGCTTTGTAAATGTGACATGGCCTCCGCAAACCATTCCTGCTAAATGTGAACTCCAAAAGCCAAATGGCGCTCTTTCCCTTCTCAGCCACGCCGTGTCTCCAAACAACCGTTTATTACCACATGTGAGGTATTGTTTTACTCGGGAGAAATTGCTTTACAAATTTTGCGGTGCTTTTTCTCCTTTAGTCCTTGTGGAAATGAGAAAAAAAATCGCTAAACCTACATTTTCTTTGAAGAAATGTTGATTTTAATTTTCACGGCCTACTTCCAATAATTTCTGTAAAAAACCTGTGCGGTGAAAATGCTCACTACACCCCTAGATAATTTCCTTGAGGTGTCTAGTTTCCCAGATGGGGTCACTTTTGGGGGATTTTGACTGTTTTGGCACCACAAGAGCCCTTCAAACCTGACATGGTGCCTAAAATATATTCTAACAAAAATAAGGCCCCAAAATCCACTAGGTGCTCCTTTGCTTCTGAGGCCGGTGTTTCAGTCCAGTAGCACGCTACGGCCACATGTGGGATATTTCCTAAAACTGCAAAAACTGGGCAACAAATATTGAGTTGCATTTCTCTGGTAAAACCTTCTGTGTTATAAAAAAAATTGTATTAAAAATGTATTTCTGCAGAAAAATATGAAATTTGTAAATTTCACCTCTACTTTGCTTTAATTCCTGTGAAATGTTTAAAGGGTTAAGACATTTTCTAAATGCTGTTTTGAATACTTTGAGGGGTGAAGTTTTTAAAATGGGGTGACTTTTTTGGGGTTTCTAATATATAAGGCCCTCAAAACCACTTCACAACTGAACTGGCCCCTGTAAAAATAGCCTTTTGAAATTTTCTTGAAAATGTGAGAAATTGCTGCTAAAGTTCTAAGCCTTGTGAGGTCATAGAAAAATAAAAGAATGTTCAAAAAACGATGCCAATCTAAAGTAGACATATGGGGGATGTTAATTAGCAACAATTTTGTGTATTATAACTGCCTGTCTTACAAGCAGATACATTTAAATTGAGAAAAATGCTAATTTTTGCAATTTTTCGCTAAATTTTGGTGTTTTTCACAATTAAATACTGAACATATCGAGCAAATTTTGCCAGTAACATAAAGTCCAATGTGTCACGAGAAAACAATCTCAGAATCGCTTGGATAGGTGAAAGCATTCCGGAGTTATTACCACATAAAGTGACACATGTCAGATTTGAAAAATGAGGCTCTGTCAGGAAGGTCAAAAGTGGCTAAAGAGGGAAGGGGTTAAACTTTGTTTTACTGTATTTAACTTTTTTTTTTTTACTTGTTCCCCTAGGAGATCGTTAGATCGCTTGCATGATAAAGGGCAATATGTACGGCATATCCTATGGCTATGCCATACGTGTCTAAAATGGGAATAACCCTTTAACTTCTCAGTAACAGATAAAACAACCACTTCTTTATTGATAGAACAAGCAGACAAAGGGACAGTTGGTCAAAAAGGTAATTCAAAGATCACAACCAATATGGCTGCACTTCTGCAAAAATGCCCTCTGCAGTATAGCGACAATATGCCTTTCGATCTCTTAGTTTAGCAAACATAACTACCAAACTTTGACTAGTACTTTAACTTTGGATTTACGAACACGCGTCCATTTTAAGTTTTTGATGTAAATTCTCTAAGGGCCCTTTTACATGGGTCAATTATCGGGCAAACAAGCGGACACAGAATGCTCGTTCTCTATAATTATCCTGCGTAAACAGGGGAACGAGCACCCGATGAATGATAGAAATATATGGGGACGAGCAATCGTAGTAAGGAGCGCTCGTCCCCATAGCTCATTGTGAAAGGAGCAAACGAGCGCCGATCAACAAGCGGTCTAATTGATCGGCGCTCGTTTACACGGCCCACGTCGGGCTGTATAAAAGTACCCTAAGTGAACGAGCCCTCAAGTCCAATGAGAAGTGCTAAAAAGGCTCACGTGACAGCAGCTGCCAATGTATTATACAGAACCCATTTAAATAAATTAGCTACAGAGTAACCCACAGTTGCACCAATGCCACCAGAGCCCCCATAATAGTATAACCTGCACCTCTGATTGTCGGAGAGGATTCAGCAGACAGTAGATGCAGCCACTAACTTTTTAGTAGTTCCTTAACATGAGGACCTGTCTGGTGCCAGCACGTGTGCCCTTCTTTACTACACGGTCATGTCTTCAGTCATTGGCTGCTGTGATTTCAGAGGGGAGTTTGGGCACATTACCCGGGCACCTGTCATGCAGAAGATGCAGGGGACCCGGACTTCCCGTTCTAGTATAAAGCTACGAGAATGTATTGTGAAGCGGCAGGATCACACAATACGGTCACATCATGCGACATCGGTTACCGAGTGCGGCTGCTTCCCCTGGGAGTCGGGCAGATCCTTGCTCATTTCTCAACACCTTCCCCCCGACATGCAGCAGCAGCCACCGGCAATCCTCCCCACTTCCTGGTTACACTTGTAATCCTGCGTCTCATTGGTCACTTCCTGCTGCCTGCAGATTGGCTCTTCTAGCTGGTTGTCACGCCCACTGGCCCTTTAACCCTCTATGAGCGTGCTGTCATGTATGTGACCAGCCGCGCACGTGTAGAAGAACCTGTGTATGTAAACAAGTGACGGACGACGCATCTGTGAGCCGTACCTTGCGCTCCAGGAGAGAGCCGCTCTACATAATTGACCAGAGATGTACTAGAAAATAGCAGCTGATATGAGTAGATCCTGAGAGATAACTGATCATGGGGACAGACTATTGGCTGGTCTTCAAATCAGGGATCACATTGATGCAGTATAGGGTTGCCACCACGCAGGCTCACCCGGAAATCACATTGGGAGGTTGGTAACAGTCAACTATTTTTACCGGCAAAAGAAAGTACCGGTTGGTTACTCTTCTTTGTCAGGCTCCTCAGACCTAGAACAAGTGTGAGATTGGCACCAGCGGTGGATTGCAGAGGGCAAGGCACGGGCATAACTAGGGAAGACTGGGCCCCATAGCAAACATTTGACTGGGCCCCCCGCCTAGGTGCCACACGTAGCCCCCTTTATAGATAGTGCCCCCTGTAGATTGTGCCATACAGCCCCCCTGTAGATAGTATCACACTCCACTTGTAGATAGCGCCCCCACCTCCCACTTGTAGATAGTGGCATACAGCTCCCCCTGAAGATATCGCCATAAAGCCCCCCATGTATATAGTGCCACACAGCCCCCTCCCTTGTATATAGTGCCACACAGCCTCCTGTAAATAGCTCCACACACAGCCCCCCCTAGTAGATAGTGCCACACAGCCCCCCTAGTAAATAGTGCCACACAGCCCCCCTAGCAAATAGTGCCACAGAGCCCCCTAGTAGATAGTGCCACACAGCCCTCTTTGTGTATAGTGCCACCCAGCCCCCCTGTGTAGTGCCATACAGCCCCCCTGTATAGTGCCATACAGCCCCCTCTTGTATATAGTGCCACACATCCTCCCTTGTATATAGTGGCACACAGCCCCCTGTAGACCACGCTACACAGACCTCTCCCCTTGTAAATAGTGCCACACACAGCCCCCCTAGTAGATAGTACCAGAGCTCCCCCTTGTATATAGTGCCACCCTGCTCCCCGCTGGTATATAATGCCACCCTACTCCCCCCTTGTATATAGTACCACAGAAGCCCCCCTTGTATACACTGCCACCCTGCTGCCCCCTTGTCTATAGTGCCACCCTGCTGCCCCCTTGTCTATAGTGCCACCCTGCTTCCCCCCCTTGTATATAGTGCCACCCTGCTCCCCCCTTGTATATAGTGTCACCTTGCTACCCCTTGTATATAGTGCCACCCTGCTCCCCCCATTGTATATAGTGTCACTCTACTCCCCTCATTGTATATAGTGCAACCCTGCTCCCCCCCTTGTATATAGTGCCACAACCCGCCCCCCCAAAAATAATTTGTACTTACCTTGCCCTGTTCCCGTGACGGACGGAGCGTTGCACATCGGATGGGACTCATGCGCAGACCAGGGTGATGCAGTTACTTCATCCCGCCGGCCTGCGCCTTATAGGCTGCAGGCCTAACATGGCCTGCAGCCTATTTTATTCATTTGTATCGGTGTCCTGAGGACGCCAATACAAGTGAATGTGGCTGTCACTAGCACTGGGGCCCCCTCCAGTGCTAGCGACGACACTGGGCATGAGGAGGCCCGTGCTGCACGTCCCATTAATGTTAGGGGTCGGGCGGCGCAGGCCCCGTAGTGGTGTCTCTACCGCTGTAACAGCCATAACGGTTGCTAGCGGCATCCCCGGGCATGGGGGGGCCGTGTCGGTGGGTGGCACGGGCCCCCTCATGCCGCGGGCCCCGTAGCAGCCACTACGGCTGCTACAGCGGTAGTTATGCCATTTGGCCTATCTTAAGAATAGGCCAACAATGTTATAGTACCCCTTTAGAACCCTCTTATTATAGAACATTGAGAAGTATGAATAATATAAATCTCTGCTTCTGTCATCTGAGTTCAGTTTGTTTTCCGAATATCAGTTGTATAAATGGTTATGTTTTTTGGTTTGGTTCTGGTCTGTCCATATTTTGGCTATGGTTGTGGTCTTTCTATCCTGACTCCATTCTTTTCTGCTGATTGCAATTTGTAACTCTACTCCCTGGTAATTTATGTTTCTAACTGCATCTTTAGTTCTACTATTCCTCTGTCCTGGCAGTTTCCAAAAATAGGAGACTAATCCATACCTCCCAACCGTCCCGGATCCGGTGGGACAGTCCCGGTTTTTCACCGCTGTCCCGGCAGTCTGAGCAATGTTCCGCCCTGCCCCCGACCCTCCCTGTTGCCAGCCACGCCCCCCTGCAACGACGTTGCCTGAGCAGCAATCTGCCTGGAGCAAGGGAGCAGAGTGCAGCAGACACACCGAAGCGGAACACTGGAGAGGAGAAGAACGAAGCCACAGGACAGGGGTGACTGGTGAGTACACAGTTTAAACTATTTAGTGCTTGGGAACACTAGGATTTATAAAATCATAGCATAAATGACATTATTTTATGGTTTTAGAAAATCTTTCCAGGCACATTCTTTTAGCAGCTCCCGTCCCCAAGCCCCCACCCTCCTTGTTATTTGAAGGAGGAGCTAGGCGCGATTTGATGTGCTTATGCGAGATATCGGGCGTGCTTAGGGGGCGTGGCTTAAAAATGTTCCTCTTTTCAAGATTTAAAAGTTGGAAGGTATTCTAATCTGAGGGCAACAAACTGTAAATTTTAACATAACAAAGACCATATCTGTATCCTATTCTAACACGCCTCTTCCTAGACCCCCAGTCTTAGGCTGAGTTCACACTGAGTAATTCCGCCTCAAAATTCCGTTCGGGATTTTGAGGCAGATTTTGACCTTCATGCACGCCGTTTGCTGCGATTTTCGCAGCGTTTTTCGCTTGCGCCCATTGAGTGCTACGGGCAAAAAACTGAGCGAAATATGCTTTCTCTGCCTCTCATTGATGTCAATGGGAGGTCAGAGGCATAAACGCCTTACTGTCCAGACGGCAGCATCATTTGCAGAGACGCTGGCAATGAAGCTCCCCTGGTGACAGCTGCTGGCATTCCCATATACCCCTTTTGGAAGCCACTGCGTCGCTGATGGGTGAAGAAACCTCAGAGCTCCTCCGCCAGTCCACCAGGTGCACTGGTGTGTGAACCGTGGAGACGTGGTGTATAGGAACCCCTGCCTTTCTATCCAGAGCCTTTCCCTCACTAGCCGGAGTAGTGGATTTGCAGCTGTTATTTGCGCTTCTAGGGGAAGTGCAGAGGAGTTTAGGTGAAGGACGACGCTCACTCTCCCCTGGCAGGGACGCAAGATGAAGGTTTTTGGGCCCTAGCTCAGGGGGTAGTAGTGTGGTGTTTTTTTGTTTTTATTTCATTTCTCCCTTTTTCTTTTTTCTCCTTTCTATTCTTGGTTGTAAATCATGGAAATTTTGTCATGGAATGTTTGGGGCCTAGGTAATACATTTAAGAGACTGGCAGTTTTTAATCTGATTCAAAATAGCCTGCCAGCAATAATTTGCCTGCAGAAGATGCATTTGCTGCCAGAGTTGATCGGGAGACTAAGTCCAGGATGGCTCTCACATTTTTATCACTGTTTTTTCCTGCTTTTCAAAGGGGGTAAGCATTTTGGTACATAGGAATATTGGAATTTAGGTCCTCCATGGATCCTTAGACGAGGCTGGCAGATATGTGTTATTATTTGGAAGATTTGAGGGGGTGGAGATGGTAGTGGTCTCTGTCTTCTCTTACTTAGTTCTGGAGAAAATAGCCTCGTTCTTGGTGGATAAACCTGGTGTCCCAATGTTTTGAATCAGGGATTTTAATAAGGCACCTGATGAGTTGAGGGACAGCCAAAGGAGAGTCTCTCCCCGATTGGAGGGTTTTAGCTATTTCTTTGGTCATTATATGGAGGAGATGCGCTGGATCGACATGTGGAGGACTCTCCACCCGGATGCATCCCAGTTCTTCTGTTATTCTAAGACCTCTCTTAAAGGAACAGTGTCACCAAATTATTTTTTTTTATATCAGTTTTATGTTAGGGTTTTATTAAAAACGTTTATATTTATTTGTGTGTTTGTGTGTTTCTTTTTTTACACTTTTTCTTCCCTATGGGGGCTGCCATTTTTTTTCCCATTTCTGTATGTGTCGATTAACGACACATACAGACATGGAATACGGCAGCTCCAGTCCCATAGGGACTGCGAACGGGGCCCGTTCCATCCACTATGGTGTACGCCGTGTGTGTGGGAACGGCGCATGCGCCGCTCCCACACAGTCCGATTTGAAATGCGCGCCGTCCGGCGCCATTTTCCTGTGGACCGGAAGTCGCGGCCGGGCAGTAAGATTACTACTTCCGGTCGCGGCTTCCGGACTTGTGCACATGGAGCAGCGGCTGCAGACGGAGCGGACGGACCGGAGGCGGCGACTGGAGCAGGTAAGTGATTTCTATGTATGTTCGTGTTTCAGTGTGTTTTACTAGTGTATGTAAACCTTCTACACTGTGTGTTAGCTCAAAAAATGGCGACACACAGTGTAGGAGGTTAGACCGTTCAAACCCCTCGTTTCTCCCGGCACTAGCCAGGATAAAGGAGGGGGGGATTCTGAGAGCTCACTAGAGCGAGGGATTTTTTCCCAATTTTGCAGCATAAAGCAATGTGGTTGCTTTACCACATGCAATGCTGCAATTTTGGGAATTGCTCCATCTAGTGACCAGTGCTGGGAAATATTATAAATTGAATCCAATTTATAATATTTCCTGACTCGTGTAAAAAATAAAAAAAATTAGAACAATGTTTAATCACCTACACACTATTTGTTTAACTAAAAAAAAAAAAAAAACATGTTTTGCTGGCAACACATTCCCTTTAAGGATAGATCTAGCACTGGTAAATAAAGAAATTCTGGGATTAGTTACGAGGGTAGAGTTTGAAGCTAGAGGGTTGTCGGACCAGTCACCCCTGGTAGTAGAGAGTGAGACAGTGAGGGTTATAGATTGGGTACATTTACCCATCTCTGATTCTAAGCCCTGAGCAAGATAAAGACGGAATAGCGCAATTTATGGAGTTGCTTCACGTTAATAGGAGGGTCTGTGTCTAGAGGTGTAATCTGGGATAAATTTAAAGGGAAGGTGTCATGAATTATTTTTTTTTTATAATATTGCTTTTAACGACACATACAGAGATGGAATACGGCACATACAGCCCCATAGAGACTGCGAACGGGAGTCGTTCCAGTCGTTCCATTCGCAGTTGCGTGCGTGGTCTGTGTGGGAACGACTCATGCACCGCTCCCACACAGACCAAAACGAAGCTCGTTCGTAGAGCGAAATCTGGCGCCATTTTCATGTGGACCAGAAGCTGCTGCCCGACAGTAAGATGACGACTTCCGGCCACAGCTTCCGGCCATATGTTCAACGAAGTGAAGGCGCAAGGAAGAGGAGCGTAGACCAGCGGAGGCGGCGGCAGGAGCAGGTCATTTATGTTCGTGTGTATTATGTTCATGTATGTTCGTGTGATACTGTCCGCTGAGCCCTGTATCTAATCCCCCTACACTGTGCAGTCGCTCAGAAAATGGCGGCACACAGTGTAGGAGGTTTGAAGGCATTCAAACCCTTCCTTCTCCTGGCACTAGCCAGAAGAAGGGAGGGGGGATTGTGTGAGGACACTAGAGGAGAGTGTGTCCACCCCAAATTTGCAGCATACATCAATGAGGTTGCTTTACCACAGTGACCATGCTGTAATTTTGGGAACTGCTCAATCTAGTGGCCAGCACATGGAAATGTTATAAATTAGAATCTAATTTGTAATATTTCCTGACTTGTGAAAAAATGTAAAAAATTAAAACAATGTGTAATCACTTAAATACTAATTGTTTAACTGAAAAAAAATTAATTATTTCTAGCGACACATTGCCTTTAATGACCAAGGTATTTTTTAAGTTTTTCCATCGTTGCATTCCAAGAGCTATAACTTTTTTATTTTTGCGTCGACACAGCTGTATAAGGTCTTGTTTTTTGCGGGACAAGTTGTATTTTTTAATAGCACTATTTTGGGGTGCATATTATTTATTGATTAACTTTTATTAACTTTTTATTGGGGGGAATAAAAAAAACCAGAAATTTTGCCACACTTTTTTGCATCCTAAATCTATGCCGTTTACCGTGTGGTATAAATAACACAATAACTTTATTCAGCGGGTTGTTACGATTGCAACGATACCAAATTTATATAGATTTTATATGTTTTACTACTTTTACACAGTAAAAACGCTTTTTTTTCAAAAATATTTGCTTTGTTTCTCCATATTTGAAGAGCCATAACTTTTTTTCTTTTTTCGCCGACGACTTGTAGTTTTTATCGGTACCATTTTGGAGTGGATTTGACTTTTTGATCACTTCTTACCACATTTTTTTAAGTCAGGATTCACAGAAAACAGCAATTTTTCCATTGTTTTTTATTTTATTTTTTACGGCGTTCACCGTGCGGGTTAAATAGTGTAATAGCTTTATAGTCGGGGTCGTTACGGACACGGCGATACCAAATATGTGTAACTTTTTTGCTTAATTTTGTTTTTTTAATAGTAAAGCAGTTTGTAAGCGGAAAAAGTGTATTTTAAATTTTTTTTACACATTTTTTTTTTATTAACTTTATTACATTTTTTTTTACTTTTTTACTAGTCCCACTAGGGGACTTTAATATGCGATCATCCGATCGCTTTTATAATACACTGCAATACTTTTGTATTGCAGTATATTACTGCCTGTCCGTTTAAAACCTCCGGCATGACCTAGCAGGCATTCACTACAGGCAGACCTGGGAGCCTTTATTAGGCCCCCGGCTGCCATCGGAAACACAGACACTTATCTTATCGCCGGGTGTCGGTGGGATGAGAGGGAGCTCCCTCCCTCTTTCCAAAACCACTCAGATGCGTCGCTCGCTATTGAGCGCCGCATCTGAGGGGTTAAACGGGTGAGATCGATCTTATATTGATCTCACACGTTCGAGCAGGGACGCCCCCAGCCCTCAGCTTCCCCTGGTAGCTGAGAGCAGGGTGATTTAACGGCTCCCTACTCTGTTTATTTATCCTGATGCAGCGCAGTGAAAAGGCCTATGCATCAGAATAAAGCCCATTAGTGGCCGCCGTGAAAAGGCGTATTGGTGGTCACTAACGGGTTAAATATGAAACTTATTTGTATTATTTATGTTTGTTACTAGTCTTCTAAACTAGTAATAAAATGTGCAATATACATTTGTATAGTATGACATATACGGGTGGGGTGGCGTGGTTAGGCTATGGGGGGCCAAGGCACATTCTTTGCACAGTGACCCTCTGCAACAAGTGTCCGCCCCTATCAGTTCCATTCATCTGAATGGGGTTGTTTCTGCAGCAGGTGTATGGATTTCTGCAAGCCACTAACCGATGTATTCCTGTGTGAACAGGAGCTTGCTGTTAGCTATATTAAGTGATACAAACCAATGGCACAATGTAGCAAGTTCGTGACATACATGTTCATCGTAATATGCAAACAAGTTGGCACATTCATTTCACAGCAATAAGCGTTCTAGGAAAGAAGGGTAAAAGGGTTGCTTGTGCTTTTCTTCTGGTAAAGATGGTTTAGTGGTGACTTCATGCTGCAAGCTCACTACGGTCACTTATTTATTAGAATGATGATATATTGGGCATGATTGAGATGTGGCGGAGTGAGGTTGCTCTTTGTTTGAGCTTCAAGAAAGTGGCTACACACATGGGACGCACTGCGTACCGTAAACATGCCAAAGAGAAAGAGAGCGGACGCTAAAACACTTGCAACGCCGCTGACATGTTTTGTTTTATGCACCGTTAGGCAGTAGCCCCACACCCTCAAAAGCTAGGACAGCGACCACGCAAAGACCAGGGGCTGTCCGACACTCCATCAGCCCCAGCAAAACAGGCTGGTCTATAATGGCTCAAACTGCCAGAGACGCTCTGCAATGAAATGGAGCGTGCTCCTAGAGAATACCACCTGCAAGTGCTGAGACCCCACTTCTATCAGTTAAGAAAGATGCTATAAGCCTTATCTACTCGTACAGAACTGAAAAGAGCACATGGCACACATGGAAGAATGACATGTAAAAAATACTGAAGACATAAAGAAATCTATAGCTTGTATTTCAGCTACACTAACAAGTGCAACGGCAAAGTCTAGGAAGTGCTAATGAGGTTGCTCAACATTACTCTACTGTGAACTCACATGCCAACATGCTGAGAAAACTCTACCTACAGATGGATGACTTAGAGAATCAGGGACGCTGAAATAACATTAAGGTTAGAGGCCTCCCCGAAACTGTCAGTAATGATAATCGAACCCGATTAATTTCTAAAATATTCAAACATCTGATGGGTGAGGCAGAAGATACACACCTGGAACTGGACAGAATTCACCAAATCTCCGGTAAGTCCCAGCAAGAGCGTAGGTACCCTTGGGTTGTATTGTGTCAAGTGCGTTATTTTCATCAAAAAAGAGGCTATTTTGTGCAAGGCTTGGGAAACAGCCCCATCGCCTATGAAGATTCAACCATTACTCTTCTCCCTGATGTATCACTTCATATCCTCGACATGAGGAAGATGGTGAAACCCCTGCTGGATAAGGTGCGTGAACAGGGAGCCTCATATTACTGGGGACACATCTTTCATATTATCCCACGCAAGGCTTGCACTGAATTTGTGGTTCGCAGTCTAGAGTACATACAAAAAGCATTAATTTTCCTGAGGACAGCTTTGATACTTGTTCCTAACTAGACCTCTCTTGATGTATTATCGCGTCCACTACATCGAAATTGAAGAGAAAACATTCAAGCTCCACAACCACCTGTATAGCCACAAGTTATAGACCCCATGAGACGCCTTAGTCCCCCTCCATTGGCACCTGAAATTCCACCAGTGGCTTGAGAAAAATCTACATAAAGCCTATTAGTGTGTATGTGTGTGTGTGTGTGTATATATATATATATATATATATATATATATATCAGGCAGCTTGGTGATCCCCCTTGCGATGTGCTGGTGGGTAGTGGGGACCTCATGTATGGACAATACAGGTGACTGTGGACTAATATGCTGTAACTTTTGGGTTCTTAAGTTCGCGCAGCCATGGGTGCATAGGGGTATATTGCTAGAGGTTGCCCCTTATGCCTACTAGACTGGGTTATTGCAGTTGTCCTGTTTAACCACTGGAAGCTCTATTTATCTGGAACAGGATATGACTCGGACTTTGAAGCACTACACTGTGACTGTTGTACATTAATTTTACTAATGCTAGGGATTATATCTTTTATAGGATGCGTTCAATATATTTTTTTCATTTTGCTTTCCCTCATCTAGATGTATACTTGATGGGGTTTTTTTTCTTTTTCATTTAGACATATTTTTGGATGTTTTAAGCCATGTTTTAAGATATGTTTGATGTTTCTTCAGTTTTTCCCCCTCTTCCCTCCTTAATATTATAAAGTAGAGGTACTTAAAGGTTATGTACACCTTTTGAAAACAATTTTTTTTTTCAATAAAAATGTGTATCAGTGTGATTGGTGTAACTTTAATTACTTTTTATTAAAAATTATTTGTACTTTCAGATACAGCTGCTTTGTATCCTGTATACAGAGCAGCTGTCTTGTGCACTGAAACCTGTATCCGTCAGGTCAGCAGCATTGACAGGTTCAGTGAGACACGCAGGATTGAGCTGTTACCGATCACATCTAAGTTAACAGGACAGATACCGGATACAAAGCAGCTGTATATAAAAATTATTTTTAATTAAAAGTAATCAGAAAGAATAGTATTGTCTATTTATGCTACTGTCACGTACTTCCTTCCTGTGGCTCCCTCGGTCTCCAGGACGTCGAGAGTCACTCGCTCGGGCGTTAGCCGGCCTGGCAGACTGAGGCAGTCTGCAGCCAATAGGAACTCAGGAGCGTCAGGCCAATCAAAGCCTGGCTGATGTTCCTGAGCTCCCGCTCTCTCCTTATTTAGTTCAGCCTGGGGGTAGTAGGCCTTCGCCTGTAATTAGAGTTACCTTGCCTGGTGCTCTCCCTTTTTACAGACTCCGCTGAGCGACTTGCTTTTTGACCCCTGACCCCGGCGGGACTCCTGACTTTTCTTTGCCTTCTGTCTTTTGTTTTTCTGCACTCTCCTGGTTTGACCCTTCCTGCCTGACTCTGCCTTTTGCACCCGTACTTGTCGGTGGCACAATTGCCCTGCCTCTCCCTCCGTGTACTTCCCAGGTGACCCTTTGTTATTTCGTACTGTCTCTGTCTTATCCGTTTGTCAGTTTCACTTGTACCAGTATAGGGAACGCTGCCCAGTTGTGCGCCGTTGGTTTAGGTTGGGTCGTACAAGTAGGTAGGGACAGAGGTTTTTTGGAAGAATAGGGACCTCACTGTTTACCATGTATTTGTTCGTGACAGCTACAATATTGGATTTCGTGTATGATTTCTATTTTATCTTCATCTGCAGATGTTAATTTGTTTTTCTCATATATATTGTGTGAAATATATATATTGATAAAAAAAAGTAATCAGAAAGTTGGATGATCTGACTTCTTAAATTTACGGACCTAGCGACCTTCCCTAGGGAGCGGTGAAGGAGGGCTTTTCTTTACTTATTTCTTCTTAGGCTAAGTTCACACTTGCGTTGCATAATCCGTTTCTCTGATCCGTTTTTTGATCAGAATAAGGACAAAAACAGATCCTTTAAAATACTATTGAAATCAAAATAACAAATGCACACTGATCATAATCTGTCTGTATCTGTTTTAGATTGACGCCGTTAGACATCCGTTTTTTTGAATGGAGAAAAAAGTACTGCATTCTGTACTTTTATCTCAGTCAACAAAACGGATGACTAAGAGAACGTACATAATTAAAAATCCCATTGATTTCAATGGGATTTTTAACGGATCCGTTTTGATTTGTTATTGTGATCTAAAAATGGATCAGAGTAACGGATTATACAACACAAGTGTGAACTTATCCTTTGTGCCATCCCTTCTTTTTGTTACAATATACAGAATATACAGGCACATTTTAATATATTGGTGTAGGTTTTAGGACCTGTGTGACCTAATATTTGTCTAGTTTGCCTGTATTGTCTTTTTTTTTAAATTATATTTAATTGTGTATTGGAAGGAAAAGAATTGTTAAATAATAATGACGATATAAGGTGGGGGAATAGTTGACACACCTTGAGAGAGGATAGTAAGGGTATGTGCACACACAATCTCAAAAACTTCTGAAAATACGGAGCTGTTTTCAAGGGAAAACCGCTCCTGATTTTCAGCCGTTTTTTTACAACTCGCATTTTTCGCAGCGTTTTTTACGCCCGTGATTGGATATGTTTTTCTATAGAGTCAATGAAAAATCACTCCAAACACGGCTCAAGAAGTGACATGCACGGCCGCGTAAAAAAAAACGCCCGTCGGAACAGAACGCCGTTTTTCCCATTGAAATCAATGGCCAGATGTTTGGAGGCGTTCAGCCGTTTTTTGGGACATTTACGGGCCGAAAAATGGCTCAAAACACCCCATGTGAACATACCCTAAGAGGGCGGGAAATTATGGTGGGGGTTGGTTATAGGATTAAGGCTGGGTTCCCGCAGTGCAGATTTAAGCCAAAACCTGAATTGAATCCAGGAGAGGAGACACTTTAACCCCTTAAGGACGCAGCCTAGTTTGGGCCTTAAGGCTCAGAGCCCATTTTTAAAATCTGACATATTTCACTTTATGTGGTAATAACGTCGGAATGCTTAAACCTACCCAAGCGATTCTGAGATTGTTTTCTCGTGACACATTGGGCTTCATGTTCGTGGTAAAATTTGGTCGATATATTCAGTGTTTATTGGTGAAAAATTGCAAAATGTAGAGAAAATTTTGAAAAAAATTGCATTTTTCAGAATTTAAATGCATCTGCTTGTAAAACAGACGGATATACCACCCAAAATAGTTACTAGTTCACATTTCCCATATGTCTACTTTAGATTGGCATCATTTTTTGAACATTATTTTATTTTTCTTGGACGTTACAAGGCTTAGAACATAAACAGCAATTTCTCATATTTAAGAAAATTTCAAAAGCCTTTTTTTTAAGGTACCTCTTGAGTTCTGAAGTGGCTTTGTGGGGCCTATGTATTAGAAACCCTGATAAAACACCCCATTTTAAAAACTAGACCCCTCAAAGTATTCAAAACAGCAGTTAGAAAGTTTTTAAACCCTTCAGGCATTTCACAGGAATTAAAGCAATGTGGAGGTGAAATTTGCAAATTTCATTTTTCTTGCTGAATTTCAATTTTATTCATTTTTTTTTTCCTGTAACACAGAAGGTTTTACCAGAGAAACAATACTAAATATGTATTGTCCAGATTCTGCAGTTTTTAGAAATGTCCCATATGTGGCCCTACTGCGCTCGTGGACTAAAACACAAGCCCTAGAAGCAAAGAAGCACCTAGTGCATTTTGAGTCCTCTTTTTTTATTAGAATATATTTTAGGCAGCATGCCAGGTTTGAAGAGGTGTTGAGGTGCCAAAACAGTAGGAATCCCCCAAAAGTGACCCCATTTTGGAAACTACACCCCTCAAGGAATTCATTTAGGGTTGTTACCATTTTGACCGCACAGTTATTTCACAGCACGTATTTGAATTGGGCTCTGAAATGAAAAAAGTCATTTTTTCCAATAAAATGTCATTTGTGATCAAAATTTCTTATTTTCACAGGGAACAAAATACCCCATTTTGTTGCCCAATTTGTCCTTAGTGTGGCAATACCCCATTTGTGGTGATAAACTGCCGTTTGGGCCCATGGGAGGGCTCAGAAGGAAAGGAGCGCTATATGTTTGTTGGAGTCCAGATTTTGTTGGATTGGTTTTCGGGTGCCATGTCGCATTTGCAGAGCCTCAGAGGTATCAAAGCAATGGAAACCCACCAAAAGTGACCCCAGTTTGGAAACTACACCCCTCAAGGAATTCATTTATGGGTAATGTGACCATTTAGACTCCATAGTTTCTTCACAGAACTTATTTGAATTGGGCTGGGAATTTAAAAAAATATATATTTTTTCCAATAATATGTCATTTTAGCTCAAAAATTCTTATTTTCACAAGAAATAAAATACTCCATTTTGTTGCCCAATTTGTCTTGAGTGCGGCAATACCCCATTTGTGGTGATAAACTGCCGTTTGGGCCCATGGGAGGGCTCAGAAGGAAAGGACCACCATTTGGCTTACTGGGGATTTTCTAGTGCGAAGTCATGTATGCAGAAGCCCCTGAGGTACCAGTACAGTTGAAACCCGCAAGAAGTGACCCCGTTTTAATAACTACACCCTTAAGGCATTCATCTAGAGGTGTAGTGAGCATTTTGACCGGAGACCTACACCCCATAAACTGTAATGTGGGTTCTCCCGGGTATGGCAATACCCTACATGTGGCTGTTATCAGCTGCCTGGACACAGCAGGGCCCAGAGGGGAAAGACGAGGGGGGGATAAGCTGTGCGGAGTGCATCAGGGTAAGTAAAATTGGGGTAAATTATAAACCAAGGGATGTATGATAAATTTTAAAACACTTTCATACAGAGCTCTGGTTATTCGGGACACGTGTCACATTGATATATTGTGTCATCCATTATCACCCTCTTATAGCAGACTTTGCACCTCTTTTGACTTTTTCCCTTCTTGCCAGTTTGGGGAACTTCTCCTGGAAAGTGTTGCCCTGGTACGATGCGTGTGGCCCCGCTTCCAGAAGTACTGGGTGCCCCCCCTTCTTGGTCCCTAAAGATTAGGTTCTTGATAATCACCTCTTGAAATTCCAGGAAAGTTCCCGTCTGGCCTGCACATCGACGTAGCATGTACGCATTGTACAATGCCATCTGTATGATGTGCCCGGCCAGCTTCTTATACCACACCGCATGGCGCTGTAGGGCTTCAGGATTTGATCTTACAAGTCCATCCCTCCCATGTACCTATTGTAGTCCAGGATGCAGTCTGGTTTGGGGGTGGCCTTTCCTTCATATATCCTAAACCTGTAGGTATACCCTGATGCAGTCTCACAGCTTATACATCTTCACGCCATACCTTGCCCTCTTACCCGGCAGGTACTGGTGGAATTGAACCCTCCCTTTAAAATGTACCAAGGACTCATCAATAGAAATACACTTCTCGGGGGTGTATGCTTGGGAAAACCGGGCACTGAAACGGTCTAATAGGGGTCTCCGTTTATACAAACGGTCAAAACTGGGGTCATCTCGGGGTGGGCACGGCTCATTATCAGTATAATGTAAGAAGCGAAGTATTGCCTCATTTATTTATTTTTTTAGGTTCCAGTTCAGTTCTGAAGTTGCTTGGAGGGGCCCATATATTAGAAACCCCTATCAAATACCCCATTTTAGAAACTAGACCCCTCAAAGTATTCACAACAGCATTTAGAAAGTTTATGAACCCTTTAGGTGTTTCACAGAAATTTAGAGCAAAGTAGAGGTGAAATGTACATTTTTTTTTTTGTCAGAAAATCCTCTTTATACCATTTTTTTTATAACACAAAAGGATTTATCAGAGAAACACAACTTAATACGTATTGCCCAGATCCTGCAGTTTTGAGAAATATCCCACATGTGGCCCTCGGGCGGTAATGGACTGAAGCACCAGCCTCCGAAGCAAAGGAGCACCTAGTGGATTTTGAAGCCTCTTTTTTATTAGGCACCATGTCCGGTTTGAAGAGGTCTTGTGGTGCCAAAACATTGGGAACCCCCCAAAAGTGACCCCAATTTGGAAACTAGACCCCTTGAGGAATCCATTGTAGTTTTCTTGGGGTGCATGCGGCTTTTTGATCAGTTTTTATTCTATTTTTAGGTGGCGTGGTGACTAAAAAACAGCAATTGTACTATTGTTTTTTTATTCTATTTTTTTTACAGCGTTCACCGTGCGCTATAAATGACATATTCACTTTATTCTGCGGGGCGATACGATTACGGCGATACCAGATGTTTATAGTTTTTTTTTATGTCTTATGGCGTTTGCACAATAAAATACGTTTTGTAAACAATCACTCACTTTTTGTGTTACCTTATTCTAAGAGCTATAACGTTTTTATTTTTCCATCAATAAAGCCGTGCGAGGACTTATTTTTTGCGTAACGAACTGTAGTTTCAATCAGTACCATTTTTAGGTACATGCGACTTTTTGATCTCTTTTTATTCCATTTTTTGGGAGGTGAAGTGACCAAAGAATTGTGATTGTGGTTCGGTTTATTATTATTTTATTTTACGGCGTTCACCGTGCGGGATAAATAATGAAATAATTTTGTAGTTCAGGCCGTTACGGACGCGGCGATACCAATTATGTATAGTTTGTTTGTTTATATATTTTTATTAATAATAAAAGGACATAAGGGAAAAAGGGGGATTTTTACTTTTAAATCTTTTATTTTCTTATTTTTACACATCTTTTTTTAACTTTTTTTTTACTTTATTACTTTGTCCCACTAGGGGACATGAGGGCAGGAGGCCCTGATCGCTATTCTAATACACTGCACTACATGCGTAGTGCAGTGTATTAGAACTGTCAGCTACTCACTGACAGCAAGCATAGTGGGTCCTGACGTTGTCAGGACCCACTAGGCTTCCGTCTATGGCAGAGCCGGACGCCATTGTTTGGTGTCCGGTTGCCATAGTCACCATCGCCGGCCGCTATCGCGTAGCAGGCCGGCGATGGCAGCTTAACCCCTAAAAAGCCGCGATCTCTATAGAACGCGGCTTTTAAGGGGTTAATCAGCGGGGACACAGCGATCGGTCCCCGCTGTAGGAGCTGTGACAGCTGCTTAACAAGACAGCAGCGTCACAGCTCCTGTATGTGTCGGGAGGACGGCCGAAACGGCCGTTACTCCCGAGACGTACTATTACGGCATGGAGCGCGAACGATACAGCTGCCATGACGTAATAGTACGTCAAGGAGCGGGAAGGGGTTAAGGTCTTTCTTTATATATTTCCTCTGTTTAGGTTCCTTTCCTGGTTTTGGCTTAAAACATACATTCAAAATCTGCAGCATCTGCACCTTGGGAACCCAGCATCAAGATGACTAGTTTTCAATATTTTCATTACGGAAAATCCGCAGCGTATTATAGTAGCAGCAGAGTGGATGAGTTGTACAAATCTCATCCACATGCTGCATAAAAAAATAAGCCGAAAAACTGTTCATATATTGACCTTCGGTGCATTTTTTTAATCCGCAACATGTCAATTTATGCGTCGGAATCGCTGCTTTTCTATTGCAGGTTTTCCTAATTTAATTCAGGTAAAACACGCAACAAATGGCAAATTTTGGCAAATTTTGAAGCAGAAAAGCTGCGATTCCGCCGCCGAAAAAATAGCAAATCAGCCTGGGTGTGGTCACAGCGAAGCTTTCTTCTGTTCTCCGTGCAGCCTGGCCTCGTGGGATGAAGTTACATCACGTGTGATTGCGTCGGCAACCCAGGAGGCTGGCCAGACGAGAACAGTAGAAAGCGTCGCTATGACAAGAGACAGGGCTACGTTTAAACTTTCTTTTTTTTTAACCACTGTTGGCCGCAGCGGAGATTACGTCGGAAAAACTGCACCACGATGGTGCGGTTATTCAGACAGAATTCCCTGCAGGTTCCAGGACGGATACGCTGTGTACTTTTACACAGCGTATCCGCCCTGTGTGAACATGGCCTTAGAATGCCATCTGGTACTTAAGAGGAAGCCTTGGTACTATAAGTGCTTGGCAGACTGTGACACTTAACACTAAGGCACACAATGCGTATTAAGTTCGGATTTGCCGTGCAGATTTTGCAAATCCGCGGCGTAATGCAGTACAAGCAAAGTAAATGAGATTTCAAGAAATCTCATCTACACGTTACAGAATTTTTCTGCGTAAATCTACCTGCGGTGCGTATTTTAAAATCTGCATCATATAAATTTATCTTTCGTTTCCGCCTCAGAATTGTATATGATGAGTTTATTAAAAAAAAGTACTGGAATCTGCAGTTATTTCCGCATCAACATATATAAAAACTGTACCTAAAAACGTATAAAAAAATTACTATTAGGTGCGGATTTTATCTGTGGAGTTTCTTGCGTTTGCCTGAGGTTTTGATGTAGATTTTGCTCATTAAATTCTGCAATATGTGCATTAAGCCTAAGGCTGGGTTCAAACCAGCGTTCGACTTTCCATTTTTCTGCTCCATCAGAGGAGCAGAATAACGGAAAAACTGGAGGCACTGGTTCTGTTGCACAATGGACACCACCAGTGGTTTCCGTCGGGGTATGATGGTTTTAACAGAAACGGTATTCTAAGCTAGATTGGTGTCGAAGCCCCCTAACAGATCCTTCAATGCAGATGAGAACGAGGCCTTAGGCTAAATGTGCACGTTATGTAATTTGATGCGGAAAATCCACAGTTAAAATCCACACTCAATACTGTGTTTTTAGGTGCAGTTTTAATGCTGCGAATTTTAGTGCATTTATTTTTATAAACTCGTCCGATACAATTCTGAAGCATAAAAGCAAGATAAATTGGCATGCTGTGGATTTTAAAATACACACCGCAGGTCAATTTAAGGGTGGATAAATTCTTCAACATGTTTACTTTGCTGGTACTGTATTACACTGCGGATTTACCGCAGGAAAATCTGCATGCAATGTGCATCATGTGCATGTGGCTTTAGGGTGCCCATACATTAGATGAAAGTCATATGGACCTGCCAATTTCTTTGGGACTGGCCTACTATCTTATGTGTATGGGGGTGTCCTGACACTCCCCCGATGGCAGATGTCGAGGGAAGGAGGATCCTGGACATGTTGAATTTCAAGATGTCTGATCCTTTATTCCTGCGGGAGAAGGGTTTGGCAGCGGCCTATTCCCCTCTCCTCATTGAAAACACATGCATGCTTGACTGAGCCAAGCGTGCATGTATATGGTGGAGTCAGGAGAAATAGCTGTTAGCCGACTGCTATTGTACAGTCCTGGCCAAAAGTTTTGAGACTGTAAGAAAGGATGCCAACTTATTACCTGCTTAACACAGGAGGAAGTACAGCCCCGTCTGAGCAAATTAAATATTGATAAATCCTCTGGCCCAGACAGCATACATCTGCTGGTATTAAGGGAATTGAGCTCAGTATTGTACAGACCATTGTATCTCATCTTCTTAGACTCCCTTGTAACAGGATCAGTGCCACAGGATATGAGGACGGCTGATGTTGTACAAATATTTAAGCAGGGTAAAAAGGTGGAACCAAGTAACTACCGTCCAGTAAGTTTGATATCTGTAATATGCAAAATATTTGAGGGTATTCTAAGAGCTGGACTGCAAAAGTATATAGCGGAGAATAGTTTAATAAGTGAGAACCAGAATGGATTCATGAAAATCAGGTCGTGCCTAACTAACATGCTCGGTTTCTATGACAAGGTAAGTGCAAATCTGGATGTTGGTCATGCGGCTGATGTGATTTATTTGGATTTTGCAAAGCATTTGATACTGTTCCATACATATATGTAAGTGGGTAAAGAATTAGTTAAGGGACAGAAAACAAAGAGTCGTTATAAATGGAACTTACTTCAGCAGTGGGGTACCACAAGGATCGGTGTTAATCCAAATTTTTAATCTCTTTATTTTAATTTTATTTTTTATTCAGTTTTTATTATCAAAGACAATAAGAGTATAAAACATGGTCACAATTTAGTAACATACAATCATGTAGGATAAACAAAAGAGCAAAGATAAAAAGTTAACCGCTGATACTGAGTCATAAAAATTGTCCTATTAAGGGACAGGGAAAAAAGCAACAGAAAGAAGACAAAAGAAAGAAGGGAGGGGAAAGAAGGGAGGGGAAAAAAAGGGGGGAGGGGAAGAGAATCCAATCTAAGAGCCACATTAGGTTAAAGAGACATATTCCAGAGAGTTCTCAAAGCTCGACCAGTAGAACCAGGATCGCAAGAATTTGTCATGGGTGTCCCGCAAAGAGGCCGTGAGCTCCTCCCATATGCTTCACTTCTTGGATATTCTGAAATGATAGGTGTGTTGTAGGTGGATCAACCTGCCTCCACAAGGCCGGGATACATGCACGAGCTGTGTTGACCAGTTGGCGAACAATGGATTTCTTGTAGGTGGAGATAGGGATGGCACACAGATGAAGCAGGAAGAGGACAGGAGATTTGGGGAGAGTAAAATCAGTGAATTTCGAAGTGACATGCCAGACAGTGTCCCAAAAGGCAGTCAACTTTTGGTAGCTCCAAAATGTATGTAAAGGTCACCCACTTGGGCACCACACCTCCAACACATGGGAAAAATCTCGGGGTAGAAACTATGGAGTTTGGCTGGGACTCTGTACCATCTCGTCAGGACCTTAAAGCCTGCTTCCTGAATTTTGCTGGACAACGAGGATTTATGTGTCCATGGTATATATCTGAGTAAGATTAAGGTTTATCTCCCATTTGGATAAGTAGGAAGGGTGTGAGTCTTCTGCTGGAGAGAGAGACTGTATGTGAGAGAGGGCATGCCGCAAATCACCCGACATAGAGCAGAGGTTTCGAAAGTAGTAAGGGTACGGGAGAAGCTAGCGGGAGAAGGGAGGGACAGTAAATGACGGAGTTGAGAAGCCTGCCAGTGGAGGAGGTGGCACGGGTCTGCAAAGTCCGTAAGTTGTGATACAGACATAGTTATCTGTGAGGAAGTGACAGGCTTGAGTCTTGCGAGCAATACGTCGCTGGTGAAAGTGACATGGGTCGCAGCCTGTGAGAATAATGGGTTGCCTAGAATAGGATATATTTCTCTAGTTTTACCCAAAGTTTGAGGGAACCGTGTCGGCACCAATCCACAACGCGAACCAGATGCGTTGCATGATAATACAGATAGAGGTCTGGTATCCCCAGACCTCCATCATGTTTTGGGCGAGTAAGAGTAGTACAGGCAATACGTGCCGGTTTTTGGGACTAGATGAATTTAGTTAGTAAGTAGGAAAGGAAACTAAAAAATAAGCATGGCAAGTGTAAGGGAAGAGTTTGGAAAAAAATACAGCAGGCGGGGTAACACCCTCATCTTAAACATGGAACAACGACCAGACCAGGTAGATGTTCCTTTGGACCATCTGTCGAGGTCCCCTTTGGTTGTTCATATGAAGTTGGGGTAGTTACAGGAATAGAGCTGAGAGAGTTTGTTCGAGGGAGGAAGAGGTTCATCGGAAGGGGAAGGAATCTGCCAGAGCTGAAAGGGATATGTTGAGCGCCTCTGATTTTTTAAAGTTAATTTTGAAGTTCGACAGAGATGCATATGTCTTGAATTCGGCTAGCAAATTAGGGACCGAGATGCGGGGACAGGAAATAAAGAACAGCAGGTCATCCGCATACGCTGCCACTTTATGGGGTACGGTACCAATTGTGAGACCCGCAGTTATCACGGATGTGACAGAGGAAGGGTACCAAGCACAAGATAAATATCAGGGGAGATAGCGGCCAGCCCTGGCGGGTTCTGCTAGTGATAAGGAAGGAGATATGGCCGATGACATTCATGGATGTCGAGGGAGAAGAGTATAAGCTCAAGATCCAACTAAGCATGCTTTGACCTAGACCTTCGTAAGATAGAATGCCTATATGGAGAGCACCAAGAAAGCAGAGTAAATTAATTCATAACCCCCAACAAAATGATGAATAAATATCCGTATTGATATGTAATATATAACTTCTAAGGGGAAGGAGGGCTTACAAGCCCATCGTAAGCATGGTGGTAGCAGTGAGAACACCCTCTTATTGAAACAATAACCTAAAAACCGGAGTCTGACACACCGAAAATTTGATTAAAAAGTAACGTTTTTATTGAAGTAAATATACAGAAAATGACAAAAGACACATTAAAAATTGGAGATGATTGCTACAGTATGAGTAAATACCAGACAGTGATATGTGCAAATATAATGCACAGGATATATCAACCCCCAGGGGTTGATGCCAGACAGTGTGGACCGTGATATGGGTAAGGTGCTCTGATCAGAGGTATTTGTATATGGCTTCTGTTTGCTTTCTTTGGTGTTACCCCACCCCATAGATTTATCAGTTCACCTATTAGCGGATGTATACAATAACTGTGCTTGCATTATCTGCATTTAGTTGCTACCTTGATATATACAAATAAGACATTTTTTTTTTTAGTGTTATCTTATACTTTAATGAAAGTTGCTACGCACCACAGTTCCATCCCGTTAACCTTTGGTATAGTATCATCACTATATATATCCTGTGCATTATATTTGCACATATCACTGTCTGGTATTTACTCATAGTGTGGCAATCCTCTCATTTTTAATGTGTCTTTTGTCATTTTCTGTATATTTACTAAAAAAGTTACTTTTTAATCAAATTTTCGGTGTGTCAGACTCCGGTTTTTAGGTTATTGTTACTATGTAAGATAGAGTCTCTTGGAGAAACGACCAATATACTCGGTCGAATGCTTTCTCAGCATCTGTTGAGAGCAAGAAAGCCGAGGAAGAAGAGCTAGTTTTTAGGAAACGTCCGTCCCTTTAAGATTACCATGACTTTAGTCTAGCTATCCCACTTCTGTCTTTCTCCTGTCAGGTGTAAGGGTGGAGTGCTTAAACTGGCTTCCTCCCCTGTTTTTTTGCTTGTGAATTTCTTGCCTTCAGGTGTTTTGATCAAGCTACTGACCATACTCTATACCTCTGACTTCTTGGAAACTGACCTCGGCTTGTCTCTGGATAACCCCTTGTTTAATGATTTTGAATATCCGCTCCCCGCTGGTTTTGACCTCTGCTATACCCGTTAACCACTTGCTTACTGATTTAGACCTTCTGTTAACCCTCTGGCTGTCTGGCTATCCTGTTCGGGTTTGTCTGAATTGCACCTCTTATCCAACACTGAACACTACTAAAACAACCTGGGTTCTATGCAGCAAAAACCATCCTTCCTTGCGGTCGGCTCTCGCGAAAACTATAGAGTAGCCTTAGACTCTGTTCATCAGAGTTGTGACGGATTTGAGGTTGCGGATTAATTTGCTCGCACTCCCGCCAGTTTCTAGCAGCCTTTGGGAAATTGCTCGCCTAGCAATTCCATATACTTCCACCCTGAGAATTTCTTAACCAATGATTCCTTAACACTAGCGATATGTTCAATGAGGTTAATTGCCCTGATGGAGTTGTCCCTAGCCTCCCTTGCTAGAAAAAAGCCCACCTGATCTCCACGGATAATTGTGGTTCGGAATAGGGTAAGTCGCATGGCTAAAATCTTAGAGAGTAATTTGAGGTCTAAGTTGAGGAGTCAAAAGGGACAGTTATTACCGCAGAAGGAGTGATCTTTGCCTTCTTTAGGGAGTACGATTATGTGAGCTCTCAGTGTATCTAAATTGTCCTACCGTCGGGGATGGCATTAAATGCAACCAGGAATCGGCGAGTGAGGAAAGTTGCTAGCTTCTTATAGTATGGTAGCGATAGGCCATCTTGACCTGGGGCTTTACCCGGTGGAGACTATTTGAAGTCTAGACTAAATTCTCTCTCCGAGATGGCAGATTCTAAAGACTCGAGCGCATTCGCTGGGTACGACCCATTCCAGAGGTCTGGAGGTAGGACCTGATAGAGCTAAGTTTAGGGTTGGAAGGGGGATCTCCAGGGGTTCTAGGTAGATTGTAGAGCTTTAAATAGTAAGAGCGAAAAGTGTCTGCAATTTGTTTAGGGGTATGTACTCGAGTGTCACCGGGAGTGTTGAGGTGTGGAAGGTATGTTAGTGTTCGTTGTGTGCGTAGGGCTCTTGCCAGCGTACAACTCAGTTTATTACCAAACTCAAAGAAATGTCACATAACGAGTGCGGCTTTGGCAAGTGTAAGTGTGCGCAATTTGCCCCGCAACCAAAATATTTCAGCACCTACCACAGGGTCAAGGGACTGTTTGTGAGACTGTTCTAGGGTGTTTTGTCACAAGCTCTGAGAAGGTTGCAGAATACTCTTTTTTTTTTTTTTTTTTTTTAAAGGCGTGGAACAGTACGTATTAGGGAGCCCATTATAAAACACTTGTGTGCCTCCCATACTGAAAAAGGGGTGGAATTGATATTGAAAAAGCAGCGAAGGTCATTTGATAATTCCTCCAGGACTTTAGGGTCCTATAGAAGGGATTCGTTTAGGCTCCACTGCCAGGGTGTGGGATGTAGGGAAGGGAGGGTCAGGGATAGGAGTATCAGAGCATGGTCATGTAAGGAAATACAGTCTATCGAGGTGGAGGAGAGGAGCGACAATTGTGAGTGATGGAGGAGGAAGTAGTCTATGTGGGAACACATATTGTGTGGATGAGAGAAAAAGGTATAATCTCTGTTTGTGGGGTAAAGAATACGCCAGGGGTCGGTTAATTGGTACGTGTCTAGTAGACAACATAGGCAACGATTTAAGGATCTAGGAGGGTTGGATTGGGACGCGGTGATGTCCAGTGATGGGTCTAGTGGCAAGTTAAGGTCATCCCCCAGTACCAGAGTCCCATTAGCAAACTCCTCAAGTATCACAAGGGTTTCCTCTAGGAACGTCAGTTGGCCAGTATTGGGGAGGTATAGGTGTAACGTCCGCAATCGCAGACCGCAGATTCCTATCATCCTGCAGATGTCTTCCTTCCTGGAGATGACAGCACATGCGACCGTCCTGTCCTGCAGTGACCACTAGGGTGCGCGCTCGTGCTCATTCCTGGCCTCAATGGGCCAGACCACACACATGTTTTAGATTGACTGATTGCTCCCAGATCACCCTGGACTATAAGAAGGGCCATGCCCCTTCCTTCATTGCCTGAGCATTGTTGTGTTTACCTGTGTTAGTCTTTGCAAATGGTCCCTTAGTGTTTTCCAGTTCCCAGTGTTCCCATTCCTGCTACCTGTATCCTGCGCTACCTTGTTCCTGTGCCGTAGAAAGTTGGAGTCGTGTTGTCGTATACTATGCCTGCTGTATTTCACCTTGCCTGGTGTCTGCCTGCTGCCAAGGTCCCATCGAGCCTACCATCGCTACTATCTGTATTGCCACAGGTACCGTTATTCGAACTATTGACTTTACCTTGGTATTCTGTTTGGCCAGCTGCTATCCCGCTACGGCGGTACGGCCCAGTGGGTCCACACACCCATTGTGACAGTACGCTCAGGCCATGGACCCCGCTGGTCAACCCAAGACCATGATGACGTCACAAGTGATACGAGCGGATATGCTAGACCTCCGGTCTCGACAGGACCAACTCCTCCAGGCGTTGAACATTATTGCACATCGGCTGGATATGCAAGCTGCAATTCCCCTGGCACCTGCTCCTATTGCCTCAGCTGTTCCTCCTACTACACCTCCCAGCAGTACGAACCCTCCAACTACACCTCCTGGCAGTGCTGACCCCCGATTTTCTTTGCCACTACGCTATGACAGGGACGCGAGGACCTGCAGGGGATTTCTGAACCAGTGCCAGATCCACTTCAGCCTGTATGCCAGAGCATTTTCTACTGACTGTGCAAGGGTCGCTTTCATCGTCTCTTCCCTTACAGGCAAAGCCCTAAAATGGTAAAATGCCATATGGGAGCGTCAGGGACCAGAGACCCGTGACTTCCAGGGGTTGCTACGGAAATTTTGCACTGTATTTTTGGAGCCTGGACGGGTCTCGTCAGCAGCTGCCTCCCTGCTGAACCTTCGCCTGGGAGACACATTTCCGTGGGCGAGTACACCATTCACTTCCGCACCCTGGCGAGAGAGTTGTTATGGAAAAACGAGGCCTTGGTGGCTACATTCTGGCAAAGACTGTCCCCTGAAATTAAGGAAGAGCTTGCTGTCCGAGATCTGCCATCCACCAAGGATGACCTCATTCTTCTGGCCGCCCGGATTGACATAAGGATCCAAGAACGGTCCCAAGAGGCTCGTCAGGAGGGAGGACTCCCTAGTCCGGCTCCTACGTTTCAGCAACCCCTGCTGCCCTCATCAGCTGTTCCACCAGAGGAGTCTGAGAATAAACTATCTCAAACTGTCTATCCAGGAGAGACAACGCAGACGCACTTAGGGCCTCAGAGGCCATCTTGTGCGTCTGTGCCCCCAAAAGCCCCAGAGCCTAGGGTTGGTTGGAGAGAAGGACTGGGTGAAGAAGGACTCTTCCAAATGATCCATCCCCGTGACCATAGTGTCCGGTGAAAAGATGCATCGGGTCCCTGCCTATCTGGACTTTGGATCCGCAGCTAACTTAATTCAGGGAGATCTGGTGGATCTTCTCCAGTTGCCCACAACCCCCCTGGAGAGGCCTTTGATCGTTGCCTCGGTGAATGGACTGCCACTGCCAGACCCGATTGTAGCTGTGACCAAACCGCTGAAGCTCCAAGTGGGAACCCTTCATTCCGAGATCATCTCATTTCTTTTCCTGCCTAAGGCCGTCAACCCTGTGCTGCTGGGCCTGCCCTGGCTCCGACTACATGCCCCAGTTCTGGACTGGAATTCTGGAGAGGTTCTCACGTGGGGTCCCAAGTGCCTCAACCGCTGCCTGTGGCAGATCCATCCGGCCTAGTCTCCCCAGTCTGTCATTGGCAGGATTGCCTGCTCACTATTCAGTTTGCAGATGTCTTCAGCAAGAGGGTGGCGGAGACGCCGCCCCCACACCGGGCGTATGACTGCCCTATTGATCTGGTTCCTGAGTCATCCCTTCCCAGTGGAAGGGTATACCCTCTCTCCTTGCCTGAGACTCAGTCTATGTCCGCCTTTATTAATAAGAATTTGGAGAGGGGTTTCATAAGAAAATCCTCCCCCGGGCCTGGTTCTTCTTCGTCAAAATGTCAGCCTATTATAGGGTACCGTGCCCTGTTATTATGCGCAGCATAGTATATACTCTTTATGTTTATAGAAGTGGACTCTGTAAAGAACGTCTCTGGGATGATTCGGGTCCCTGGTTCTGGGGCCAGCTGGTGGACCCTATCCAATTCGAGAGGGGTCTCCGCTGGCGATCCAGCATTTTGTTAAAGATGGATGTCACTGCGTCATGCAGTTCCTCCGATGCAGTGGATTCAGGTATACCCCATGGCTTGAGGTTATTATGTCTTCCCCTGTTTTCCACATCGTCGCGGTGAAAGGTAAAGCCTTTCAGATGTGTAGCTTGTGTACTCACTGTTGTGGCGAGTGCTGTAAATTTGGAGGCAAACTACATGTTGTGATTCTCCAAGTGAGTGACCTGGTCATCTAGAGAATGGACGACCTGCAAAATTTCCTGTATGGCTTTGGCCTGTTTCTATTCAAGGCGCTGTGTGCGAATCCATGTCCACCCTGGTGGGGAGAGCTCTCACCATCTCCCACACAGAGGTGAGGGTGCAGTCTGCCGGGATATACATGGCCAAGAAAGCACATGAGGCCACTGTGGAGGATGGTGGGGATGAACGGAATACCGTCAGAGTGTCCTGGGAGAGTTCAGTTGGCATGAGCGCACTGGGAAAAGGGGTGGACGCCATTACCAGTTCATATGGCGGGACATCTTTAGCTCCTCGTTGTGGCATTGATGGTTGCAGGAACCGAGTCAGGGAGGGATCTCGTGAGGCACTGGGAGTTCTATTCTTCCCGTTCCCCCTAGGCATGTACGACTGTGCAGGGTAAGTCGAGATATTTGACAAAGTTCAACTGGAGATATGCGCAGCTCCGGGGAAGTGCTGCCTCACGCCGCCATGCCCCCTTTTTAATATCTTTATTAATTACCTTGTGGATGGGATTGAAGGTGTCAGTTTTTGCTGACGCTACAAAACTTTGCAGAATACTTAAAACTCAACTTTACTATAAAATAGATAAGCTGTCAGCATGTGCAAAAACATGGCAGATGAAATTTTATGTTGATAAATGTAAAGTAATGCACCTAGGACGCAATAATAGCATTAATTGATATACATTAAATGCAATAAAACTTGGGATAACGGAACAAGAGGAGGTCCTGGGTATTCTGGTAACAAATAAGCTGAGCAGCAGCACTCGATGTCAAGCAGCAGCTGCAAAAGCAAATGGGATTTTAGGATGTATAAAAAGAGAGAAAAATCTGTGATTCAAATGTAATATTACCCCTCTATAAATCCCTTGTAAGGCCACATCTTGAATATGGTATTCAGTTTTGGGCTCCACATTGTAAAAAGGAGAACTGGAGACAGTTCAAAGACTAGCAACTAGATTTATAAATGGGATGGGAAGTGTCGCTTACAATCAAAGGCTAAAAAAATTGGGCTTGTTCAGCTTGGAAAAAAGACGTCAATATAGGAAAGGGTTTTTTACAGTTAGAGTGGTCAAGCTATGGAATGCCCTACCCCAAGAGGTAGTGATGGCAGATACTATGTCAGCATTTAAAAAAGGACTAGATGTTTATTTATTGATGAACGGCATTGACGGTTATAATTAATCAAGCAATGAGTGGCGGGTAATTTATTGAGAAAGGTTGAACTTGATGGACCTGTGTCTTTTTTCAACCTATGTAACAAAAACGAAATTTCCACTGCATTTTAGCTCTGCCACAAATGACCTCCTAACATCATTTCAGTGATCTTCTCGTTAGCTCAGGAGAAAGTGTTAAGGAAGACAAGGCAGCTGATATCTCTTGGTCATGCTGATTGAATTATAAGAGCAGACTGGTTGCATAAAAAGTGAGATGGTGCTTGTAATCATTGTCTTCTTCTGTTAACCATGGTTACGTCCAAGGAAACACGTGCAGTCATCTTTTCTTTGCATCAAAATAGCTTTACAAGCAAGGACATTGCTGCTTGTAAGATTGCACCTAAATCAACCATTTATTGGATCATCAAGAACTTCAAGGAGGGAGTTTCACTTGCTGTGAACAAAGCTCCCACAAGTGCCAAGACTGTTTCCTAAAGAGGATTCAGCTACGGGTTCAAGACCAGTGCAGAGCTTGCTTAGGAATGGCAGCAGGAAGGTGTCAGTGTATCTGAGTGCACAGTAAGGCGAAGGGTTTTAGAGGCTGGCCTGGTGTCAAGTAGGGCAGCAAACAAGCCACTTCTCTCCAAGAAAAACATCAAGGACAGACTGACATTATGCAGGAAGTACAGGGATTGGACTGCAGAGGACTGGGGTAAAGTTATTTTCTCTGATGAAGCCCCTTCAGACTGTTTGGGACAACAGTAAAGTATCCTGAGACCATTCATGTGTGGGGTTGCTTTTCATCCAAGGAAGTGGGCTCACTAACAATTTTGCTTAACCCATTAGTGACCGCCAATACGCCTTTTCACGGCGGCCACTAATGGGCTTTATTCTGATGCATACGCCTTTTCACTGCGCTGCATCAGAATAAATAAACAGAGCAGGGAGCCGTTAAATCTCCCTGCTCTCAGCTACCGGAGGGAGCTGAGGGCTGGGGACATCCCTGCTTGAACGGGTGAGCGATATAAGTATTGATCTCACCCGTTTAACCCCTCAGATGCGGCACTCAATAGCGAGCGCCACATCTGAGTTGTTTTGGAGAGAGGGAGGGAGCTTCCTCTCTCTCCCACCGACACCCGGCGATAAGATCGCCGAGTGTCTGTCTTCTATGGCAGCCGGGGGGCTAATAAAGGCCCCCAGGTCTACCTGTACTGAATGCCTGCTAGGTCATGCCAGAGGCATGTCCTAGCAGATACCTGTCCGTTTTAAACGGACAGGCAGTAGTACACTGCAATACAAAAGTATTGCAATGTATTAGAAAAGCGATTGGATGATCGCATATTAAAGTCCCCTAGTGGGACGAGTAAATAAGTAAAAAAAAAAAGTTAAATAAAAGTTAATTTAAAAAAAGTGAAAAAAATATGAAACGAACACTTTTTCCCCATTAAAAAATGTTTTACTATTAAAAAAACAAAATAAAGTAAAAAAGTTACACATATTTGGTATCGCCGCATCTGTAACGACCCCAACTATAAAGCTATTAGATTATTTAACCCGCACGGTGAATGCCGTAAAAAATGAAAAAAAAAAAACAATGGAAAAATTGCTGTTTTCTGTGAATCCTGACTTAAAACAAATTGTAATTAAAAGTGATGAAAAAGTCGCATCTACTCAAAAATGGTACCAATAAAAAGTACAAGTCGTCCCGCAAAAAAAAAAAAAAAGCCCTCCTACAACTGCACCGGCGGAAAAATAAAAAAGTTATGGCTCTTCAAATATGGAGACACAAAAACAAATAATTTTGAAAAAAGTGTTTTTACTGTGTAAAAGTAGTAAAACATACAAAATCTATACAAATTTGGTATCATTGCAATCGTAACAATCCGCTGAATAAAGTTATTGTGTTATTTATACCACACGGTAAACGGCGCAGATTTAGCACGCAAAAAAGTGTGGCGAAATGTATGTTTTTTTTTCTATCCGCCCCCGTACATAAATTATATGTACCCCAAAATGGTACTATTAAAAAAATACAACTTGTCCTGCAAAAAACAAGACCTTATACAGCTATGTCGACGCAAAAATAAAAAGTTATAGCTCTTGGAATGTGATGATAGAAAAATTTAAAAAATAGCTTGGTCATTAAAGGGAATGTGTTGCCAGAAAAACATGTTTTTTTAAAAAAAATTAAACATTTAGTGTGTGGGTGATTAAACATTGTTCAAATTTGTTTTATTTTTTTGCACGAGTCCAGGAAATATTATAAATTATTTCTAATTTATAATACTACCCATTTTTGGTCACTAGATGGAGCTGTTCCCAAAATTGCAGCATTGCAACATTGGGTTAAAAGCCCTCGCTCTAGTGAGCTCTCAGCATTCCCCCCTCCTTTATCCTGGCTAGTGCCGGGATAAACGAGGGGTTTGAACGATGTAACCTCCTACACTGTGTGTCGCCATTTTTTGAGCTAACCCACAGTGTAGTAGGTTTACATACAGTAGTAAACACACACAAACACGAACATACATTGAAATCTCTTACCTGCTCCTGCCGCCGCGGCTCCCTCCGGCCCGTCCGCTCCGTTTGCTGCCGCTGGTGCAAGTGCACAAATCCGGAAGCCGCGACCGGAAGTAGTAATATTACTGTCCGGCCGCGACTTCCGGTCCACAGGAAAATGGCGCCGGACGGCGCCAATTTCGAATAGGACTGTGTGGGAGCGGCGCATGCGCAGTTCCCACACAGACGCCGTACACTGCAGTCAATGGGACGGGAGCCGTTCGCAGTCCCTATGGGACTGTGGCTGCCGTATTCCATGTCTGTATGTGTCGTTAATCGACACACACAGAAATGGAACAAAAAATGGCAGCCCCCATAGTGAAGAAAAAGTGTAAAAATAAGAAGTAAAACACAAACACACAAATGAATATAAACGTTTTTAATAAAGCACTAACATCTTTAACATATAAAAAAATAATTTGTGATGACACTGTTCCTTTAATGCCCAAGCCACATTTGTTAAATCTGGTACGTGTGACTTTAGCAGAGAATAACTCAGCGAAAGTTTTGAATATCCAAGTAATTGACATTTTTTTCGTCACATGTTGTACTTTATTTTAGTGGTAAAAGTAGACTGATACGATTTACGGAAAATAAAAATTTTTTTTATCATTTTTCCCTATTTTTAATGGCAATATGTCACATATGTACATACAGTACAATGTTTTTATTAAATATATATTTCCATCTCTTTACTCTATTTTGGTAGCACTTTTGAAAAAAAAAAAAATTTTTTTTTGGAGCAATTTAGAAGTCTTACAAGTTTAGTAATCATTTTATACATTTTGAAGTACATTTGGTTTTCCTGCACCAAGCCAGGTTTTCAGAGGCTCATAGGTGTCAGAATGGTGGAAACCCCCACTAGTGACCCCATTTTGCAAACTACACCCCTTAAGGTATTTATTAAGGGGTGTTGTAAGTATTTTGACCCCAGTTTTTTTGTAAGAATTCATGCAAAGCAGGCGTAAAAAAAAAACATCTCACTTTTTTCATAAAAGTATCACTTTGAAGACCGATTTCTTTGTAAAGCGACCATGAGAATGAAGAAACACACCCCAAAATCTATCACCCTGTTTTCAAAAATACTCTCATTGTTGCCCCAATCTGCTTTAGACATGTGGCTGGGCCAAAAAGAGAGGGAGCACCCTTTGGCTTTCAGGGCACAATTGAATAAATTCTAGGCCCCATATCATGCATTTAGAGGCATTGAGCTGCCTGAACAAAAAAAAAAAAAAAAACACGCAGATATGACCCCATTTTATAAACGAAACCCCTAAAGGTATTCATCTAGTGGTGTAGTGAGCATGCGGACCAAAAAATTTTTAAAGGAGGAAATAATGGGTATCATTTCAGAAACTATGGGTATATAATGTTTTCTTCAAACTCTTATTACGTTTCCACATGAAATAGAGGAGACGTGGTATAAGGTTATTTTGTTCGAAATATGCCACATTAATAAATTTGTGCGGCACAGAAGAGAAGTGAAGCCGTGTATTCATAACGGATACATGTCGCTATAAACGTATTTGCCTGTACTTATGACTATGTCTTGCTGAAGAAGCAATTGGTGCCATTATGATGTCATTGGACAGAATTCTGTCCTAATATAAAATCAGTCAGAGGAGAAAAAATAAACTGTACTGGAGTGACGGGCAATATCTTCAAACAAATGGAGGAAAATGTATCCAACTATGTTGCAAACTCGAGTCTGTTCACTAGATAGAAGAACACCTGCAGGGCTGTCAAGACAAAGTTTTTTTTTTTCCAGTGACTGGTTGTACAACGTCTCTTTAGCTCCATCAATCCTTATGAGGGACGAATGTGCCAAGTGACGCGGTACACCATAACAGGCCCCTGCCCGGCAAGGTAGAAACCGCTATGTGCACAAAACAACCAATCACCTACAGAATATATAGAGGGACAATGTCCAAAACCATCTATAGGAACAGTAAAGGATCACTAATCCTCAAAATGATGTCAGTATTTCCAGAAGAACCGTAACAAAGCCCATGGTGTATTGATAAGAAACAGCTCGATTATTAGAGATCCTCCAAAAAAAAATATATCATGCCCGTATCACGGTACAGAATTAGGAATGTAACAGCCGTATGTGGCAGGACATAGTCATAAGAAAAAGGAAATACATCCCCAATTTATTCTTGTAACCATTGCTAAAATGCACGACTTCCACTAATTCAGGGGCGGCACGGGCCGCAGGTGTTGGATTTATCTACTAATAAATGCAATGCCCACATTTATTTTTTATTTCAAGAACACTTGTGGGGTCCATGTTCTGAATAGACAGATGTGGGCTCCTGCACAATAAACTGTATTCATTTGTGAGTGATCAAGTCCTGGATTTAATTGTCCAAGAAATGTATAAAAAAAAAAAAAAAAAAAAAAGGGGAAAATTAATTTTACAGTCTGAAATAAATATTTTACTACCTCCCTTGGAAAGCTCAGAAACGAAAAATAAAATATGAATAAATGAAATCGACTCCCTAAAAAGAATCCCCCCCACCCCACCCTTTTTGGTGTTCCCTAAATTATAGATAAAATTAATAATTAGAAACGGTGTGGTAGGTCTCAAAACAGGGGTAGTTGCACAGGCCTGGATTTGAAGGGCACATGGGGCAGTAAAACCGGGTATCCCTCCTCCTTCCGTGTTTACTGCACACCCGGCATCTCTTTTGGGGGTATTCCTTATACTCAGTGGCAGGGACGGGGTGAAGGAAGTGGCGCTCAGTGAGCCTTTTGACATTCTCTGACTCAAAGGAGTCTCCAGGTGCGGGGGAGTCAAACAGGAGGTGCTCTATAATTTTCTCCTGATACTGGAGGAAACTGAGCGTTCCCTGGGTCTTATAGAGCACATAACTGTTATAAGTGGCCATCTGGATAAGGTAGATCGCTACCTTTTTATACCAGGCCCTAGTTTTGCGCTTGACCAGGTACGGTTGTAGGACCTGGTCAGATAGATCGACTCCCCCCCATGAACTTGTTATAGTCCACCACGCAGACCGGTTTCCTCTTATCAGAGGTAGCGCCCCTCTCTCTCACTGCCACTGTGGTGTCCTCGTGCACGGTGGAGAGCATGTACACGTCCTTTTTGTCACTCCATTTTATTGCGAGCAACTGGTCACTGGTGAATGAGAGTGACGCACCCCTTACTAGTAGCCTGGACACCAGTTGTTGAGGGAAGCCGACTATTTTTTCGTACCGTCCCACAGGCCCCTGTATTCGCAGCATGGAGGGACTTATACAGGGGGACACTGGTGTAGTAATTGTCGGTGTACACATGGTACCCTTTCTGTAGGAATGGCACCATGAGTTCCCAGACAATTTTCCCACTAATGCCAATATCCTCTGGGCATCCTGGGGGATTAAGGTGGCGGTCCCTGCCCTCATATAAAAAAGGCACAGGTGTAGCCCGTTGTGCTCTCGCACACCTTATACAGTTTCACTCCGTATCGGGCTCTTTTGGAGGGGATATATTGGCGAACCGATAGACGGCCCTTGAAGGCCATAAGGGACTCGTCTACCGCTATTTTTTGGCCTGGGGTGTACAAATTCAGAAAAGACTCAGATAGGAGGGAGATGAGGGGTCTCAACTTGTTGAGGCGATCATGGCCTGCGTCACTTCTTGGGGGGATTTGGGAGTTGTCCGAGAAGTGCATTAGCGTCTCATAGCGCGTTCGGGTCATGACAGCAGCAAATACAGGGGTGCTATGGATAGCGCTAGTAGCCCAGTAGGAGCAGATAGACGTTTTTTTTTTTACTATCCCCATATTTAGGGTAATTCCCCAAAAATTTTTCATTTCACAGACTGTTGTGGGGATCCATCCTCTGGAATAGTAAGAACTGGGATTTTGGGTGACAAATTGCCTGGCATATAAATTCGTCTGCTGGACGATTAGTTCCAGGACCTGATCGCCTATAAACAAATTAAAAAAATTATAGGGGGTAAAATTTGTGACATCAGAGTTGATGCCTGGAGTCGCTGTAAATGGCAGAATTTGGGGGGAGAAAGAAACTGCAGGATCCCACATTGCGGGAGGGACTGCAGTACTAAGCCCGGCTCCTGACGCTTCACCGGTGACCGCTGCGTCCACCACCATAGGGTTAGGGGGTCCAGTGGCAGAAGCAGAACTTGTGTCGCTTTCTGAGCCAAGTTCTGCTTCTGACAGTGTCTGTATCACTGCCGGAACCGCTAGAGCACAGCATGGCGTATGCCTGCTCTGCAGAGAACATTCTGCCGCTTCTGCGGTTCATTATTTTCTAACACTAAACTAACAAGTAAATTTTTATTTTTTTTGTATTTTACATTTTTTTTGTATATTTTTTTTTTTTATATAATATAGACACAACACTAACATAAAAAAATACGGTAAACCGCAGTTAATTACTGCAACTAAAACTAATTCAGCGGAAAAAAAAAAGAATTACGGAGATAACAAGTAATTACGGGTAATCTGGCGTGATTACGGACAAAATCGGAACACTGGCGAGTACGTATGTGGTGTATTTCACAGTATAATACAGCACAAGATTTCTATAGTATTTCTCTCTCTCCTCTCACAGATCAACTACAGTGAGAGAAGGGAGGGAAAGAGCACAAATCTTGTGCTGTATTGTGTAAATATGGGACTATGGTCACTGTGATAGGTATATCACAGTGACCATCTGATCAGGGACCAATTATCAGAGTCCCTGATCAGTTTCTATTTACAGGCAGAATAGCTGCCTTATGTCACTGCGCATGCGTGCGCCATTTTCTTTTTTTTCCCGGCAGTTAGGGACGGGGGGCACGATCAGAGGCAGCAGGGGGCCTAAGAAGCAGTTTTTTTTATCTCCACTCATCAAACATACATGGTGAGAGGAGATAAAATCATAATTTGCTGAGGCACATTTATTGTAACGGCGGTCGCCGGTATTCGTTGAATACCGGCGATCGCCGGTATGGGGACCGCAAACAGCGGTCCCCAGTCACTGCTCCCAGCCCTCAGCTACCTCCGGCAGCTGAGAGCAGGGAGCTAAACCTCCGCCGGCGGCACTATTTTATTCCGATGCCGCGACGTAAAAAGTCTATGGCATCGGAATAAAGCCCGTTAGTGACCGACGTAGAAACACGATGGGTCGGTCACTAACGGGTTAAATCTTATCACATCATAACACAAATATGCAGCGTAACTGTTATATCTTTTTGCAGACATATCCAGCGGTCTGTAATATTTTCCTCGCTTGGTGAAGTTACTGGACAACAGCGCAAAAATAAGAAACTTTCCTTTACACAGAAAAAAAGAAACTGATTTTAATCCCATACACAAAACACTAAGAATTTTGTTTTTTAGACATTACTGCTGTTAAATATAAGAGCATACAATATAGATCTAAAATCAGTGTAATATTGTAATCCCTTGTCCCATCAGTCCATGCTCTATATAGAAGCTTATACCAGTCTGCTTCTCACTGCACACTACACACAGTCCCCCTCCCCCACACAATCGCAATCTACAGGAGGGGGGTCACGCACTCACTCCTCACAGCTTCTATTCTCACAAACGTAACAATTTCAATGCCGGCAAAAATTCTCCCATACAATGAACTTCCAAGTGTCACACATCTGTAAGGCTGGGTTCACACGACCTATTTTCAGACGTAAACAAGGCGTATTATGCCTCGTTTTAAGTCTGAAAATAGGGCTACAATAAGTCGGCAAACATCTGCCCATTCATTTGAATGGGTTTGCCGACGTACTGTGCAGACAACCTGTCATTTACGCGTCGTCGTTTGACAGCTGTCAAACGACGACGCGTAAAAATACAGCCTCGTCAAAAGAAGTGCAGGACACTTCTTTCAGACGTAATTTGAGCCGTTCATTGAACTCAATGAAGCACAGCTCAAAATTTACGGCTGTCAGAGAAGCCTCGCAAAATGCGAGGAGGAGCATTTATGTCTGAAACGAGGCAGCTGTTTTCTCCTGAAAACAGTCTGTCTTTTCAGACGTAAAAGCCTGCTACCGTGTGCACATACCCTAACAGTGTCCAATCTGTCGGCCACTATCTCTATATTATGATGACGTGTCTGTTCACCAGTGCACAGCGTCCTAAACCCCTGGGACAGAATCTAGAATAGAAGAAAACACTGCAGCATGTGTTACTGGCAACTCTTTACTGAGGGAAATGACAAAATTAACAAGACTATCATTTCATACTGATTTGGTTGGGCCGGGCGTGACCTCATCAGGGGATGGGGGGGGGGGGGCAGTCTCTCCCACAGGAAACACAGCTCAGCTGTGAGGGGGGTTTTTCTGCCCACAATGAGGACACACTCAACATGAGGGACTGCTGCCATTATGGACCATAAACCATCCATTCTAACCATCTATATTCTTCACGTAATTTATATAACACCTTTTGGTCTGCAACCTTCTAGTGACCGGTTTCACCGAGGTCTGGCCAAAATATTACAATTCCTTAGTCTGCAACTCATTAAGTCTCACTGGAATATTACAATCTCCCAGTCTGCAACTCACAGGTCTTGCTGGAAAATTACTCACGACTTATCGTGCCCCTGTATAAAACAGGCTATATTTTCTATCTAGTCCCTAATTACCCAGAGGATGGTTAGTCGGGCACGACTAATTTCTTACGGGTATGTGACCACACAGCGGGGATGACGCCCCTGTCACCTGAGAGCTAATCCAGGAAATTGACCAGGGTTCTATAGACCACCACAAGACCGTCCAGTAACACAGATAAGACAAAGATTTATAAAATCAACTGACTTACCGTGTTATTGTGGAGGTGATCAGGCTCCTTCAATGGGCAGTCCTGGGTCGTCTGTTTCACCCTGTGATTGTCCTGATTCCAAGATCCCCTCGAGTGCAGCCCCACATTTGGGTGCCAATTGTCAGGGCAAAACGTACTTTTCCCTGTTATTTCACACTGAATAGCCACCTCTGTAAATTGAAAACTGAGGGCATGCGTGGAAAAAGTACACCAGACAAATGTTGGTACACATCCTCTCTCAGTTAAGTAAGAAGTGAAGACTAAACTTTTATTGAACAAAGAATCACAAAACTCCTCCCTAGAGATGTGGGGCGTGCTTAAGCCCTATTGGCTCTATTCAGCTGTAAGTTCTTCTGTACACTCCTCTTGCATTCCAGGGGCGATGTCTCCATAGGCGTGTCCCTCATGCAGGCTCCTTTGTGTTCCATAGATCCAATCTCTTTGTGAAATATACTGATATATATATATATGTAAGGACAATATTTTTGCAAACAATATACATGGTAATGATCCCTGACAAATATAATAGATGGAGGCCCCGCACCCGCTATTATCCTATAGGAGCAGCAAAGGGCAGCTCTGTGCATTCTATCCTCATGGTGTGGTCAAATTGCGTTTTCTGCTGTAATTCTCACACAATTTTGTAAATGCAGCAGTTTGGATGGCACTTTGCGAAAATGAATGCAAAAAACGTGCTAGGACTGTACCCTATGAATATACACCAGGGGCGTAACTAGGAAAGACTGGGCCCCACAGCAAACTTTTGACCGGGCCCCCCCCTCCCCAGGGTGTCACACAACCCCCCCCCGCTTGTAGATAGTGCCTGTAAATAATGCCGTACAGCCCCCCCTGTAGATAACGCCATACAGCCCCCCCCTGTAGATAGCGCCATACAGCCCCCCTGTAGATAACGCTATACAGCCCCCCTGTAGATAGCGCCATACAGCCGCCCCTGTAGGTAACGCCATACAGCCCCCCTGTAGGTAACGCTATACAGCCCCCCCTGTAGATAACGCTATACAGCCCCCCTGTAGATAACGCCATACAGCCCCCCCTGTAGATAGCGCCATACAGCCCCCCTGTAGATAGCGCCATACAGCCCCCCCTTTAGATAGCGCCATACAGCCCCCCTCTGGGTAGCGCTATACAGCCCCCCTGTAGGTAACGCCATACAGCCCCCTGTAGATAACGCCATACAGACCCCTACTGTAGGTAACGCCATACAGCCCCCCCTGTAGGTAACGCCATACAGAACCCCCCTGTAGGTAACGCTATACAGCCCCCCTTGTAGGTAACGCTATACAGCCCCCCTGTAGGTAACGCTATACAGCCCCCCTGTAGATAACGCTATACAGCCCCCCTGTAGATAGCGCCATACAGCCCCCCCTGTAGATAGCGCCATACAGCCCCCCCTGTAGGTAACGCCATACAGCCCCCCTGTGGGTAACGCTATACAGCCCCCCTGTAGGTAACGCCATACAGCCCACCCTGTAGATAACGCCATACATACCCCTCCTGTAGGTAACGCCATACAGCCCCCCCTGTAGATAACGCCATACAGAACCCCCCTGTAGGTAACGCTATACAGCCCCCCTTGTAGGTAACGCTATACAGCCCCCCTGTAGGCAACGCTATACAGCCCCCCTGTAGGCAACGCTATACAGCCCCCCTTGTAGGTAACGCTATACAGCCCCCCTGTAGGCAACGCTATACAGCCCCCCTGTAGGTAACGCTATACAGCCCCCCTGTAGGTAACGCTATACAGCCCCCCCTGTAGGTAACGCTATACAGCCCCCCTGTAGGTAACGCCATACAGCCCCAACCCCCCAAAAAAATCTGACCTGTAGTGTGTCCTACAATAGACATGTATCCCCTATCCACAGGATAGGGGATACATGTGTGATCGCTGGCAGTAATAGGGAGAACGGGGGACCGAAAGTCCCCCAATGTTCTCCATGACAAACCTCTGACTTCCGGCGTCTGCGCAGCTCAATAAAAAATGAAAGAAGCGCTGGTCACACATGCGCACAAGCGCGACCGGCGCTCCATTCATTTCTATGGAGCTGCAGACAGACCCCGGCGGGCGACACGGGCCCCCTCATACCGCTGGCCCCGTAGCAGCCGCTACGGCTGCTACAGCGGTAGTTACGCCACTGATATACACTAATGCTCACAATATTGAAAAACTTGTTTATAATATACAAAAAAATGTGGTGCTGTTTCTGAGCTGCTTCTTCGTCCAGCACCATATCACATGACCACAGCAGCCAATGGCTAGCTGCCTTGGTGACATGTCGTACAACGTGACATTAGGCAACATGTTATCACGCAGCAATGACAATAAGTGCAAATGTTTAACTTTTGCTCATCCAAATCAAGACACGTGTTTCCTCCTTCTCCTTTCTTTAGCATTCACTATTGGTGACTTGTGCCCTGTGTGAACGTGGCCTAACAGCTTCCTTTACAACAACCCAATATCATATGATTTCCAGTCAGATAAACAGTTCAGACATGCCCTATCATGCTCGGTCAGATGCAGCGATGTGACCTGCCTTGTCCAATCAAGAGGCAAGGCGAGGTGGCCAATCACAGCGCTGTTTACATCCTGTTACCGGAAGAGCTGCACAATCCAGGTAGAAGCCGCAGGTGACATCTACAGTAGCCCGGTGAGGGAATACGCGGCGGCCGCAGGCAGGACAAGGTAATTGGTGGTGCCGGGCGGCCTGACGCTGACATGAATTTGCCGGGGAGGTCAGGCAGCGCTATGTAGTCAGTGAATTACAGGCACAGCTATGAGGTGCAAGGACAAATAGCTGGAGTATGCAGCTCTTCTGCGTGTTGTGGCTGATGTTTACAGGGGTGACACATGCCACATGACTTCTCATGTCACAAAAGACAAATAATTGTATCAGTGCTCCATGTAATGACACAAGAGGCGACAGTACGGCCCCTTTTATTTTTTTTAGATGGCACAGGGCTCCCAATAGCCGCAGTCAGTTACTTATTGCAGATGACCCTAAGCCCAATATGAGATAGAGATAATAATCTTTACTTGTATGGCACAATAAAATCTGCGTTTAGAAAGATCAAGATAATATCATATAAAATCTAATCCTATGTATTGTGGGATTTCAGGCCACGACACAGGTCACACGGCACAAAGAGTTTGCTATGTCCCGTAGCCTACGTTGCAAGTAACAAAAGTCAATGTGGTTGTGTAGCGATGTTCATGTTGACGTGATGCGCATGTTGCCGCGACATGACCGTTGCAAGAAATCCAAACTGATGCCGCGGTTACTTGCAGGTCGCAAGACGACTCGTTACTTGTGATGTAGACTGAGACGTAGCGATCTTTGGCCGTTCTGCCTATGTCGCAGCCAAAGTCACCATGTAGCTCCAGCCTTTCACACTGCCGTATTCGGTCCGTGATATATGGATTGTATCTCGGCAGTATTTCCCGGACAGAACACCGTTCAGGGAGGTAGGGACTCGTTATCTATGATGCTAGGAGTCCCTGCCTCCCCGTGGGAATACTGTCCCATACTGTAAACATGATCACAGTATGGGACAGCAGATTACAGGAAGGGAGACACCTAGTGGCAGTAACTTCACACAGAATTGGCATGGATAAAACAACAAACCTTTAAGAGGAAGTAAATTATAGGTTGATATATATCAGGTACACTATATGGTTAGCAGAGGGTGTTTAAAAAGTTATTGCCATGATAATCGTAATGACCTGTATAATACGGTGAACAACATACACGCTAGTTAACGGTGGAATCTCCCGCCCCCCCTTCAATAATCTATATGTACCCCAAAACCGTTCTATTAAAAAAAAAAAATGACTTGTCCCTCAAGAAACAAATTCACATAAGGCTACAGAAACATTTAAAAGTTACTGTTTTTGGAAAGCAGTGATGTAAATACTTTTTCCCCATTAGACTAAACCTTTGAAGGCATTTTTTTAAATTTATCAATTTCACAGGAATTTAATCAAAGTAGAGGGGAAATTTAAAATTTTCGGTTTTTTTTGCCAAAATTCATTGGTAATAAAAAAAAATTCTTTAAGGCCTCATGCACACAAACTTAGTTTTTTTCCTCCCGTAAATACTGGCGTAAATACGGGTCCTTTGTCACACGTATTCGACTCGTATTCCACCAGTATTTACGGACCCGTGCCCGGTGTCACCAGTATTACACCCGTTTTACGGTTCCGTTTTCTCTGAACTAATCGGCAGCCCCTTCTCTCTATCAGGGCTGGAAAGAGAGAAGGGGCTGCCCTTTCGGGCAGAGTTTCCGCAGCGATTGAAAGTAAAAAGTTCATACGTACCGTTGTCTTGGTGACGCGTCCATCTTTTGACATTCAGTCCGACCTCCCTGGATGCTGCAGCGGTCACATGGGATGAAACGTCATCCCAGGAGGCCGGACTGGAGGAAGAAGCAGGTAAGTTAACTTTTAATACCATTAACTCCAGCGGTAGTCACTTTCCCGGGTGCTGAAAGAGTTACTGCCGATCAGTTAACTCTTTCAGCACCCTGGACAGTGACTATCCCCTGACGTCGCCTAGCAACACTCCCGTAATTACAGGTGCACACACGTAGCCACCCGTAATTACGGGAGCCCAATAGACTTCTACGGGCCGTAATTACGGGCGTTTTTACGTTCGTGTGCATGAGGCCTAAGGGTATGTTTACACGGCAACGCAAAATACATCTGAAATTACGGAGCTGTTTTCAGGAGAAAACAGCTCCTGAATTTTAGACGTTTTTGCATGTACTCGCGTTTTTCGCGGCGTCTTTTACGGACATAATTGGAACTGTTCTTCATTGGAGTCAATGAAAAACGGCTCCAAAAACGTCCAAAGAAGTGTCCTGCCCTACGCGGGCATAATTTTACACGCCTTCTTTTGACAGCGACGCGTAAAATTACACCTCGTCTGCACAGCACATCGTAAAACCCATTGCAGGCAATGGGCAGATGTTTGCAGACGTATTGGAGCCGTCTTTTCAGGCGTAATTCGAGGCGCCTCCATTACGTCTGAAAATAGGTCGTGTGCACATACCCTAACACAGAAGGTTTTACTAGAGAAACGCAACTCAATACTTATTGCCCAGATTCTTCAGTTTTTAGAATTGGCCCTAGTGTGCTAATGGACTGAAACACAGAGTTCAGAAGCAGAGGAGCACCTAGTGGATTTTGGGGCCTCCTTTTTTTTTTTAGAATATATTTTAGTCACCATGTCAGGTTTGAAGAGGTCTTGTGGTGCGAAAACAGTGGAGACCCCCCAAAAGTGACCTCATTTTGGAAACTACCCTCAAGAAATTTATCTAGGGGTATTCTTAGCATTTTGACCCCACAGTTTTTTTTCTAAACTTATTGGAATTAGTCTGTAAAAATGAAAATCTACTTTTTTCTTTAAAAAAAAAAGCGTAGAAATTTTTACAAGGAATAAATGAGAAAAATCACCCCAACATTTGTAAAGCATCTTCTACCGATTATGGCAATGCAACTTATGTCGTAATAAACTGCTGTTTGGACTCACGGCAGGGCTCACAAGGGAAGGAGCACCATTTCGATTTTGGAGAGCAGATTTTGCTGGAATAGTCTTCAGTGCCATGTCGTGTTTGCAACGCCCTGGAGGCACCAAAACAGCGGAAACCCTCCAAAAATGACCATTTGTGAAACTACACCCCTTAAGGAATATTTCTAGGGGTATAGTTAGCATTTTGATCCCACATGTTTTTTGGCAGAATTTATGGGAATTATGCCGTCAAATTGAAAATCAAAATTTTTTTCTAATTAAATGTCGTTTTAGTTCAGATTTTTTCATTTTTACAATAGAAAAGGGAGAAAAAGCACCCCAACCACAACTGTTTGGACACACGGGCGGGGCTTAGAAAGGACGGAGCGCCATTTGACTTTTGGAGCTCAAGTTTTGCTGGAAGGGTTTGCGGCGCCATGTCACATTTGCAAAGCCACTGAGGGGCCAAAATAGTGCAAACCCCGCAAATGTGACCCCATTTGGGAAACTACACTCCTCGTGGAATTTATCTAGCGGTATAGTGAGCATTTTGACCCCACTGTTTTTTGGTTTTTTTTGCTGAATTTATTGGAATTCGGCAGTGAAAGTGAAAATCTACTTTTTTTTCCCACTAAAATGTTGCATTTTTTTCATTTTCACAAGGAATAAAGGAGGAAAAGCGCCCCAATAATTGTAAAGCAATTTCTCCTGAGTACGGCAATACCCCATATGTGGTAATAAACTGCTGCTTGGACACACAGCAGGGCTCAGAATGGCAGGAGTGCTACTTGGCATGTCGATTTTGGTTGATTGTTTTTTGGGCACCATGTTGCATTTGCATTTGCAGAGCCCTTGAGGTACCCGTACAGTAGAAACCTCTGAGAAGGGACTCAATTTTGGTAACTATACCCCTAAGGGTAATCATCTAGGGGTGTAGTGAGCATTTTGATACCTCAGGTGTTTCATAGATTGTATTAGAATGAGGCAGTGAAAATGAAAAAAAAGAATAAAATTTTTTTTTTTTCAACAAGGGGTAATAGGAGAAAAAACAACACACAATTTGTTACCCAATTTCTCCCGAGTTCGGCAATATCCCATGCGTTTGGGCACATGGCAGAGCTCAAAATGGAAGGAGCGCCATTTTGCTTTTAGAGCACAGATTTTGCTGGACTGGTGTACGGGCGCCATGTCGCATTGGCAGAGCTCCCTTAGGTACCAGAGTAGAGTTCAAAACCCTGAGAAGTGACCCCATTTTGTAAACTACACCCCTCAAGGCATTTATCATTTGCCTGGACATATGACAGGGCTTAGGAGTGAAATGCGCATGTGAGGCTTATTTTGGTGATTTTCGCAGCATTAGCCCACAATGGCAGGGCTTTGGGGTCAAATAGTAAAACAAACCCCCAAGTAGTGACCCCCATTTTGGAAACTGCACCCTCAAGGCATTTTCTAAGGGGTGTAGTGAGATTTTGACCACACAGGCTTTTTTTTTTATTAGAAATGAATTCTCAGTGGATGGTGCAAAGTGAAAATGGCAAATTTCCACAGGTATATGCCATTTTAGTGCACAATATGTTGTGCCCAGTTCGTGCTACTGAAGACAAATACCTCAAACTGTTAAGCGGGTTCTCGCGGGTATGGCGATGCCATATATGTGGACGTAAACTGCTGTTTGGGCATGCTGCAGGGCTCAGATGGGAGGGAGCGCCTTTTGGCTTTCGAAGCGCAGATTTTGCTTAGTGGTAGTTTTTGTTTGGGGTTTTGCTGGTTCAATTTATGATGAGGGGGCATATGTAAGCTGTGCAGGGTACATCAGTGCATAATAAGAGGGTATAATGGGGTAAATTAAATAATAATTCATAGATATGTGGCCGGTGTCGCACTGATAAATGGCGCCCAATCTTATCCGCTTTTGGGGACACTGCACATTTTGCATCGCCATATTCTGAGAGCCAGAACTTCTTTATTTTTTCTCCACTGGGGCTGTGTGAGGGCTTATTTGTTGCGGGACAATCTGTAGATTTCATTGGTACCATTTTGGGGTACATGCGATATTTATTTATTTTTTTGGATCACTTTTTATTTTTTTTTTCATTTGTTGGCAAGCAAGGTGACCAAAAACCAGCAATTCTGATGTTTTTTTATTCATTTTTTTTTTTTTTACTGCGTTCGCCATGCGCTATGTGACTATTACTTTATTCTTCGGGTCGGTACGATTACGGCGATCCCATATGTATATAGTTTTTCTTATGTTTTGCAGCGTCTGCACAATAAAATCACTTGTTTCAAATGATTTATTTTGTCACCATATTCTGAGAGCCATAACTTTTTTTTTTTTAATTATTTTTCCATCAAAAAAGCTGTGGGAGGGCTTGTTTTTTGCGGGACGGGCTACAGTTTTTAATGGTATAATTTTGGGGTACATGCAACTTTTAGATCCCTTTTTTTAAAATTATGTTTTGGGAGGGGTAGTGACTAAGAAACAGCGACTCTGTAATAGTTTTTTTTATTTTTTTACGGTGTTCACCGTGCGGGTAAAATAGCGTGATATTTTTATCGTTCAGGTCGTTACGGACGCGGGGATACAACGTGTGTATATTATTTTTTTTAATGTTTTCCATTTTTTCCCTATAATAAAAGACTTATTATGGGGAAAAAAAGGCTGTTCGTGTTTTTTAACATGAAACGTATTTTTTTTTTTTTTACAACATTTTTATTAACTTGTGTTAACTTTTTTTTTTTGTCCCACTAGGGGACTTGAAGGCATAAAGCCCTGATCGCTATTCTAATACACTGCACTACCTACATAGTTCAGTGTATTAGAGCTGTCAGCTATTCACTGACAGCAAGCCTATTAGGCTTCCGTGCTAGGAAGCGATTGTTAGTCTACGGTTGCCATAGCAACCATCAGAACCCCTCCCTGTGGGTGCCGATGATTGCCATTAGCAACCATAGGGTGCGATCTAATCGCTTTGATGCTGCAATAGCTGCATGTAAGGGGTTAATCGGCTGGATCGGAGCCTAGCTCCGGTCCTGGCCGTTAGCGCTCGATGTCAGCTGTGAAAAACAGCTGACACCCACGCCCGTGGCAACCATCATGGTTGCCGACAAGCTCGAAGACACTTCGATGCAGCGATCGCTTTGATCGCTGCATCTAAGGAGTTAATCAGCCGGATCAGAGCCTAGATCCAGTCCTGGCTGTTACAGTGGGGTGTCGGACAGCCGATAACCGGCGGTGATGGCGCTGGCTCAGCTTCTGAGCCAGCTCCATCACATACACCTTCTCATGGAGCTGTGATTGGTCCCCTGCCGTCTTACCATTCCGTTCAACTGTCATAAACCGTTGACGGCACAGTTCTGTCACCCTGTCCTTTGACAGGGTGACAGTTTTTAGCCAGGACGCACCTGTATGTCCTGGTGCCTTAAAGCACTGCAATACAGGACGTAACGGTGCGTCCTGATGCAGTAAGGGGTTAAATAATATTGTTTACTTTTTGAGATACAGCTTCTATGTATCCTGTTTGCAGTCACAGCCAAATTAGTCGTGTCAGCGGCACTGATTCGGTGACAGCGAGTCCTGTGTGTCTCTGAAACGTAGGATCCAGCTATTATCGATTACATCTAAGTTCATGAACTTAGATAGGATTGATAACTGCTGGATCCTGTGTGTCAGAGACACGCAGGACCGCCGCTCAAGCTTAGATGTGATCGATAAGGTTTACATAGCCTTCAAATGTGCTATCATTGTGCAAAAGTAGTAAAGCAAAAAAACAAACGCACACCTAGACATGTTTGATATCACCATAATCGTACCGGCCCATAGAATAAAGATAAAACGGCGTAAATTTAAAACCCAAAAAACAATGGCTGAATTGCTGATTTTTTATTTTTTTTCCCTTTTCCTAAGAAAGGTAACCCCTTAAGGACACAGCCTTGTTTTGGCCTTAAAGAGGCTCTGTCACCAGATTATAAGTGCCCTATCTCCTACATAATGTGATCGGCGCTGTAATGTAGATAACAGTGGTTTTTATTTTGAAAACGATAATTTTTGACCAAGTTATAAACAATTTTAGATTTATGCTAATTCGTTTCTTAATAGACAACTGGGCATGTTTTTTACTTTTTACCAACTGGGCGTTGTACAGAGGAGTGTATGACGGTGACCAATCAGTGTCCTACACTTCTCATTGTACCAGCCCAGCGTGATAGTGTAGTGAAAGAAGCTGGATCAATGAGAAGTGTATGACGCTGATTGGTCACTGATTGGTCAGCGTCATACACTCCTCTTCACAACGCCCAGTTGGTAAAAACTAAAAACACGCCCTGTTGTCTATTAAGAACCCAATAGCATAAATCTAAAATTGTTTATAACTTGCTCAAAAATGATTGTTTTTCAAAATAAAAACCACTGTTATCTACATTACAGCGCCGATCAGATTATGTAGGAGATAGGGCACTTATAATCTGGTGATTGAGGCTCCGAGCCCATTTTTTAAATCTGACATATTTCACTTTATGTGGTAATAACTTCGGAATGCTTAAACCTATCCAAGCGATCCTGAGATTGTTTTCTCGTGACACTTTGGGCTTTGTTAGTGGTAATATTAGGTCGATATATTCAGTGTTTATTTGTGAAAAATTTAGAAAAAATAGCATTTTTCTGAATCTAAATGCATCTGCTTGTAAAAAAGATGGTTATACCACCCAAAATAGTTACTAGTTCACATTTCCCATATGTCTACTGTAGATTGGCATCGTTTTTTGAACATTCTTTTCTTTTTCTTGGACGTTACAAGGCTTAGAACATAAACACCAATTTCTCATTTTTAAGAAAATTTCAAAACCCATTTTTTTAATGTACCTGTTCAGTTCTGAAGTGGCTTTGAGGGGCCTATGTATTAGAAACCCTGATAAAACACCCCATTTAAAAAACTAGACCTCTCAAAGTATTCAAAACAGCATTTAGAAAGGTTTTTTTAACCTTTTATGCATTTCACAGGAATTTAAAGCAAAGTGGAGCTGAAATTTGCAAATTTCATTTTTCTTACTGAATTTCAATTTTATTCCATTTTTTTCTGTAACACAGAAGGTTTTACCAGAGAAACACTACTAAATATGTATTGTCCAGATTCTGCAGTATTTAGAAATGTCCCACATGTGTCTCTAGTGCGCTCGTGGACTAAAACACAAGCCCCAGATGCAAAGAAGCACCTAGTGCATTTTGGGGCCTCTTTTTTTTTTTTTTTTTTTTTTTATTAGAATATTTTTTAGGCAGCATGCCAGGTTTGAAGGGGTGTTGAGGTGCCAAAACAGTAGGAATCGCCCTAAAGTTACCCCGTTTTGGAAACTATACCCCTCAATGAATTAATTTATGGTTGTTGTTGCCATTTTGACCCCACAGTTTTTACACCGCACGTACTTGAATTGGGCTGTAAAATTAAAAAAATGAAATTTTTTCCAATAAAATGTCATTTTTCATAAAAATTTCTTATTTAAACATGGAAAAAAATACCCCATTGTGTTGCCCAATTACACTTTTTTTACGTTGTTCCACTAGGGAACTTGAGGGCAGGAGGCCCTGATCGCTATTTTAATACACTGCACTATATACGTAGTGCAGTGTATTAGAGCTGTCAGCTACTTGCTGACAGCAAGCATAGTGGGTCCTGACTTTGTCAGGACCTACTAGGCTTCCGTCGATGGCGTAGCCGGAGTCAATTGTTAGGACTCCTAGTAGCCACAGTAGCCATCGCCGCCCGCTGTCATGTAGCGGGCCGTCGATTGTGGCTTAACCCTTAAGAAGCCGCGATCGCTATTGAACGCAGCTTCTAAGTGGTTAATTGGCGGGGACCTCCGCGATCGGTCCCTGCACACTGAGGTGTGATAGCCTGCTAGCTCATCTTTTCAGCTCTTGTGAGAGATCAGTCTTGTACTTTGTCTGTTGAACTGGGGAGCGCTTACACTGTCCGTAGCAGAGACGCCCCCTTGCCAGTTCGGCAGACAATACAAGACTGATCTCTCGCAAGAGCTGAAGAGATGAAAGCGCCTCTCCACAGCTCTTACACTGTCAGTAGCAGATACACGCTCCCTTGCCAGTTCGGGTGAAAAGACTGATCTTCAAAGCTGAAGAGAGAGAGCGTGCGCTTTCTCTGCTCGCTGTTGCTGTGGCACTGTCATTATCTGATTGGACAGTGTCACAGCAATGTTACATGCCCCCTTGCCAGTACACGCCCCGTTGACTGTTTAGGGGGTTATTTAAATATCGGGCGCCAAATATAACGGCACCGATATCGAAATAACGGCGGGAGGTAGAAAAAAAATGTAAAGTGCCCCAGGGTTTGTGCAGCCCTCCCCATTACATGCTGCACTCAGCTGCACATGTATGGGGAGGTGAAAGGTTCTCTTTAACAAATGTCACGCACGCTGCAGAAAAATTCAGTCCAGAAATTCACCTGCGGTGTGAGTTCCGCAGCATGTCCGTTATTGCTGTGGATAGTGGACTAATTTCTTGCGTTTTTCTGATGTGCTGTTTAATTTGCTGTGGAAACTCTGCAGAATTTCTTGCAGGGGTGGAAATGACATCACAGAAAGAAGAAATATCACCATCACAGCCCTTCAAAAAAAAAAAAACCCAGCGGATTGTTTGCTACTTGATGCGTAAATGCTTTGAAAATTTTCTGCAGCAAATCCGTTACGTGTGGACAAGTCCTAAGACAAAAATCAGTAACTTAATATACTTGTGCTGACAAAGGGCTAATGGATGCTTGAGCTGAGGGGAGGGTTGTTTAGACAAGTCAAATCTCAATATACAGTAAAAAGCAGATTATGGGTATGGACAAAAAGTGGCGCAAAATGACAAAGTAAATTTTTTTTTTTTAAACCCATTTCCACTAGGGAAAAATGTTAACTTTTATATGCCATTTATGTATGTTATTTTCAGGTGATTTATTTTCTCCTTTCTTCATCCAGAGGATGGCCTCTGCAGATGAACCTGTATCCAATGTGGATGACTCACCAGTACATGAAGATAGGTCTGACAGTGCACAGCTGTCGGAAAATGACTCCAAACCAAGAGACAGGACTTCCCTTCTGGACAGTACAGAGGAGTTTGAGATAATAGATAGCACTGGGGAAGATGATGATGACTTGAGCGATCTTCCACTTCTGGAAACTGTTGAAAATGAGGGATCGGCCCAAACACAGACTGACTCAAAAGAGCAGACCGAAGAAGATGGAGATGGAAAAAGCCCAGAAGAGGAGTGGCTAGATATCCTAGGTAAGAAGCTAGCAGAACCCCTGCAACTTTTGAATCTGTGCCACCTCTGTAGATTGCTGACACAGCAAATGTGCCTTGTCCTGTCATTAAAGTGCAGCACCTCATCCACCGGTTTAGTTGGGATGCAAAAGTTGGCACCCAAGATTGTTTCATCTATCAGGTACTGTTACTTTAAGCAGTGACATAGTTTCGTATAACATTCTGCAAGAACTGAGTTTATAAGAAATCTATTCTGACACAAAAACTTATATTGACATGTGCTGGTTTTTCATGTGTTTTTGCCACGATTTTTGTTAAAAAGAAATACATTTTTCCAGATCCTGCACATGTGAATGCAGTCCCAAAGGTTATATGTGTAATACATTCTAAGAAACCTGCGTAGGTTGAAAAAAGAAAATATTCATCATACAGTTTATTTTTTCTTTTATTATGAGCTTTAGAGTACTGAATATAAAGATTGGACTACTGGACCACTCACTTGGGGTGAGTTCAGACGCTTTGGAAGTGCTGCAGTTTTTTGGTGTGGATTCCACTCAAACATGACAAAACATGATGATGGGGATATCAAAACCCCCATCTACATGTAACTGGAATAATGAGCATTCCACCTCTTTTGGACTTGGCCTTACACAGGCAGACTAGCGAAAGACAGGGGATGTGGGGACATAAGGATATATATACCTTGAAAAAATGTCATTAGTGGTTGCCACCTTGAATGTATGTTTAAAAGGACAACAGGGGGACTCGTATTTCATTAAATATGTAATCCGTTTTATTGGAGTTTTCAAGAAAATACAAACAAACCTAGGGTTAGACATGCCCTGGCATCAAACAAGAATAAAAGTTACATCATGGGTCAAAAAAAACACAAGCCATGCATATCTGTAAATCATAGTCATATTACATGTATACAACAGCACTGATCGAAAAAGCTATGAGGGAGACAATCGTCGTCATGGAGTCAGCCAGAATAATTCGTAAGCTAGAGGTCAACAAAGCACATTAGACTAAATACATAATGAAATGGGGAGGGGAGGGGGGGGGGGAATAAATAAGAATTAAAAAATGATATAAAAATTTTTTGTATACATTTACATGTATATATTTCTCAGGATAGACTGGAAATGTTATATTGTATCCAAGAACTCCATAGTTTCAAAATGCACTCTTGCGAGCCATTCTCCCATTGAGGGGGCCGCAGTGGATCTCCAATGTTGAGGAATCGCAGCACGAGCCACAATCAGGAAAAATCTGGTTACTGTCTCCTTTAGGGTATGTGCACACACTAATTACGTCCGTAATTGACGGACGTATTTCGGCCGCAAGTAGTGGACCGAACACAGTGCAGGGAGCCGGGCTCCTAGCATCATAGTGATGTACGATGCTAGGAGTCCCTGCCTCTCCGTGGAACTACTGTCCCGTACTGAAAACATGATTACAGTACGGGACAGTTGTCCTGCAGCGAGGCAGGGACTCCTAGCATAGTACATAACTATGATGCTAGGAGCCCGGCTCCCTGCACTGTGTTCGGTCCGGTACTTGCAGCCGAAATACGTCCGTCAATTACGGACGTAATTAGTGTGTGTGCACATACCCTTAGGATGGACTGAGAGACTGGCAAGAAGGACAACCGAGTCATAAGGGGTGTATTTATTACATTGGTTCCACTAACTGTGGTAGGCCTCAAAGACCCGATCCCAAATGGTGTGGATTAGTGGGAAACCCCACCATATGTGTAAAAGCGTTCCTCTTTCAGAATCACATCTCCAACACTTGTCTAGGACAGAAGGAGCATATGTATGTACAATCACAGGGCATCGAAGAGCAATTTATAATTATTTTCCTGGGCCCAGCAGGTAAGTGTTAAGAAAAGTGATATGGTACATATTTTTTGCTTGGAGTTATCGTTCAGCTGTGTATCTAACGATCCAGAAAAGAGGGAAACCCTGTATTGGTCAGGGGGAAAAGTATAAAAGATAGACACTCAACGGGACAGAGGTGCAAACCGAGTAAGCAATGATTCGATTTCATCAACTTTTAAAGTTTTTATTTAATTTTTTTTTCACAAAATACAAGACATCGTTTTCCCAACCAGAAGAGAACTACGGACATCAAACAGAAAATACAATAAAGCAATATAAAACATCACCTCCTATCACGGAGAACACCATAAGAAATACATTCACATTAGATATTTAGAAGTAATCCAAGCGTTCCATAAATTTCAGATGCGACCATGAGACTTGACCTCCGATATCAAGGAGGTTTCGTATAATTCTACTTATAATGTCCGATAAGGAGGGAGACGTGGGAGATCTCCAGGATTGCGCAATATCTAGTCTAGTAGCAATTAAAATGTGGTTAATGATAACTCTGGAGGATGAAGGGATCTGGTCCAGTGATCTATCTAAAATTGCAAGTGTAGGATTTTTTTTTCTATAGGATGATTAGAAAATTCCGACATTAAAGCAAATACAACTTCCCACAACTTAGTTATGGCCCACCACATATGCAAGGGAGTGCATACTTGGCCACATCCTCTCCAATAAGAGTTAGAATCACTTGCAAACATATGTGCCAATCTGGAGGGTGTTAAATACCATCCGAGATGAATTTTCCACATTCGTTCTATGAGTCACACATTTAGAATGTTTCGATGGCCAGTTAGAGGCCAGTAGCCATTGCTCATCTGAATAGGATGCTCCCAACTCTCCCTCCCACCTTTCCATATATTTCTTCCGCTCATACCCACATTAAGAACCAAATCATAACTACAAGCAAGGCCTTTTTTGTGACCTTGCCAGTTACTCCACTAAATTTATGGAAAGTTGTAAAACAACATGGAGCTAATGGGAAGTTTATCTTCTGCTGTAGATTCAAATTCATTATGTAGGATATGGGTAAGTGGAAGAACAAGAACTTATAAGAGCACAGTTAGCAGGGGTGAAACTAGGAAAGACTGCGCCCCATAGCAAACTTTTGACTGGGCACCCCCCTCCCCTGGGTATCACACAACCCCCCCCCCTTGTAGATAGTGCCTCCCTATCGCCTTCGCCACACAGTGCCCCCCTATAGATAACGCCTTACAGCCCTTCACCTGTAGATAATGCCTTACAGCCCTCCCCTGTAGATAACGCCATACAGCCCCCAACCCCCTCCCCCCAAAAGGGGATACATGTGTAATCGCTGGCAGCGATAAGGAGAACGGGGGACCGAAAGTCCCCCGAAGTTCTCCATGACAAACCTCGGACTTCCGGGTCTGCGCAGTTCAATAAAAATGAAAGGAGCGCTGGTCACGCATGCGCACAAGCGCGACCGGTGCACAATTAATTTCTATGGTGCTGCCGACAGACCCCGGAAGTCCGGGGTTTGTCATGGAGAACTTCGGGGGACTTTCGGTCCCCCGTTCTCCTTATCGCTGGGTGTGCAAGCGATCCCACATGTATCCCCTATCCACAGAATAGGGGATGCATGTCTTTTGTAGGAACAACCCCTTTAGTGGCGTCGCGCTGTAGCAGCCATAGCGGCTGCTAGCGTTGCCTCCGGCCATGGGGGGGGGGGGGGCAGTGCCGGCCGGCGGCATGGGCCCCCTAACGCTGCGGATCTCGTAGCAGCTGCTACGGCGGTAGTTACGCCACTGGCAGTTAGGCAATTGTCCTAGTTGGCTTATGACTATCAGGGATTCGTGTCTGTAGGACCTAAAGGGGGACAGAGCAAAAAATGTCTAAGGTCTCATGCGCACAGACACGCATCTGAATATACTAAAAGGTGTCCATGACCAATAGAAATTAATGGATCAGCAATTTCATCCGTACTTACAGATGAAAACTACGGTCGTGGGCATGGGGCCTAAGCTGGACAAGCCCATTAGATTCCCCAGTCAGCAAATGGAATACATGTGCTACAGGGGGAGGTTTTTGATCATGGGAGTAAAGGGGCTAGGCCAATGAGATATGGGCGACTTGTAATGCAGTCACATAGCTGTTGAATAGCTGTACTAGGAAAGGAAGCATAGAGCAATGAGGTCTGTGAGTGTATGTCAACCAATGAAGGGGTTGTAGGGGTACTAGGCAAATGTGTCAAGAAATCCACTGCTTTACTGACCTGTGATGAAACCAATTGACAAGCCAAGTAAGGAGGCCCGCCCAATGATATAATCGTAGGTCAGGGAGTCTCAACCCACCTCTAGATTTGGGCCGTGAGAAACCTCCACTTTCAGTGAAAAACGATTGTAGTTCAGGAGTGTGCAATATAATGGTTTTTCTAGATCACTTGTATTCACTATCTCGCTTGTAGCAGCAGCACGGACTGTGTAGTGTCTGCAGCCGGCTACTCATAACTCTTCAGTGGGAGACAGAGCGTCATGCGCTTCTCCATGTATCCAGAGCGGCTGGCAGCTCTATAGAATAAGTGGAGGTACACGTTAACCTTTTATTTTAGAGGAAGCCATTATAGTTGTGAGGTGTAATGACCTGTTGCTGGTGTAATGCGTTTTGTACTTTTTTTTTATTTTGAAAGCGTGCATGAAAACAATCACTAAATGCTACATCATGGACCACAAACTTGCCTGGCTGCTCTTCGTGCCTACAGCCAGCTTGATGGATTGGCTGGTATTGTGATTTGACTACACATATGGGTGTACAAAATGGTTTCCAAAGTGGTGAATATCCAGAGAAGACCTGTGTTTGTGTAACCCTAAGGCCCTGTTCACTGCCTCCAAATTCCTTCAAGAATTTTGAGGCAGACTTTGAACTACCTGCACGTATTGTTCCGTGTTTTTTTCGCCCACGGACATTGAAACTAATGGCAAAAATAAGTGAAAAAAACGCTCAAACGAACGCCGCAGGTTTTTTTTGGCCTCCCCTTGATTTTAATGGGAGGTCAGAGGAGGAAACCGCATCAAGAAAGGACATGCGACTTTTTTTCCCCCATGAGCGGCCAAAAGCCGCCCTGGAAAAAAATACACCTGTCTCCCACTGAAATCGCGTCGGCACTGATTCAGACGTGGTTTCTGCGTCATAATCGATGCCGAACTGTGACTAACATTGCATTATCTGTGTCTATTCATGTTGTAGAGCTTACAGGTTTAACCCCTTGGAGATACAGCCATTTTTCGGATTTTCATTTTAGTTTTATTCTCCATGCCTTCCAAAAGCCATAACTTTTATATTTTTCCATTGACACAGCTGTATGCGGGCTTGTTTTTTGCGGCACAAGTTTTCGTTTTTCTCGACATTATATAATGTACTGGAAAACTGAAAAAATATTCTTTGTGGGGTGGAATGGGGGAAAAAAACAGGGAATCCAGCCTTGTTTTTTGGGTTTTGCATTTATGACATACATCGTGAGGTTAAAACCATATGTTTAACTTTATTCTACAGGTTGATACGATTACGGAGATAGCGTGTGTGTGTATATATATATATATATATATATATTTATTATTTCTTTCATGTTTTACCACTTTTATAAAGAAAAAAACTTTGTTAAAAAAACAAGATAGCTGACACCTGCTCGGTATGGAGCGCGCTCAACCCATGAGCGCGCTCCATACTTGCCCTTGGCGGCTGTCACATACATGTACGTGACATGTCGCCTAGGGGTTAAACAGTACCTGCCATAAGACAGTCTCACTGTAAACAGAAGTTTATTTAGGATGCCCATAAATTTCTAGCCTAGTGTGTGCTGCGCATTGGGGGTTGTGTATTGTTTGACCTGTTGCTGAATAGGTTGTCTTGTTGCTGCTGTGTGTGGGAAGTCTTGTCTGTTAGCAGATCAACCTCACTGACAGCAATATGGCTAACATCGATCTCAACAGCATCCGGGTTTTCTTTTTTCTTATTTTTTCTTTAAATCAGATTTTTGTTTTAAACAACTTTTTAGTATAACATACACACACGTGTGCACACACACGCTCAACAGTAACCCCCACCAGAAACCAGTCCATAAAATTAAAGTATTGATAATGAATGTGTATGGCTCAGAGAAATCCATGAGGCGATACAAGATAAGCTGCACATGGGTGTCAATTTTCATAAACCACTCGGGACAAACGGAAATATAACAGGCAGATATATCATAAGTTCATTTCAACCATGCAATGTCACCAGATTCATAATCCTATTACAGAGCAAAACCTGTCCGATCACTTAATAAATTGTTGGATGGCAGCCCAGGGTTATTTAACCAATGTCAACAAGGCTTTTGTTTTTTATGAACAAGCAGGAAACTGAAGAAAAGAACTGAAGTAAAGGCTGTGTATTAGTACCTTGCAGTCTATGATTATTCATTGAAATGTGAAGGGTCATGTAAAAGCAAAGCTAAATTTTTGGGTAAAATCATTTAATATTCAAATACATCGCAGATAAATAAAAAGTGAATCAAGAAATACTGACAACTGAAAACAAAAAGAGCATGGGCAGTAGTCACAGAAGATGGCAGTCTGACAAATTACAACTGAATTTAGGTCTGCAGTAGAGGCGCGCCACCCCCAATGGACCATAGCATGAGTGCTAGCCCTATTGTAACGTCCGTGGTTGCTGACCACGAACTCCTTCCATCCAGTTGACGCCCTTCTCTCGAGATGTCTGCACATACGGCCGTCCTGCTCCACAGTGACCACCAGGGTCCGCTCACGAGCATAGTCCAGACTTAAGAAGCCAGAGCGCACGCATGTTGGTGATTTGAGCTAATTGCTCCAGAGCACCCTGTCCGGCTTCTGCACGCCTGACGTCTACCTGCTGCCTAGTTCCTGCCAAGTCTGCCTTGCTACTGTCCGAGCTGCCACAGGTACCCTAAATAAACTATGGACTCTAACCTGCGCCCTGTTAGCCAGCTGCCATACCGCCAAGGCGATACGGCCCAGTGGGTCAACGAACCCTACGTGACAGTAAGCTCAGGCCATGGACCCCGCTGGTCGATCCAAGACCATAACGACATCACAAGAGATGCGGGCGGATATGCTAGACCTCCAGTCTCGACAGGAACAACTCCTCCAGGCCTTGAATATTCTCGCACGTCGGCAGGAGGCGTGAGCTGCCGTTCCTCCTACTACACCTCCTGGCAGTGTTGATCCGCGTTTTTCTTTTCCACTTCCGGACCGCTATGATGGAGACGCAGGTACCTGTCTTGGATTTTTGAACCAGTGCCAGATCCACTTCAGCCTGTATACCAGGACATTTTCGTCTGACGGCGTAAGAGTCGGTTTCATCATCTCTCTCCTCACTGGCAAGGCTCTTGCATGGGCGAACCCTATCTGGGAGAGACCAGGACCAGAGACCCGTGACTTCCAGGGCTTCCTCCGGACTTTTCACATGGTGTTTGAGGAGCCTGGACGGGTTTCATCTGCCTCGGCTTCCTTGATTAACCTTCGCCAAGGAGACCCCTCCGTGAGCGAGTACGCCATCCACTTCCCCACCCTGGCAGGAGAACTGTTATGGAACAATGAGGGCCTGGTGGCTGCATTCTGGCATGGACGGTCTCCTAAAATTAAGGACGAACTTGCCGCTTGAGACCTGCCATCTACCCTGGATGACCACCTCCTCCTTCTGTCCGCCCGGATTGATATGCGGATACGAGAACGCCTCCAAGAGGTTAGTCGAGAGGGAGGCCTTCCTAGTCTGGTCCCTACTTTGCAGCAACTCCTGCTGTCCTCAGATGTCGATCCACCTAAGGAGTCTGTGATGATGGACCAGTGTAAGTTATCCATCCAGGAGAGACAACACAGTCGCACTTCGGGACTCTGTCTATATTGCGGCCTCGGTGGCCATCTTGTGCGCCTGTGTCCCCAAAAATCCCAAAGCCTACGGTTGCTAGGAGAGGCAACCTTGGGTAAGAAAGGACTTCTGTCTAAATTGTCCATACCAGTGACCATAGTGTCCGGCGAGAGAACGCATCAGGTCTCTGCGTATCTGGACTCTGGATCCGCTGCTAATTTCATCTGTAGAGACCTGGTGGATCTTCAATTACCCACAACCCCCCTGGAGAGGCCGTTGACTGTTGCTTCAGTGAATGGACTACCTCTGCCAGACCCAGTTATAGCAGTGACCAAGCCGCTGAAGCTCCAAGTGGGAGCTCTTCACTCCGATCTCCTGTCGTTCTATGTCCTGTCCAAAGCCATTAACCCTGTGTTTTCTGGGCCTGCCTTGGCTCCGACTACATGCCCCAGTCCTGGACTGGAATTCTGGAGAGGTTCTCCAGAGGGACCCTGAGTGTTCAAGCCGATGCCTGGTGCAGATTCGTTCGGCTCGGCCTTCGCTGCCTCGGTCATTGGCAGGATTGCCGGGTCATTATGTTGCATTTTCGGACGTCTTCAGCAAGAGTGAGGCGGAGACATTGCCTCCACACCGGGCGTATGACTGCCCTATTGAGCGAATTCCTGGTGCATTCCTTCCCCGTGGTAGGGTATATCCTCTCTCCTTGCCAGAGACTCTGTCCATGTCCGCCTATGTGAAAGAGAACTTGGAGAGGGGCTTCATACGGAAGTCTTCCTCCCCGGCAGGAGCCAGGTTCTTCGTCAAAAAGAAGGATGGTTCTCTTCGTCCTTGTATTGACTACCGAGGTCTCAACCAGATCACGGTGAAAAATAAATATCCTTTGCCACTGATCTCAGAACTGTTTGATCATATACGTGGTGCCAAGATTTTTTCTAAACTAGACCTGCGTGGAGCTTACAGCATAGTCTGGATTCGCCAGGGTGATAAATGGAAGACTGCATTTAACACCCGTGATGGACACTATGAATATCTAGTAATACCCTTTGGCCTGTGTAATGCTTCTGCGGTCTTCCAGGAGTTTGTTAATGACATTTTCCGTGACCTTCTCTATGTTTGTGTAGTAGTCTACCTTGATGATATCTTGATTTTTTTTCTCCAGATCCTATGATGCATCAGGGACTTGTCCATCAAGTTTTGCTGCGGTTAAGGGAGAATAGTCTGTACGCTAAGTTGGAAAAGTGCGTGTTTGAAAAAGATGCTCTACCCTTCCTGGGCTATGTCGTCTCGAATCGAGGTCTCGAGATGGATCCTAAAAAGGTAAAGTCTGTCCTGGAATGGCCACGCCTTCAAGGCTTGAGGGCCATACAGCGCTTTCTGGGATTTGTCAATTTTTACAGACCGTTCATTCCAAACTTCTCACTGACTTCTCCTATCTCTAACCTCACCAAGAAGGGCATGAACGCCAAGGCGTGGACTCCTGAGGCAGAGTCCGCATTCAATAGCCTGAAGAGTGCCTTCACGTCAGCCTCTATCCACCACCATCCAGATGTCTCTCTACAGTTCTCGTTGGAGGTGGATGCATCCTCTGTCGGTGCTGGTGCACTCCTGTTCCAGAGAGGCTCCAAGGGCAAGTCAATGGTATGTGGATATTTTTTTCTAAGCTCTTCTCTTCCACAGAACGCAACTACTCGATTTGGGGATCGGGAGTTACTGGCCATCAAATTGGCTCTGGAAGAGTGGAGACCTCTACTAGAGGGTACAGCTCATCCCATCCTGATTTTTACGGACCATAAGAACTTTACCTGTCTTCAGACGGCCCAACGGCTGAACCCTCGCCAGGCCAGGTGGTCACTGTTCTTTACCAGCTTCCAGTTTGAGCTCCATTATCGCCCGGCCGACAAGAATGTGAGGGCCGATGCCTTGTCCAGGTCTTTTGAGACAGAAGACACCATGGAGATTCCACAGAACATCATTGATCCGTCTTGCATAGTCTCTGTCAATCCCCTGCAAGTTGAGGACATTCCTCCAGGGAGCACTTTTGTGCGCCTGGCTGACCGTGGAAGAATCCTTCGCTGGGGTCACTCCTCTAGACTGGCAGGTCACGCGGGGACCCGTAAGACTCGGGATCTGATTGCTCGTCATTTCTGGTGGCCCACGCTGCCCAAGGACATTATGGACTTTGTTTCTAACTGCTCAGTATCTGCAGCCAACAAGGTTGCTCACTCTAGACCTGCTTGTCTGCTCCAGCTATTGCCTGTGCCCAATGCCCCCTGGCAGCATATAGCTATGGACTTTATTACGGACCTGCCTCTCTCTTTCCCGGATGCAGTACTGTCGGTGGTAGTGGATCGATTTTCTAAGATGGCCCACTTCGTTCCTCTGACCAGTCTGCCTTCTGCTTCTCTGCTGGCCAAGCTGTTCATCCAACACATCTTCCGCCTGCACGGCTTGCCGCAGCATATAATGTCTGATTGGGGGGTTCAGTTCACCTCGAAGTTCTGGAGAGCCCTCTGCGGACTCCTAGGTGTAAAGTTTTGGACTTTTTCTTGGCCTGCCATCCTCCGTCCAATGGTCAGGTCGAGAGGATCAATCAGATCTTGGGGGAACTACCTACGCCACTTCATCTCCAAGCAGCATGATGACTCGGTGCAGTTGCTTCCGTGGACTGAGTTCTCTTACAACAATCATACCAGCGAGTCCACACAGAAGACACTGTTCCTTATTGTCTATGGCCAGCACCCATTAATACCTCTCCCGGTCCCTGTTACGTCCGAGGTGCCAGCTGCTGACACGGCCTTTGGGGCTTTCTGAAGATCTGGCAGCAGACTCGGTCTGCTGGCGGTCGACCGCATGGAGCGGAAGGCGGACACAAGGAGAAGAGAACCCCCTCAGTTTCTTCCTGGCACAAAGGTCTGGCTGTCCTCCCGGAATATTCGACTCAGGGTGCCGTCGTACAAATATGCTCCCAGATTCCTCGGTCCCTTCGAGATCCTGCAGCAGATCAACCCTGTCGCCTACAAGCTTTGGTGCCTCCTTTCCTCAAGATCCCCAACTCCTTCCATGTTCCTCTCCTGAAGCCGGTGGTTCTGAACCGCTATACCAAGACTCCTAGCCCTGCGGTTGCCTCCAGCAGCCCTTCAGACTCCTTCGAGGTTAAGGAGATCTTGGACATTAAAAAAGTAAGAGCAAGAACCTTTTATTTAGTGGATTGGAAGGGGTTTGGTCCAGAAGAGAGGTCCTGGGAGCCAGAGGACAATCTCAACGCTCCAACCCTCATTAAGAGGTTTCTCTCTCGTTCTGGTCCCAAGAGAAGGGGGCGTAAGAGGGGGTATACTGTAACGTCCGTGGTCGCTGACCACTAACTCCTTCCATGCAGTCGACGCCCTTCTCTCGAGATGTCTGCACATACGGCCGTCCTGCTCCACAGTGACCACCAGGGTCCGCTCACGAGCTCAGTCCAGACTTAAGAAGCCAGAGCGCACGCATGTTGGACAAACATGTCGGGCCGCAATGCTTTTTTTGGAACATTCTTGTGCAGTGTTTTTCTCATAGTAGACACCTGAACAGCGATTTTATTTATTTTTTATTTATTATTATTTTTTTTTCCCTGTTACCCTTGGGTTATTTCTCACCTCTCTCAAGGTTTACACGTTGTCCCCTTAACAGGACGCCCACTTCTAGTATCAACAGTCCTGAATTTTCTCCCTTTGTAGACATTTTGTCGAATCGTTGATTGATGTACACCCTGGTATTTAGCAATGCGTTTGTAGCCTTCTGCAGCTTCATGCCTCTATAACACATCATCTTAGGGCTTCTGAAAGTTGTTTGCCTGTAGGCATGGTTCACACTAACCAATCTTTATTGAGAAGAACAGATTTGTCAGTAACCCGGTTTGAGTGTCTTTATTTAATGAGCAAAGCACCTGTGAAACCCACACTTCCAATCTTATCTCCTTAATTGAAGCACCATTTGTCAATTAGCTCTTGGTGACGTCATTAACACAGTTTCACCTTTTCTCCTTGTACTGTGGATGTTTAACTACATGTGCTCAATAAGACATAAACCGTACGACTCTGTTATTAATTTAGTTAGATTGTGTTTGTCTAGTATTCTGACTTGGATAAAAATCTAATTTATTAGTATTCCATGCAGAAAGCCAGTTTTTTTTTTTTTTTTTTTTTAAAGGGTTCACTTACTTTTTCTTGCAACTTCGTGTAGGGCTCCTTTAACCCCTTAGTGACCACTAATACGCCTTTTTACGTCGGTCACTAATGGGCTTTAGGCTGGGCTGACGCCTTTTCACGTCAGCCTAGTCTAAGTCCTGCACGGGTCTCCCGTGCAGGCAGGAGTCGGGGCTCTGCTGTCTGATGACAGCTGAGCTCCTGCTCCGTCGTGTACGGGTCTCCCGTGCAGGCAGGAGCCGGGGCTCTGCTGTCTGATGACAGCTGAGCTCCTGCTCCAACGCCCGCGATCGAAGTTTACTTCGATCGCGGCCGTTTAACCCGTTAAATGCCGCCGTCAATAGCGACCGCGGCATTTAACTTTGTTTACAGAGGGAGTGCGCTCCCTCTGTCACCCATCGGCGGCCCGCGAATGAAATCGCGGGTCTCCGATGGGGTGTCATGGCAGCCGGGGGCTTGATAAAAGCCCCCAGGTCTGCCCTGGACATATTCCTGTTAGGACGCGCCGGAGGCACGTCCTAACAGATTGCCTGTCAGATTTACACTGACAGGCAATAATGCTCTGGTATACGAAGTATACCAGAGCATTATAGCAGCGATCGGAACATCGCACAGTAAAGTCCCCTAGTGGGACTAATAAAATCAGTTATCAAAGTGAAATAAATATTATTAATAAAAAGTACAGTAAAAAAATAAAACCATTTTTTTCCATAAAAAGTGGTTTTATTTAGTAAAAGTGTAAAAAAATTAAAAAAGTACACATATGTGGTATCGCCGCGACCGTAATGACTCCATTAATAAAGTTAATATGTAATTTAAACCGCAAAGTGAACACCGTAAAAAAAAAAACACAAAAAACCATGGCGAAATTGCAATTTTTTTCCATTGCCCCCCAAAAAAGTCATAATAAAAATGAATCAATAAGTCCCATGCACCCCAAAACAGTACCATTCAAAACTACGTCTTGTCCCGCAGAAAACAAGCCCAAAAAATCACTACATTGATGGAAAAATAAAAAAATTACGGCTCTTGGAAAGCGACGATGCAAAAGCAAATAATTTTAGTTCAAAAGTGTTTTTATTGTGCAAAAGTCGTAAAAGAATAGAATATAGGTAACATGTTATTTACGTCGCATAGTGTACGGCGTCAATTTAAAAACGCATAGAACAATGGCGGAATTTCAGGTTTTTTTTATAATTCCCCCCCCCAAAAAGGTTAATAAAAGTTAATATAAAAATTATATGTACCCAAAAATGATGCCATTAAAAAGCACAACTAATCCCGCAAAAAACAAGTCCTCATACAGCTATGTAGACGAAAAAATAAGAACGTTATAGCTCTTTGAATGCGACTATAGAAAAACGAATAAAATAGCTTGGTCATTAGGGCCTAAAATGGGCTGGTCACTAAGGGGTTAACTAATAATAATGGAAGTTACACTTTAACCCCTTCCCTCTTTGGCCACTTTTGACCTTCCTGACAGAGCCTCATTTTTAAAATCGGACATGTTTCAATTTATGTGGTGATAACTTCGTAATGCTTTTACCTATCCAAGCGATTCTGAGATTTTTTTCTCGTGACACATTGACCTCTGTTACTGGCAAACTGCTCGATACATTCAGTATTTAATTGTCAAAAACACCAAAAGTTAGCGAAAAATTGCAAAAATGTACATTTTTCTAAATTTAAATGTATGTGCTTGTAAGACAGGCAGTTGTTATACCACACAAAATTGTTGCTAATTAACATCCCCCATATGTCTAATTTGTTTTAATCGGTTTTTGAACACCCTTTTATTTTTCTAGGACGTTAACAAGGCTTAGAACTTTAGCAGCAATTTCTCACATTTTCAAGAAAATGTCAAAAGGCTATTTTTACAGGGGCCAGTTCAGTTGTGAAGTGGCTTTGAGGGCCTTATATATTAGAAATCCCCAATAAGTCACCCCATCTTAAAAACGTCACCCCTCAAAGTATTCAAAACAGCATTTAGAAAGTGTCTTAACCCTTTAGACGTTTTACAGTAATTAAAGCAAAGTAGAGGTGAAATTTAAAAACTTCATTTCTTTTTCTAGAAAATCATTTTGAATCCATTTTGTTTTTTGTAACACGGAAGGTTTTACCAGAGAAACGCAACTCAATATTTATTGCCCAGGTTCTACAGATTTCGGAAATATCCCACATGTGACCCTAGTGTGCTAATGGACTGAAACACCGGCCTCAGAAGCAAAGGAACACCTAGAGGATTTTGGGGCCTTCTTTTTATTAGAATATATTTTAGGCACCATGTCCGGTTTGAAGGGCTCTTGCGGTGGCAAAAGAGTGGAAATCCCCCAAAAGTGATCCCCATCTGGGAAACTACACACCTCAAGGAAATTATCTAGGGGTATAGTGAGCATTTTGACCCCACAGGTTTTTTGGAGAAATTATTGGAAGTAGGTCGTGAAAATGAAAAACCACCACAAAATTTGTAAAGCAATTTCTCCCGAGTAAAACAATATCCCACATGTGGTCATAAACGGCTGTTTGGACACAAGGCAGGGTTTAGAAGGGAAAGTGTGCTATTTGGCTTTCGGTGCTCAAATTTAGCAGGAATGGTTTTCGGAGGCCTTGTCGCATTTGCCAAAACAATGGAACCCCCAGTGACCCCATTTTGGAAACTACACCGATTGAGGAAATTATCTAGAGGTATTGTAAGCATTTTGACCGCAGGGATCGCGTTTGAGCGATGCATTTAAGGGGTTAATTGCGGGGATCAAAACTAATTTCGGTCCCCACCATTACAGCCGGATGTCAGCTGTAAGATAACGCTGACATCCGGCAATGGTGTCACCGACTCCGCTTCTGAGCCGGTGTCCACCATTTGTCGTATGGATACTGCTTTGTCGTATGGATACTGTCGTATGGCTTTCCATGACTTATCCATACGGCAAATGGCGAGAAGGGGTTAATGGTTGGTTTGACAATTGCCTTTTTTGACATTCTTCTGTTCCAGTGTCTTTTTTGATGATCTTCCCATACCCCTAATCACTTTCACAGGGGTTTGGCCATATAGTGTTTTCTTTCTACTATTGGCCATATGTTAGGGCTGGACAAATTTCAAAAGACAGGCAGTCAATGTACCTAGAAGCTTACCATACTAATCAACATTTGAATTCTCCCCACCACATTCCCTCTGGGAATCCCCGCAAAATCGATTATTTTAATGCAAATTTACATAAACCCGGCACTTTTTGCGGTATGGTTAATGGGACTGTGAAAAGCTGGTGCATTTGTAAGTGTGATGTACTGCTAACACCTCATTTTATTTGTTCTGAGGCCCCATGCACACGACCGTAAAAACGCCCATAATTACGGCCCGTAGTTACGGGCCCATAGACTTCTATGGGCCACAGGTACGGCCACGGGGTTCTCAGGTCACTCGTGTTCCTCCACACCAAATTTGTTAAACCATGTCCTTATGAACTTTGCTTTGTGTACTGGGACACAGCCATGCTGGAATCGGATATGGCTTTCTCCAAACTGTTCCCACAAAGTTAGTATACAATTGTCTAAATTGGGTTTGTATGCTGTAGCATTAACATTACTCTCGACTGGAAATAAGGGGCCTAGGCCAACCCTTGAAAAACAGCCCCAGACATTATCTCTCCTCCGCCAAATTTTACA